>NC_138107.1:90636587-91036587 GCF_964146895.1 Miniopterus schreibersii
TGGCACTGTCGGCCACAGAATTTAAAAATTACAGTACTGTTTTAAAGGCTCTGCTGTGCTTTATCAGAGGTTAGTCACTGGAAAGGAGCGAATCACGCAGCCCTAAAGCAAGTAGGAGAGCCCGGCCAGATGCCTCAGGGGTTGGGCGGCTTCCCCCAGACTGAGGGTCCGGGGTTCGATCTGGCCAAGGGCACGTTGCAGGCCCGACCCCCAGCTCCGGGGTGCGGGCGGGAGGCCGGAGGCGGCCCGGCGGCGTCTCTTCCGCATCATGTCTCCCCCGCCCCCCCCACTCTCTGAAAAGCAATGGGAAAATACCCTCAGGTGAGCATTAAAAATAAATAACTGGGAAAAGTCAAAGTTCTGTGCTTCAATCTAAGAAAAGCACTTACTGTGACTGCAAAGGGCAAAACACTGACTTTAAAATAAAAGCCAGGACAGCCAATAAACAAAACATCGGGTTCGTAAGGTAGTTACCAAAGGTAGGAACGAGCAATCTAACAACGAAAAAGCCTCAACGGCGACAGAGGTTTGCACAGCTTTTCCCAATTAAACGGCCAAGTGCTGGAAGCAGGTCCTCACCTCGCGACGCTGAAAGACGCTTCGTGCTGGGCTGGGCTCTGGGCTCGGACGGCTCACCGCGCACCTCGGAACCGCCCGCCGCGCCCGCCGCGCCCGCCGCAGCCCCGGCTCGGCTCCACCCACGGGCCTGCCCCCTCAGGCCCCACCCCTCAGGCCCCGCCCCCGCGCTGACCCTCAGGCCCCGCCCCCCGCGCTGACCCTCAGGCCCTGCCTCTCCTCTAGCCCTGACCCCTCTCAGGCCCTGACCTTCCTCAGGGCCTGCCCCTCGCGCTGACCCTCAGGCCCTGACCCCCCTCAGGCCCCGCCCCTCCCGCTGACCCTCAGGCCCTGACCCCCCTCAGGCCCCGCCCCCGCGCTGACCCTCAGGCCCTGCCTCTCCTCTAGCCCTGACCCCTCTCAGGCCCTGGCCTTCCTCAGGGCCCGCCCCTCGTGCTGACCCTCAGGCCCTGCCTCTCCTCTAGCCCTGACCCCTCTCAGGCCCTGGCCTTCCTCAGGGCCCGCCCCTCGTGCTGACCCTCAGGCCCTGACCCCCCTCAGGCCCCGCCCCTCGCGCTGACCCTCAGGCCCTGACACCCCTCAGGCCCTGCCCCTCCTCAGGCCCCGCCCCCGCGCTGACCCTCAGGCCCCGCCCCCGGCCCCGCCCCCCGCCTCGGGCAGGCGTCCTTCCTCTAAACCCAGCAGCTACGCGCCGCGGGGCCCACAGGACGCAGGCTCCGCCCCAGGCCTCGCGCAGTCGGCCCGTCGCTCGCCCGCCGGCCGGGACCCTCCTCGGCGCCTGGCACGAGGCTGCCCACGCTCCCGGGCCGTCTGCGCCGCGTCCGGTCCCTTCGTCTGTCCTCCTATGGTGTACACTCCTCCACACCGGGGCCCCTCTCTCCCAATTGTCTTCACGGGGGTTTTCAGTCCTTCCCACGCTCGTCCCCCGTGTGTCCTGCCCGCTGCCCGCTCGCAGGGCTCCCACGGCCCCGGCGGCCCGAGGGCGGCAACCTCGGGGCGGAGCGAGACCCTCGGGCCCTCCCCGCAGGGTTTCCGGGGGGCCCGCGCTCCCCGACGCCCGACTCCCCACAGCGGCGGGGCCCACGGGAGGCCGGTACCTGCGGGGCGGACGGGCGGAAGGCCGCCGCGGTGACCGTGTCCGTGTGTCCCGACAGCCGGCGGCAGAAGGTGCTGGAGCCCACGTCGTACAGGTAGGCCTGGGGGAGAGGGCGCGCTGGGGCGGCTGCTCGGACCCGCCCGCCGCCCGCGCACAGGACGGCGGGGGGCCCCGTGCTCCCCCCGGCGAGGCTCCCGCACGGGCAGGGCACCCAACCGCAGCCCCGCGGGCAAGGCCGAGCCCCAGGACGGCCACGTCGGGCCCGCCTCTCCACGTGCCCGCCCGCGGGCTCGGGGCCCCGGGAGCCCGCTCTGGGACGCGGCGAGGGGCTCGCTTCACCCCGCAAACCCCCGCGGCGGGGGGGGGCTCGGCCCCTCCGGACCGCACAGCCCCGCGCTCCACCCGGGAAGCCCCGTCTCTCACGGGGAGGCCCCGCCCCTGGCCCTGGTTGGTCCATCCAAATGAGAGTCCTGTTTCATTGGTCCAAAAAGCAGTGCCCTCATTGGTCAGAATGGAGTTGCTCCGATTGGTTGGTGAGGATGCTAATGAGGACAGCACTCGCGGCTCCGATTGGACGGGGAGAGCCTCGGTCCTATTGGCTGACGCAGCTCCGAGGGCTGCAGGCTGCTTTGGCTCAGCTCGGGCTCCAGCGGCCCGGCCCTTCTCGCTGGGAGGTTCCTCCTCGGGCTTCGCGGACCTCACTCGACGTCCCAAGTTAAGTGAAAAAATGATGTTTATTGCCCTTTCCGTAAACCTGAGAGAGAACTTGCCAGTAATCAGCTTGAGATTTGAGCAGTTCAGATATTTAGAATCTGTATATGACTTCATGAAATTAAAAATACGAAGTCAGATGAATGTCAGAGGGATGGAGGAGGGCGGGCGGGTGGAGGGGGAGAGAGTAACCAAAGAATTTATGTGCATATATACACAACCCAAGGACATGGACAATGGTGGGGAGAGGGACTGGGGAGGGGGAAGGAACAGGGTGGAACGGGTCATTGGGGAGAAAAAGGGACATCTGTATTATTTTAAACAATAAAATTTTAAAAAAAATAAAAAAATAAAAATACGACATACCTTTGTCTTCAACCATAGTATGCACAGGAAGCTGACACAGACCTGTCTACACAGCTGTGTTCCCATCTATCTAGACGCGCGTCAGATGCTTCACCACAGGGACGGCACACCGCCTGCAGGAGTCGCAGCAGGGACGGCACATCCCCTGCAGGAGTCGCAGCAGGGACGGCACATCACCTGCAGGAGTCGCAGCAGGGACGGCACATCGCCTGCAGGAGTCGCAGCAGGGACGGCACATCCCCTGCAGGAGTCGCAGCAGGGACGGCACATCCCCTGCAGGAGTCGCAGCAGGGACGGCACATCGCCTGCAGGAGTCGCAGCAGGGACGGCACATCGCCTGCAGGAGTCGCAGCAGGGACGGCACATCCCCTGCAGGAGTCGCAGCAGGGACGGCACATCGCCTGCAGGAGTCGCAGCAGGGACGGCACATCGCCTGCAGGAGTCCAGCAGGGACGGCACATCCCCTGCAGGAGTCGCAGCAGGGACGGCACATCGCCTGCAGGAGTCGCAGCAGGGACGGCACATCGCCTGCAGGAGTCGCAGCAGGGACGGCACATCGCCTGCAGGAGTCGCAGCAGGGACGGCACATCCCCTGCAGGAGTCGCAGCAGGGACGGCACATCCCCTGCAGGAGTCGCAGCAGGGACGGCACATCCCCTGCAGGAGTCGCAGCAGGGACAGCACATCGCCTGCAGGAGTCACAGCTGTCAACTGAGTGTGCACATGCGTTAGTGTGTTTAGTAAGGAAACAGGGTTTGCAGACGTGGGTTACCAGTTTGCCGTCCAGCGTCCATGCTGAGGCCCCGAGCTAGTCCCTGACTCTGAACTCGTGCCTCCTTTAGCAGGGACCTGGGGACAAGGCCCCTCCAGGTTGGGCTCAGGCACATTCAAGCCCACCAGTCTCGCAGGTGATTTGAGACTGTCTCGTCCATCAAAGATGCTTTGCCTTCCGTTCTGACTTAACGAGCAACGTTCTAATTAACTCTGGAGGATTTCTCAGTCCAAGGCTCCCCTCCCCTCTTGTCAGCTGTTCAGATTAAACAAGTACAGGAAATTATAAAACCACACCTCTTTTGCATCTCTTGTTTCTAATTATAAAATACAGAGGTTAGTAATAACAGCTAACACTTAGTGAGCACTAACTTCTATATTTGTAGCCTCACATAATCCTCCCTACAGCCCAATGAAGAAAATATCATTATTGTCCCAATTCTATAGACAAGGAGACCAGGGCTGGGGGCTGGCAGTCTTCCTGGTGGGTCACACAGCTGTGAGAGTCGGAACCAGGGATCGAACCACAGCTGCCTCATTTCAGAGTCTGAACCACTCCCCTTGTTGGAGCCCTTGCCCAGCTCAGTGTGCTTCCTGGCAGTCGCCTTTGCCTCACCCGTTGCCTACACTTTTCTGTGCACACCTGTGTGCCAAGCATGTGGAGCTAAACTGTTCCAGTGGCACAGCCACTTTGGAAACCTGTCTGGAAGTTTCCTATGAAGTTAAATGCATACCACCCTTCCGATCCAGCGTCTCACTCCTCTGCATCTGCCCAAGAGAGGTGAAGACAGAAGTCCACACAAAGACCTGCATAAAACCACTTGTGGCAACTGTATTTTATAAACTTAACATACAACCAACTGTATGATCTGCATATAAATTACATGTCAGGACTATATTGCAATTACACACACGGACTCACGCCCAGAAGTGCACACATGTGCACACACACACACACCTCGCCCCTATAGATTCCAGGCTACCAAAAGGAGAAACATTTCTAACCATGAGTGACATCCCCACGGTGCAGCTGGGAGGCCCTAAAACTACCAGAGCCACTGCGGGCGCCGCCAGGCTCGTCTCCAAGAAGGCTCTTTAGTCAAATGAAGCTCTCTGGCCATGAGAAACTTTGATGTGAAACTGCAGTTTGAAGGCCCAAATATCAGAAATATTTTAATAGATGCGCACTTGCCATGAGCTGTCCCTCCACACGGTGGCAACAATCACTTCAGAGGGACACGATGTGCCTCATATAATATGGTGGAAAAGTAAGAAGTAATTTTGCAAGTGATTCAATGTTGCAACCCATGGGAGAACAGAATGCCTTAATTAGAATAACAGCTATTTGATTCATGAAATGACTTCTCCCCGTTAAAGAAAAATAAGCTGTAGCTAAAATGCACCAAGAAACAAGTGAAACTGGAAATAAAACCTACATAAAGTAAACCTTACCCCAAAACTAAGTTAATGAGCCCGAGAAGAGGGTGCAGAAAAGGGCGCAGGATTTTTTAGGCATAGGTGGGATGTGGCACACACGCTCGGGAGCCAGAATAACACTTTACTGTCCAAAAATGTTTTTACAAGGACCATAAGGGACTGAATGTACCCCGGAAAGGATAAACATACTGCAAACCGACTAGACCAGCTCCTTACGACAGTCTTGTAATTTTTTGAAGCTTCCTCCATTTTTTTGCCTCGCAGTTTCTCACAGACGCTCACCTCCCTTTGCCCGAATTGTCCCCGCGGAGGAAACGGGGAGACACCGCAAACTGAAGCCGGCTTTATGTTTCTGAAACTTCCTGACAGTGGTGACACTGTCCCGGGGGGGCAACCATCAGATTTTTTACTCTGCTTCTTAAAAGTATCTCCAGAAATGACATTTATCACAACTGTGCGCATTTCTTCAGGTCACTGAACTCTCAGTTCACAAAAAATAAAATACATTTAAAAAAAACACACTTTTCTCAGAAGACAAAATGTTCCAGACTTCATACAGAGCCTCGCTTAAAATCACACGAACACAGAAATGTTGCCACTGCCATTTGGAAGCAGGGGCTCAGTCAGGAAGCCCCTGACTGTGGCATGCGGAGCTGCTGGCCCCCAAAAAGGGAGCCCTGGTTCCAGGCCCCCCACCGGGTTCCAAGGGAGATGCACAATCTCCATCCTCAACCTCCATGAAGGCCGGGTGTCGGGAGCTACAACAAGCGCAGCGATAGGCTAGGACCTGCCCTTCCCCGATACGTCCTTCTGCAGAGTCGGGGACGAGGGTCCCTCATGTGGCACCAACTGCTGGTCAAAGTTCTCACAGTCTTGAAAAGGTCTTGATCAACTTTACTTCTAATACAACCTGGTCTTTTCCAGCGTCTTTGGGCCTGTGATCAGCTATATAACTGCTCGTCTTTAAGTACCACCAGTTCGTTCGTTCATTTTGATTCCTTTGGGGGGTCGGGCAGAAGAGCAGCTTCTCTCAGCCCGTAGCTGGTATTACGCTGATGGAGTGAGTCCAGTGGCTCTCTACAGAGTCATATCGAGTGGCATTTACTAAATGCAACCACAAACATACGTCACCGTTTACCGCGCAGTGGGCATCGCAGTGCACGGCCACAGACAGAAACACTGAAGGTCTCAGGAGGCGAGGGCCAGACCCTCCTCAGAGCCGCCGGGGACGGACCCTCCCAGCACCTGGGTTCAGACCCCTGGCCTCCGGACTGTGGGGGAGCAGGGCTCTGTTGTGTGAAGCTGCCCAGTGTGTGGTCATTGGTCACAGCATCCCTAGGAATCCAACACAAGACCTTCTCGACTATGTTAAGGACAAGTGGATATAATGGGGTTTTTAACCCTCACTCAAGGATATTTTTTCCACTGCTTTTCAGAGAGAGTAGAAAGGAGAGACACAGAGAGAGGGAGAAACATCGATGTGAGAGAGACATCGACTGGCTGCCTGCTGCACACTCCCTGACAGGCCAGGGATTGAGCCTGCAGCCGAGGTACGTGCCCTTGGCTGGAATCGAACCCAGGACCCTTCGGTCCGTGGGCCGACGTTCTAACCACTGAGCAACACTGGCCAGGGCTCAACTGAATATAAATTAGTATGTGCTTCACGAAAAGTGCCTCGCTCATTACTGTTATTAAAATACTACGGCCGCGGGATGGCCTTCAAATTTCAGTTGTGTCTTTATCTGAATGTGCGTCAGGGTTACACTCCACAGGGGGGCCTAGGACCCCTGGGACTAAAGCCGGCACCTACGTGTCTGTCCTCTGCTCCACAAGCCACGAGTCGCCCGCAGGGGCTGAAGGAGATTCCACACGGGTAGCAGCGGTTCGGGTGGCCTTCGAAGCGGCGCTCACACCTATGAGGGAGATGGAAGCAGCGGGAGAAAAACAATTTCTTCATTTTCAACACAAATTAAGATAAAGACACTGACCTGGTGCTTTTCTTCACAAAAAAATGAACACACTGGTAACATTTTTATACGTGAGGATCGTTAAACACTGAGGTTATTCTAGAGATTTTCAAAAGTAATTAAAGACTTTTCAAAATCACAAATTCTCAAAGATGAGCAAACTAACTAATCAAACTTCTTATATATGAAGACTAGTAAATGATCAATTTATTCTGGAGATCTTTAAAATCATAAATTATTTAAATCAATAAGTCAAAGACTTGGGGAGGTGCAACACTCTCTCTAGGCTGGTTACGTTTTACAACCAACTATAAAGTGCTAAATAAGATTTGTTTATTGTAAAAAAAAAAAAAAAAAAAAGTAAAGGAATTGATGCTGGTTTTCTTGAGAAACACCATCAGCTATTGGGACGAGAGCCCACATTCAGGGCCACAGGGCACACAGAACAGAGGAAAGACCAGCGGCTGTTGTTTTTCCACATTTGTGACCTTTTCTGTGTGTACATCGGACCTTTCTGAGAGGGGTCAGTGTGAGCAGACTCCCCACATCCGGCCAGGCCCAAGCTCGCAGCAGGTTAAAGCAAGGTGCTCCAGGAGCTTCCACAGAAACACGTCCATGTGGCCCCTGGCCTCTGGCCTCCCCCAGCTATGGCCTGTGAACAGGACGGGCCTCACCTCAGGGTCCTCAGGTCCCATAGCCGGATCCCGTCACCAACAGCTGTGGTTGCAAAAAGATTATAAGCCTGAGGTGGTTGGGTCGTAAATGACGATCCCTGTAAACACGAGGGGGGAAATTAGGGTGTATTTTCTGAAGACTGAATTAATGATCACCATACTCTCAATATCTAACAACACCAAATCCAAAGTAAGAAATTCACAGAAACTTTCATTCTTATTTATAACAGTTTCATAACTGGATTCCAAAAACTTGCATATGAACAATTACTAACAGTGCATTTTGACTCTAAGACTTACTGATGTATGTTTTCTCCATATGTAAAGACACAGAAAGTCATAAAAATACAAGTGGTAAAAGATCACAGGACCAAGATATTAGCACTGCAAAACTCATTTTTAAAGTATAGATCACAACCCATATTCGATAATCTGCTGATTGTCAGGCCCTAGGACACCTGTGTGAGGACTTGGGTGACATGAGTCACCTGAATGGTGACTCTGATCTGATCAGCTGAGCCCACAGCAGGCTCATCCCAGCTGCTGCCGTAGATTTAAAATGTGACTTAAAGTGTCTCATGGAAGAGAACTGAATTTCAATCCATCTGCTGAGCCACTTGATTGAAAACATTACTTAAATATTTTATGGTTCATGACAATTCTCTTCCTCCTTCTATGTCAAGGATATCCAAAATATTAGGACAAGTGTAATGAAGTATATTTGTGGGCCTTTATACGTAAACTGTGCCCAGGCCTAGAAGAGATTCTTCCCCACAACCTGGAAATAAAGGCTCATGCAAATCCAACAACGACTAATATATGTTTGTAAATCCAACAGCAATGATTATATATATTTGTAAATCCAACAGCAATAACTAATGTATATGTTGAGCCCTAACTCTGTGCCAGATGACATTCTAGACACTTTGCACCTCAAATACGGAGCCCTGGGCCTGTTCCTGCCACAACTCCACGCTGAGGCCGCCCAGAGACACGGCAGAGAAACACAGGCCCATGGCTGCGGGGCCGCCTGACCGGCGCTTCGTTTCTGGAGTTGACTGTTAGAGCCTCGTAAAGGAGTTACAACAGGCTTCAGAGGGATGCCTTCCCTCACCCGGTACCTACTGCACTGTGAGTGAAATAGTTTTGTTCTGTTTTTACACAAGAAGATTCTGTACAAATAAAGGAAGCAGCATAGTCTTTTCTTCGACAACCCTCTCCAAGCTGATGTTTTCCATACACAAACCAGAAAAACCTGCCCAGGTCATGATTTGAAATTATTAATTTCCTAATTAATTAGCCTCTGAGGTATAATGTTGAGGAAAACAGGTCCAATAATGCCTGTCTGAGCCTTCAGAGCCCCATCCAAGACCAAGGAGGCCCTGCGAGGTGGGTAAATGGCACACGACTGCAGGTGCTCCGCCTGGACGGGGCCACCCCACAGCCCGACCCCACCTGGGCTGGCTTACCCCTCCCCCCACAGCCATCTGCACAGCCGTCCAGACTGACAGCTCGTAGGGACCTGGACCGGAGTCAGGCTGCTCCGGCTCTGAATCCGGGGCCGACCCACTGCACCCGGGAGAAAAGTCTCACTGTAGCCCAAGTCCCCCAGCACCCACTTGTCCAGAACAGGGGCTCAGAGTCTGTGCCTTCCTTCCCACTCACACCTGCTACCACCTCACAGGTTATCAGATGGTAACGTAAAGGAAACCTGGAACGATGTACCGTAACCATGGGAAACAGAGCCTTTTAACTAATAGAGTAAGACTTCACTCTAAAAACATGAGTCCCTGAATCACAACGTGATTTCAGAGGGCTTCACAAAGTAGCCCTTCATTAGCAAAGACGTTCTGGATGTGTCAAAATTCAATACTGGAGTTGCTCCCAAGCCTCTCCAACACGGTTTTGAGTAACAAATTATCTTTTAAACTGGACTGTGAGACAATAAATCCATCTAAATGCCCATCTCCTCTAATCCAGAGTCCCAACCCAAGGCTGTGGGTGTGTTTAAACCATTTCTGTCAAAACGAGCTAGACCCTGAAAACGAGCTACTGGCCCCTGGAGGCTGCTTCGCAGTCCCCGCACCTGCCCAGACCCTCACGGAGCATAAGTGGGAACATACGACTAGTGAAATCGAAACAGTCACAAAACAATCAAGGCCAACGTACAAAAATTAAACTCCAGTATGGTGTGGAAATATCTTCAATGGCAAACTTGAAAGCTTAGAATTACTTAATTGACAAGAATGAACCTTTGACTCAGTGGCAAACATAAAACTGCATCACACAACTGTATCAGTTACACACTTTAAACATACGATTTTATAGACAATGCGCAGTACCAAAAACTCACTTTATTCTGACAGATCTGGTGGACAGGCCGAGAGTGGGCTCCCTTGATCAGGGCGGCGCTGCGGCCTGCGTTGAGGTCGAAAACCTCCACGGTCCTGCTCCGGCCAGCAGCCAGCACGAGGTCTGCGGGGTTCCGTTAGGAAAGTCTCCCTGAAGCTCCACTGAGTCCCGTCTCAGCCCCACACTGGCCTCACCCCTGCCCAGAGCCGTCGGGGGGTGCGGGGCTGCCGAGGACAGAGGGGAGACCCTGGGTGGAGCCAATTTCGAGGTGAAAGACTGAGAGTTGTATTAACAGATAAGTGAGGTCTGAGATGCCGGGGAAATGCTCCAGTGAGGAGACAGCGCAGCAGGTGTCTGAGTGCGTGGGTACAGGTACTGGGCGCACAAGGCCGGTCTGAGGCAAACGTTAGACAGTGGAGCCACGAGGTGGCTGGTGCCACAGGGGCCAGGTGTGTGAGCAGAGGACAAATCACCAGATGAGTGTGATAAACTCCGTGAATTTGGTATTTGAGGGCAATTTATGAACTTGGGGTTCATGTGATCCCCAAACTACCAACTGCCAGTGTTTAGCCCAGAATACTGGAAAGTATACATGGCAGAAAAGCTACACTAAAATACTAAAACGTACACACTGGGAAAGAGAAGTAGGTGTGATAATAAACCCAAAGCTGACACCAGAAGCTGCAGAACCCGTCATTCGGGGCGACAACCACCAGAGTGACACGTTTCTGCTGGGGGGCTCTTCTGTTCTGTTTTTAGCAAAAGGCTCTAGAACAGAAATTACACATACGTGAAAGAACATACTAGAACCTTCCAACACCATAGGCCGGTCCTTGTGACATTTCAACTACAGACTTGTCAAAAGCATTCAAATTAGGCCTTTGAATAAATTAAAATGTCAAAATAAATTCCTCAAGATTATGATGTTTGCTTCTAAGTACATTTAAATTAATGCTTTTTAATTAAAAGGGATGGTGCTTCCATAAAAACTCAAAAAGATTAAAGTTTGGACTCAGTTTTACATTCCACAGGACAACAGCTGCTCAGAGTTCTGTGGCCTCCACGGGATGACACACGCTGTCCGATTAGTCCCCGATTACTGGGTGCGAGCAGCGAGCCTGGCGAGTTACTGTAAACGCCCTGAATCACTACATGTCTTCCACAAGCTGCAGAGACAGTGGCTCCATCACCCACTATGGTCAGAGGCTCCGCTACATCCAGGTTTATGCCTTTGAGGCACTTTCACTGTCAGATGAAACTATCACATTTCTCAGAATTAATTAACTGGGTCTGTGGGTCCCGGTGCCCGCGCGGTGCCCAGAGCTCGGATGCTCATCGGACGCTGCACTGGAGGCAGCGCTCGGCGTGAAGCCATCCGGAGGACGCCGGGAGAAAGGATACGGGAGTAAAACTCGTTCACGGCAGACAGGCTGGTGATCTCCGCGGCCCCCGTGGTGGGGAGTCTGAACACGGGGCTGCACCTGCTCTTCTGCTTGTACCTGGGAAAAGACGATCGGTATCCATTTCCCTCCACAACTATGTGCTACCTGTAAAAACTAAAAATAAAAGCGTTCCCGCTGAGGCCAGTGCCCATGGGGAAAAGGTCTGCGAGGGACGCACGGACCTGGGACACGAAGCCCAGCTCTCCCGGGGAGCCCCCCGAGGACACAGGAACGGCTGCGGGAGGCGAGGCCACCTGCCAGGAGGCTCCGCGTGGGCGAACCCCTCCTCTGCTCTCCCCAGCGCCTGGGCAACTGAGGCCTTACCACGTTGTGGATGTAAACCATTTTTCAGTGTAAACACTATCTTTACACATCACTCATCGATGAAACAGGGCTTCCGCCCACTAGACAGAAAAGGCTCGGCGGACAGGCTGACCTTTTGATCTCATCTCTGCCGGTGTCCAGGTGGAACGTGAGCAGCTGGAACTCGGGGCCCACCGACAGCAGGATGAAAGCGTCGAGGTAGTAAAACTGGGCGCAGGGCACCGGCTGGGGGAACAGGTCTGTGCCCTGCAATGCACACGGCCGTCGTCACCACCACGCAGCCTCGCCCGCACCGTGAACGCCACGGCTCCGAGCGGGAGCTCGCCTCAGCACCAAGCGCCTGTCTCTCCTACACGTCAGACAGTCTCTGCTCAGCCCATTTACAATGTTGGTTCCTCCTTCCCGGCTTCTTTTAAAGACGTTATATGACTAAATTTCCCTGTTGTGCTTTGAATCTGGCCGTTAAAAACTTTCAAATAAAAGACACTTACAACTTAGCATCAAAGGTATTAAGTATCAAGGGTTTTGTTAAAGCCACAGCTGTGAGGTGTCCACACTCACATTTCATAGCCCACACGTGTGGTGGTAATGCCCCCAAACCAGCATCTCCTCAAAAGCTGGGCGCCGCCGGACCCCAGAGCCCTCACCTGACCCATGCCCCTTCTGGGTTAGTTCTCCTGGTATCCAACCCCTTTTCACAACTGGACTCACAGAAAAAATGCAAATAACGTCTTTGCAGGTTGGCGATTCACAGGCTCATAGGGTAATGAACCGAAGCTCGTGCCCCATTGTCAACCCCCCTCCTGCCCTCTCCCATCTCTCCTTTCCCGTTCTGCTGAATGAATATTTAATTTTGTTCCAGTATCTCAGTATTAACAGTTTTGCCATTTGGAGACTGTAACAAGGGAAGGGCATGTTTAACTACACGTACGTAGGTGTTACACATGTGTGCCCATTGTGTGTGTCTCTATAGACACACACACACTTAAGAACACTCCAGTCACTACTTTTCAGGGCCCTGAAGCAAACTCCTAGTTTGCTCTGTTTCCTAACCTCCTGGACATGGAGAAAGGTCTGTCTGCACAGCTGTGACTACCTGACCATCTCTGATCACAGGGCTGGTCCATGAAATCAACAGGAATTGCCCCTCACCAGGCACAAGGCGAGCTCCCTACTGCAAGCTGACCACACCCTCACGGTCCCGTCCTGGGAGGCGGACAGCAGCCACCGGCCGTCGTGGCTCCAGCCCAGGGCACTCACTGCCCCGTTGTGACCTGTGGGAGACAGCGAGGGAGGGACCAGTGATGCCAGTAGAACCAAAGCCCACGAAGGTGACAAACTTCATTTTGAAGGCTTCATGTGGTTTCTGAAGAATGTTTTTCCAAAATTCATGTTTTGTAGAATATTAAGTTCAAAATTACGTGTGCAGCTGAGTGTGTTTTAAAAAACCTTAGAAAATGTAGAAAATCATAAAATGTATAGAAACCTGGGGTTCGCTAGGATGCATTTTAAATAACTGTGTTCTTTTAACATGGGAGGAAAAACTGAAAGGATCTACTGAGCACATTCCATGGATCCGATCGTCTGTCGTGATGGACCTGAGAAGCTTCATCTAGAACTGACGTGGCTGATTTCCAGGTGAGCAGGCTGGTCTCGGGCATCGGAGGACCGCGAGCAAGCGCTCTGATGTCACCCTGGGTGGGCTCTCACGCCAACACTGTTAACCTAACATGCCCCACAGGTTTCCAAACACGGGAACATAAACGACGCGTCGAGAGAGGGAGAAAAGACAAGCTCAGTCTCCCACCAGGTCGGGTCACAGCAGCCCCTGGACTCTCACTTCTTATCCAAACGCCCAGACAGGCTCCACTGTGACAAGGGCAGTCCATCCCTGGGGACATTACGACGCTGGACTTTTCCATCACCACCGTGCTCGGCCCCAGTTTGACAGCCAGTTGTGTGTGAGGATGGAACCCACCTTCTTGTCAGAAGATTGGAATGTCAGAATAATGAACTTCACAGGTAATGGGTCTAGTTACCAGTAATGCACCTCCCCTTTTATAGAGAAATAAGCTGACGCTCAGAAAGGGGAGGACGGCCTGACACGGCCAGGATCGTGCACTGGGCCCCAGTGTGGTGCATGGATTGCCCCACACCTGCCTCGCCTGCCCTGCACCTGGCTGTCAGCTGCATCCAGGTGGAGTGGCTGGAGCACCGTGGCCTGCGCTGCCCAGCGGGACAGAGGAGACATGACCTGCAGCTCTGAACCCGTGTCCCGGGCAGCAGGGCCTGCAGGATGGTCACACGTTGCCCCGTATCCAAGCACCTTGCCACGGAAACCATGGAGAGTAAGGCCCCATGGCTACAAGCACGTGGCCATCACCAGGGTCTCGTTACGGGGCCCCACGCTGCTGCCACGTGTGAATTACACACGGCCATTTACGGGTGACAGTGCAGTGCAGCATCTCCTGCTCACACGCGTCAGCAGGGGGACCAAGACAACTCAGCCAACACCGGGATGGCTCTGCCGCCCTCTGGTGGGCATTCCTGGGAGCTTCGGTCATCGCTGCGGCTCAGCTGGCGACCGTCACCAGTAACAGCAGCTGAGGCTCTGCAAGGCTGCCTGGGTGCCTGGGTGCCCGGGTGCCCGGGTGTCCGGAGATCTGGGTGCTGCCGCCCGTGAGGCCCCGGGGAGGGAGGCCCCACCATATCCAGCTACAGGACCTTCAAACACACCCTCTCACAGCTGAGCGGCTCCCTCTCCCGGCACCCTGGTGAGGCCACTCTGACCCCCTCACCCACATGTGGCAAAGAGCTGACGAGGCCACATGTCAGAGGGGCTCCCGCCCATGGGAAGCTGCACGTGTAACTGGGCTCAATTATTCCCGGGTCGCTGTGGCCCACTTGTCCCTCCCTTGTCCTCCCATCCCTCCTGCTACTAACAAGGGACCCACCTCAGGAACGGTGCTCGGCTTTGTCTGAGCTTATCTTACAGGAAACAAAGGTTTCCCCCAGCAGTCAACAACCAGGACCAGAGTGGGACTTGCCCCTAAACTCACATGAACTAAAGTTTAGGCACATTTTACCTGAGAAAATAGCAGGTGCTCCAGTAAGATCGGCATCGAAGACCAGTGACAAGTGGTTGGCTAAGCCGCAGGCCAGCCGCCGCCCATCTCCTGCCAGAGCAAAGCGAGAGACTCGATGTTTAGTTAACACGATGACAGTTTTCTCAGGACATGAAAGAATCAGGTCCTGGCTCTCCCCACCAGCTAACTCCCAGCTCTGAGGCCACTCGGCTTCGTCTGCAGAGGGAGCCAAGGACGCGCAGTGGAGGGGCCAGGTGGGTCTGAGCCCAGAGCACCCTGAGCCTCGGGCGCCCACTCTTAGCCTGTGCCACCCACCTCCCACCAGGAGACTTGTAAGCAGCATATTCTCTAAGTAGTTCCATCTACACATTTCCCTGAGACAAGGTGGAAATAAACCAGGTTTCCTCCAGAACATTCAGACCTGAGGGTCCTACCTGTATAGTCAGATGCTTAGTCACAAGCATGTCAAACATCACAGGGATATTTAGTTCACTGATAACACTATAGATCTAATTTCCCAACATCATTTTAAAACTTCTTTTGCTGGCATTACATGAAAAACAAGGGGATTTAGGGTGGCTGTACATAATGACAGCCTTCAGGAATCCACTTATGATACTGTGGCCAATGGCTGCTCACACGCTGGAGGTGGGAGGCGCGGGGCTGCCAGGCCCAGGCCCCACGTCCACCCAGGACCCAGGGCAGGGACCTCAGAACCACAGTGTTTACTCTGAAAAGAGCTGAGATCGGAGAGCTCCCGGATGGGAGCTGCCTCCTTCCTTCCCCAAATTCATTAGAAAAAGGCCAACAGCCAGGAGGGAAGTCTAGAGGAGGCATTTCAATGCCCCTGAGAACAGAATGGCTGCCACAAGGCTGAGAAGCCTGGCGTGTGGCTGGGACATCACAGTCGTCCACCTGTGTGCTCTCCTTCCACCTACCACGCGGCCAGGTGACCAGTGTCCAGGGCAGAGTGTGGCTCTTCCTCCCTGCCACACAGACCCTCTCCGAGTAGCCTACCTGCCAGGCCGCCCCTCACACGTGAAGAGGAGAAGGGGGGATGCAGGGACCCGGGGACGCAGGACACAGTCCCGGGAGCCCACGACCTGAGCCCAGGCTGGTGTGGCCAGAGCTCTGCGCCTACTCCCATCAACGCAGGGGAACATGCGTTCTGATCTTAATCTAAACTCAAGCACTGCCGTTAAGCTCCAAGTAACTGAGATTTCTTAAAATCTGTTTACAACGGACAGTGAGTGGCAAAGCACCTCCCAGGACACCGGATGCCGTACCTGAGAACTGGACACAGCGCACGGCTGCCGGGCCCTGGGCTACAGCGAGCTGCCTGCGGAGCTGGGTGGGTGGAGAGCTCTCCAGAGGGTACTCCTCACTTGAAGAGGGATGGGAGAGACCACGGTCAAGAGGGAGCTCACGGTGAGACGGGAAATAAAAGTAAATACCACGGACCTCCCCGTTTACAGGTGCAGTCTCACTCCTTCAGACTTGAATATTTCCATATGTAACTGGTGCATCCCAAACCATGAAACAACTTTAAAATGGACTTGCGTTCCTTAGAGCCAAAAAGCAGGTGTTTCAAGTTTGAAATACCAAGAACTTACTGTATTTAATATAAATGGGCATGGATACCGTGATGGCTCCAGGGAAGGGTGGTTGGGAAACCAGTTTTACTGCCCAGGTCAGACTCTGAGGGTGATCTCCATACACCGATAACTTCCCTAATGAACAAATCGTCACGTCCCAGCATTTAAAGAAGCTGGGAAGGCCTGGGGGGAAAGGGCCGGTGCTGAAAGTCAAGAGCAAGGGCAGGGCGGGCGGGACAGTGTGCAGGACAGGTGGGCGGGTGGGACCCGGGAGCCAGGCAGGGGCCCCGCAACCCTGTTTCTACAAAAAGTTCCCAGTTCACCAGCTGCAGCAACCGCTGCACAGCCTCAGGTGGGGGCCAGGCCACGACCAGGACCAGCCAGGTGAGGGAGGCCTCCCACGTCCTTCCCCTCCTGGGTCCCGCAGCCCCAGGTAAACGCAGCCTGAAGCCCGAGTCGCACAGCGACAGCCAGAACCAGTAGGAGGCTGGAGAGGGGGAGTAGCTCTGATCTGGAATTGTCCACACTTGTCCACATGCACATTCACACACTTACCACACATGTATCCACATGCATGTCGACACGCTTTACTCACACAGGTGTCTCTCTCACATCGATGTTTCTCTCTCCCCCTCCCTCCCTGCCACTCCGTGAAAAAAGCCATGGGAAAAACACCCTCTGGGAGGGTGCACAGCAATAAAAATCAAATGTCCAGAGCTGCTGGGGGGGACGGCAGCGACTGAAACATGACAGGCATGACAGAGTTAAGTCTGACCAGAGGAAGTAGATCGATGTGTGCACACGCGGTGCACATACGTGCGTTACAGAGACGCAGGTAAGGTCCCACACCTGTTTGAAAAAGCTAATTAGCTTGTTAAAGGCTTTCTCCAAGTTATTTAAGTTTGCTTTGGAAGCACAGGCCAGGTGCCTACCGAGTGTGAGTGTTCTTGCGTTTTGACCTTTTACAGTCACTCTTGAGATTGGTTTTCGGTGAAAACATGGTGACCCTGTGGGAGGGAAGCTGTCACATCAGTCTCAGGGGTCACGAGCTCTGAGCTTCTCAAGAGAACAGGGAAAAACACACGTAAATGCAGAAATGCCATCGGTGTCCCGAGTTAGTAACAAACTAGGTAATTTAACTTTGAGACTAACAGCTGGTCTTCCAGTTATACACGATCACTGGCCAATCAGTGCTGGAAAGCAGGCTGTATCTGGTATAAAAATCCTGGGGAACACCGTGCAGGTTACTTATAAGTAAAGCTCTGGCCGTGCCAACCCATGGTCAGGCCACAGGGAGAGTAAAGCCCAGAGGGCTGGGCAGGGAGTCAGAGGCAGGGACTTCATCAGAGGGAGCAGCGGCCGGGCCACTCCGCAAGCACCACCAGTGGGCCTCCAGGTGCACCTGGGGAGGAAGGGGCAGGTGCTGCTGTGAGAGTGAGGCTGTGGTCGGGGAGGACGGTGCCCTTAGGCCTCCACGCCACGTCCCTCTCCCATCCTCCCCTCACAGGTCATTATCACTATGACCAGGTGAGGCCCAAATTGCTGGTGGAGCCCGGACACAGGGAGCACCCAGCAAACGCTGGCTCTGCAGCTGCTGCCACCTCTGTGACTAGGACATTCTGGGTCCGATCTGGTTCTAACTGCTGTTCATGTCTGTCTCCCGTCCCGCATGGCCCTCAGGACACACTCCGCCACGTTTGGACCCGGCCTGGACGACCGGCACGTCTCTCCCCCAGGGGAGCGGCTGTGAGCCGCTACTCACTGCGGTGCGGCCGTGTACCCCGAGGACCTGACGCGGCTGTGGAAGACCAGGGGCTGGTCCCGCAGGGCGCTCCGAGCAGCTGCAAAGACGGTCAGAGAAGCAGCACTTTAGCTGACACTCGTGTGGACCTGACGAGAACAGTCCTCCAAACAGAAACGTTCTCACAGCCACAGTGAGTCCCCGGCCTATAAACTCAGGAGGTTTACACCCAGCGCCGAACCAGCCAGTGCCAGCAGGGATGGGTCAAGCATAAGAAAACAAAACGTTTCCTCCTTCCTTCGATGATACACAATTGCAGTATATTTACTGCTACATATTCAATATACTTTTCCTGCATGCCTGCCACAAGGACCCACGTGGCCACAAAACGACCACGCACGGAACTCAGTCTGTGGGACAGTTCTGTCCGTGGGACATCACCGGCCAGTGTGGGGAGATTCCCCTCACGCACCAGTGACACAGCCTCTCCACCCAGAGAACAGCAGTTACTTCAACCGTGAAAACTCCTCTCACGCTTCGTCACATGATAGAATCGCACGTAAGACAAGCCCTGAGATGGTCTCATCAGCACAGCCAACAGCAGTGAGGCTTCCTGTCCTACACCCAACATATCCAAGTCCTCACAGCTCTGCCGATGGGCAGACACCCAGATGTCGCATGGACTCTGGTACCACAGACGTTTACGGGTCTCAGCACTGCTTCCCAAAAAATAAAATTCTGCCGGAATTATTTACCTTACCCACATTCAACACTCGCTATTCAGTATAAATCCTCTATAATATCATAAAACTTCAGAAAAGTGGGTAATTTCATTATATTAATTCTAAAAACAGTTCTGTTCTAAAAACTAAAAACAAAGGACTTCAGTTCTGTTTCAAACCTGGTACCTGAGCCATAAAAACTAAGTGGACATTTGCATGGCTCAGACCCGTCCGGGGAGGACAACCGAACACAACCCCAGGGAGGCACCGGGGTCGGGTGGAGGGGCCAACCCCATCCCAAGAAACCCTGAGAGCTGCAGACCGCGATCGGGGAGATGGCGAGTCACACTGCGTCAGTGCCGGGGGTCCTGATGCCAAGCTCACGACGCGAGGCCGCACGGGCGTTAACAGGTGCTCCAAGCGTGAAAGTGGGAGAGTCCGTGTCCCACACATTTCCTCTATGTCTATCACGCTCTGTCCGCGACAGGTGCTCAGCATTTCTGTGAGTCGGTCATCCTCACTCATTTCCCACATAAATGTTTCCTAAACAGCACACTAACTGTCACAGAAATCAGAGCTTTAGAATTCCCCCCCTGGATCAAAGAGAGTGTCAGGAAACGGACAGATGCACGGTGTGTGTGGCGTGAGGTAACGTGTGATACGTGACGTGATGACATGGCATGTGATGGATGTGGCATGTGACAAGGCGTGGTGCGAGCCATGTGCTATCCTGTATGACGTGCTGTGTCGCAGCGTGGGGTGGGGTGGGGTGGGGTGAGAGGCTGAGAGGGAGACAGGCAGTGGGACAGGGAAACAGACTGACAGACACCTTGCTGTTTTCTTCTGTGGTCAGTAAGAGGCCCCACATGACTGACCAGGACTTCGGGTTGGTCACTGGATAAAATAAAAGATGTCACTTAAAATACAAGATACTTTTTCAAAGTATTTCTTTGTAAAAAGCAACATGTGGATTTTTTTTTGGATCTTCTTAGAACAAGCGATGAAAAAACATGTTTGAGAAGCATATTTATGTGTCCTGGCTAATCCAAGACACCAAGGGTCACTGTCAGTTTGCATACGGTGCATGTGCCTGGGAAGAAAATGCCCATGTGTTTAAAACGGGTCCAGTGTGCGCAGTAAAATTACATGATGTAGTTGGAATTGCTTTCAGTTCTTCAGCCAAGAGAAACGAGAGAAAAAGGTCCCATGATAACCCGTCGCCGAGCGCCCCCTGCCACGGGTCCACGCTGTGCCGGCCACTGGAGAAACAACCACGTATTCTTAACAGTCACCGGATTCCTATGAATTACACTCAGTTCCCTGCCACAGAACACACAAGGGGCAGGGAGACAGAGGCGCCCTGAACAAACGCAAACCCACGAGCAGTGTAATGATGCTAATGACGAACGTCTGAGTCTCTACACTTCAGGGCATGTTATACTGACCAGCTTGTTTGTGACCAGCCGGCTTGGTACATTTTCCCTCAGCGATTCCAAAATACAGAGGGGAGGTCGATGAGACACAGGAGCTAAAATAAAGACAGAAAACTGTACCATGGGCACAAACATGTCAGAGTTGTTCCAACCAAGCACACGCTTTAAGGACAGTTCACACGAAGTCTCCTGCACTATAGCTGCAACACTGAGGCGCGGACACTGTCAAGATCACTCTCATCTTCCCAAGGAACCAATTTGTATTTCAATAAAAGTGCTGGTTTGTAATCTACATTCTACCCTGAAATACAGCAGTTTCACATTAAAATAAATTTATACAAGGTGGACACAACAATATGAGCAGTAATTTCTTTCAAACAAGGTTAAGATAGTTGGGAGTTTACTGAACTTTACTCTAAATCCTGCCACATGATGAACGGGCACATGCAGCCCCCACCTGGGATGACCCACCTGGGCAGACCCACCTGGGACGACCTACCTGGGCAGCACTGAGAGATGTGCTCCCAGGTGGGGGCGCTGCTGGGACCTCACCAGAGCAGCCAGGTTGACCTCCAAGCCCGTGATCTCATTTCCGAACATGGCTGCGAGCAAGCAGAAGGCCTGTGAGGGGCATGGCAGAATGAGAGACGTGACTGTGACACCATCTCGACCGTGAAAACCCGACTCCAATGCAAACACAGCCTTTCCACGGGGAGCCCTCGCCTGTCACTATGGTTCTGTGGCCTCGCTGCAGGTGTCTGCACAGCACTGTGATTAACAGCTTTCACACACACACCTCTGCAGGAACCCGGCCCTGTCACACGCGGGAGCTGGTGAGCACGATTCATAGGTATGGACAGACGCCCCGACGCCAGGGCAGGGAGTGCCGTGGACTGACCTTGTCATTGCTGCTCATCACAGCACATGACCCGGCCACCTGAATGCTGAGGTTCTGAAAATCTGAATTTTCACAAAGAGAAAGAAACAAGCACATTTAAGGGGTAAGAAAAGGAACCAGATACTCAGGGACACGTTATCTGCTGTGTTCCTGACACTGCAGGGATGGGGCAGGGCCAGCCGCCGGTGTAGCTGACCACACACAGACATGTGCCCCAAGAACACAGACCCCGCAGCTAAGCGACATGCCAGCTGGATCTGGGAGGACAGAGAGGTGGCTGAGGGCACAGGAGGGAGGCCTGGGAGATGGGGACCAGCACAGGGAGGTCCCCACAGAGCCAGACGCGTGTCCCTGGGCCTTGGCGCACAGAGGTGCCCACGCCCCTGAGGGTGCCCCTCTCACCCATCATTTCCTCACTCCGAATGACAGGCTTTCTACCCTAAAACTTGTTCCCCACAGCAGTAAAAAAAAAAAATTAAAGTTAACATGAAATTTATATCAGAGGTTCTCTGAACATTGAGCTCACCCCTGTAACGTAAGACGGCCTCCAGTTCAAAGCTTGCCAGGTTGAGCACAAACAGTCCCGCAGAGCTTCCCACCCACACGCAGCTGGTCCCAGGAGGAGGGCTGTTGAGAGAGACGCACAGTGTGGACTGATCTCACCTGTGACGTTTCGGTTCCACAGAGTCACCGAGGGCCACCCGAACCCTCCCTGCGAGTGGAGCACGGCTGTGTCGCCGCGGAGACCGCACAGGGTCTCTCTGCGGGGTGGCAGGGGCTGCTCCTGTCGCCCACAATCACCACCACCCACACGAGGCCGGTGTTGAACCCTCTGGGGTTTCCTCGGGGTCTAGTCTCGAGTGAAGACAAGAAACACAAAAGCCACAACCTGGTCCCAACTCAACTCTCATCTGTGACATTTTCATTTCCCCCGAGGTCACCGGAGGTTGGTGCCGCGTCCCCTGCAGGAGGGTGCACGCTGGCGTCCTGTGAGGCGCTCGGCACCATCACGGCCACGGCGGCAGCTCTGCACAGGAGAAACACGCTTGAGAGGAAACGACTCCCAGGGAGCAGAGCCTGTGGCCGGCAAACAGCTCTGCCGTGTCTTCCTTCTCCGTTGGCAAACCAGATAAAACTGTCTGGCTGATTAATCCGCCAGACTGGGACTCAGGACGGCCCTCCAGGCCTGCCTGCCTGCCACCTGCACCCTGAGGACACTAACCCAAGCACCAGCCTCGGCACCTGGCACCTCCAACAGCCCAGCTTCCCCAGGACTCATTCTTGGCACCCTCACCTCCAAAGCCAGACCACAGGGCCACCAAGCGAGTCATCCTAGACGGAAACCGGACCCTGTGACGTGGTATACTCCCTTCCCATTACTGCCCTGCTCTGAGCGAGGTGGTGTCCACAGTCTCAGACCCCTAAGTCGGCCCAACTGCCGGCAAAGCAATTGCTCCGTCCCAGCCTCCACCCGCAATGCCAGCCAGGAAGGGGCGTCTGTGCAGGGCCAGGGCCACACCAGCTGGGCCACCAGGCAGGGCTGCACCCTGCACGTGCCCCCAGCATTCGCCTCCTGTCGGGGACCAGAGTCCTCAGTCATCTCCAGAACCTCCCACGCTCTGAGCTGCAGGCGAACACACTCACTGCCTGTCCTTTAATCACAGTTAAACAGTGGCTTCCTTACGTGGCCAAATATTTATAATATTTCTACCAAATACAGTGATAAATAAAACTCATCTGAGGTCAATGTTAAACACGTAACATGCAGCACAGACAGAGAGAGTCTAGGATGAGTTGTAACTACGTCTCCCCTTCACCCCATTACACAAGTCAAGGTCTGCCTGGATTTTATGAGCAAAATTAAAATAACCCCATTTCTTTTATTAAATGAATTTAAAATAAGTGACTAAGTTTGCCAACTTTAAGACTTACAATAGGTAATTCTAAGAACACTTGCAGTTACTCAAACAGACTAAAATAATTGGGTTTTAATTCCATCATTCTAAGAAACAAACCTAACTTGAGGTTTTCCTCCAGTGGCCCCAGCCAAGCTCACCACACTTACCGCTCATGTCCAGGACCAAGGACGCGTGACAGGTCGCAGTGCGCCAGGGCCAGGACAGGAAGCGTGATGTCGACCGGGTCCCCTCCGTTCAGCTCGCCTGCGGAGGGAAGCGCACTCTCTCCTGGGAACAGCTATGACAATCCCACATGCAGGTTAAAATGGTTGGTAGAAACACTCAGGTCGGGAGCCAAGAGGACGCAAAGCTCCTTCGTCATAAAGACCAGGTGAGAGACAAGAAGTGGGCCCGTCACAGGGCTGCAGGGGGTGGCTGGGCCTCAAGCACAGGCCACGGAGGGAGGGAGTAGTGGGTTTGAGGTTTAGTTCATATTAAGTGGGCGTTGATGCAAGAAATCATAAAAGCCAAGACTTAGAACATTAGGAAAAATACATACATTGGATACAGGTAACTTCTGACCTGTTTGAAAAAGAAAGGGCTTAAAGTCATCTGCGAAAAAAGAAACAAACCAAACTTAAAGAACAACCACGGTGACGTGACTGTTGGCCGAGCGAAGCCACACTTGCTGCAGCACGAATGTTACTGGCCACATTCACCTGCAGAAGAGGCGCTGGCTGGATTAAAGGTAAAATAACAGTTTCCCGGTGTGTCAGCTCCATAGCAGAGCACATGGTGAGAGGCTGAGCCCCTGGCACAGTGGCAGCACTGGGAGGAGGAAGAGGACAGGTGACAAGCAACAGGATGTGGGCAGGGCGGTCAAGGTGGAATCGGGATTAGAGTGCACATCTGCTCAGCGTGGAAGATCCACGGGACCCCCACAGCCATGACGACCACCCACAGGAGGGGTGTTCGCTGGACCCCCACCCTGTCCTCTCGCAGACCAGCCGGTGCCTGGAGATGTCTAAGGTCAGGACCCTGACCCTGCTGTCCCCACTCCCGCCCTCAGGCAGGACCTGGACAGGCTGCTCAGAGTGCCGTGGGCAGGATTCGGTGGGCGGGGTCAGTGAGGCTACCTGGCTGGCAGGTGGAGAAACTTTCCATCTGTTTCCTCAGGTCCACACGAGTCACACGACGGTAATGATGACCTTGCACCAAACTGAAGATGCACAGCTGGACCAAGGAGGTGAGAGACATGTCAGTCTCGTTGAACGGAGGGAGGAAAAGGCAGGACAAGCAGAGGAGGAAGGGCGGGGGCCTGGGACCTAGACTCGGGACTGGCTCTGAGGTGGGGAACAGTCTTGTGGGATGGGGCCCCTAACCTTGGGGTCGATGGTGTCAGGACTGAGCTAAACTGGAGGACACCCAGCTGGGGTCACAGAGAACTTCTTGGTGGGGGACCAACCACCTCACATCGGGGGGCCAGAGAGTGGGCCATGCGGTGCTCTGGGTGAAAATGAAGGAGACACACAGGCGGGGAGAACTGGGGGTCCTGGTGGGATGTCGTCCCCAAACTGCATCGACTTTTAAAAAGAGAACAGCACGCACCCTCTGAAGTGGAGCTAAATTGCTTGCCCAAAACTCCAGGTTTTGAAAAAGATCATGTATCTTCAAAATGTTCAGTTCAGGTGAAGCTGACAGTGAGGCTGAGAGGCTCTCAGCTGAGCGTTCGGGACAGACAGACGCCGAGGCCCCAAACTAAAAGCAGTTTACGGTGGGGAGTCACGTCCTAGGCCAGCAGCTTCCCCGACGAAGGTCTATCTTTACCTGAACTGACCCTGTCTGCTGTCTTTCTGCATCTACGGTCACTTATCGTTGGGATGTCAGAGTAATTTTCTTTTTCCAGACCCCTCAGGGCACAGGCACTGCTTTGGAGACCACACCCCTCACTGTCCTGAGTTAACTGTGGGCTGTTAACTATCCTGCACCGACCTGAGTAAAGAAGTGTGTCTGTCATCTGACGTTTTATCCAATTCCAGAGGTTTCCCGGCTTTGCTTTCTCCCGCCTCCCTCATCTATCACCAGAGGGTTTCTTGGAACCCACTGACCTCTCTCCTTTTCTGATTGTAATGGATAAAGCAAGGTGCACAGTTGCCACTCTCGGGGCGTTATCGCAGTCCCTTGAGATCCTGCTTCCTGACAGGAGTCAACAGCTTGGCTCAAATAAACTCACAAAAGTTCTTCACAGGTTTGGGTGTTTTTTACGGTGATGCTGGGATGGACTAGAAGGGGCGGGGCGCTCACCTGGCCCTCGGCACTTCCGGCAACAAGCTGCTGGCTCCGTCCATCCAGGAAGAGGCTCAGGAGGGGGGAGGCTGGTTGCGGAATAGAGGACATTTGCTTTGGGCACTGACATAGTTTAAACTGACAACTATCAGTTTTACTTCTTTCGGTCAAGTTTGGACTATTCTGAAACAATCTGTTCCCAGGAAGTAGAAACTGGGTGAGCACAGCGGGAGGAATCTCATGTGCTCGGGGGAGGCAGGGCTACCATCAGCGGGGTCCAGGTAGACCCCCCTGTCTGCCCACATCACTCAAACCCCCACCCTGGTCACTGACTCCAGTGGCTCCTAACCCCGGGGGAGGGCAGCAAGTACCCAGGAAGCGCTAGACTTTCCCCAGGACGGTTCTTGAGTGGCCAGAAGTCATGAAGCTATGGGATTCACGATGAAACAGCAATTAAATGGATGCCTTTTTAAAAATTGTTGCCGAGGATGTCATTTCACTTATGACATATTCTGAATCTAAACTGTAAAAAATTTAGAAGGAGGGTTCAGATACATGGATATTAAAAGACACTCCTTGTCCTAAAAACTATAAAAGGCATCAAAATCAAGTTTGTAATGTTGTCTTAACAAATAACTCCACATAATTTCAGGAAATAATTCCAACACAATTCTGAGAAATGTCTTATCCCTGGATTGCTGGTGCCCGAGCTGTTGAAGAATTGCACTCTCCAGGTCGACCTTTAACACTGAGCCTTCGGGCGGCACCTAAACTTTCCTACGTTGTTTCCATGGGTCGTATCCCAGAAAGGAGCCACCTGCCCTAAACCAGATGTGCACACAGGAGCACGGGGACCTGGAAACCAGTCCCAGCAGGTGCTGGGGACCCTGTGGAGGCTGCACCTGCACCCACTGCTCAACCTTCCCGTCCCCTGTGTGACCGTGGACGGTGTCCGTTGTGACCAAAGGGACAGTCTGAGGAGAGTGTGTGGCAACCCAGCCACTGGCCTGGGCCCTCCGGGCGCTGTCCCTGCGGATGCACAGCCCGGGACCTTGTTTCCTGGGACAGCAAAGGTGCACGGCACCTTCCCACACCTCTCCCAAACCCCCAGAACGCCCCGTATAGGCTCATGCTTTAAAGTTAAAAGGAAGAAAACCAGGTGGGAGTGAAACTAGTATTTCTGAGGGACACTCAGATCCCCAGCTGTCACGCTCCATCTACGGGTCTCACACACGGGGAGAGCGGAGACTCGGAGACATGGGCAGAAAGGATGTAAGTCAGGGCTACCTGTCAGCACCGAGGAGCTGTGCACTAACGATCCCGCGTGGTAGTCCCAGACCTTTGGACAGACACACAGGTTCCTTTAGAAGAGTTAAAACTTTTCCATTATTGCTTTAGCTTCAACTAATACTTCTAGCCAATTACAAATCAACCTGTATAAATGGTTTTCTAAAAGAGAAACAAGTAATAAGTATAGTAATAAAACTGTACACACAGAATAAAAGATGTCAGACTCATACAGAAAAACACTCCATTTCCAGAAATGAGAACCTGTGGGTTTGGAGACCCGAGCCAAGGTGCGAGGCAGGCTCAGGCACTCAGCCCACCCTGCCCCGCGAGGCGCAGGCGCGAAGCCAGCTGTCCCCGCGAGCAGACCTCACGTAAAGTGTGTGCCTGAGAGCCCCACACACACGGTTACTGGGAGACAGACACGTGGCACTCTCCAATCATCAGCTCCTTTAATTCCCACAACGCCCAGAGGTGGTGGGCACCGTTAGCCCACTTGTTCCCATTATGTCCAGACAGGAGCGTGAGGCACAGCACAGCATGTCTGTCAGCAGCAGTGGGTACTCAGAGAGCTGGGGTGCAGCCCAGAGCTGCTCCAGAGCAGGGACTTGACACCCTTCCAGCTGGTTGTGCCAGGCACAGGTTTCAGGGTGACAGTGGAAGTGGTGCCCAGTCTCTCCTTCCCTCCCTGTGCCCAGCCCCTCCCGCCCCTCCCTGAGCAGCCGTGTGGTAAGTTCCTCCCACTTTTCTCTCTCGCACGTGTAGCATCCTCACTGTCGCCGAGATAATCGTGACACTAGCTAACTTGGACACGGACAGGCACTGAGCTTGCATTTTAACTTATTTTCTTCTTGAGCCCAATTTGTTCTGACTGAATCCAGATTCTAGAAAATGGTTCTGCTCCGGCCCCTCGTTAATACCATGGAGACGAGTCAGTTTTCTCCCCAAGGCCCTGGACTTGAGGAGGTGGTCCGAGATAACTCAACAACTCGAGCCCAGATAGGAATGTGGGGACAGAGAGGGGCTGTAAGCGCCACCCGACTCCCAACACTCAGCCCGCGGCCCCAGCCGGAATGTCTGGCCGCAGGTCAGGACAGCGACCATTGTGCAGAACGTGGCAGAAGTAGAGTCATGTGGGAGGCAGTGGGCGCGAGCGTCCGGCTCTGCACTGCTGCACTCACCACACGGTTTAAGCTCCCGTTGACCTGTGAGTGGTCTGCCGCCGTCCCTACCTTAAAGCTCCTGTCCTCAGACACCGAGATGAGGAGGTGTGCCTGCCACACACAGAACTCAGCAGCCGTCACAGGGCCCTGGTGCCCCTCCAGCTGGGCTCGCGGGGACTGACTCTGGGGGTCAGACAGGGAGACCAGTCACTGGATGTTCTGACAATGACTGTCACTAAGAAGTTACCTGTGTCCCGCAGAAAAGACTTTCTGTTAAAATAAACCCTCCCTCTTCCAAAGTTGACGCTCTTTATACACAGACCCAGGAGTTGCCATTCAGATGGCTGAACTCAGGCCTCCAGGGCCACACGGCCCCTGACGGTGAGAGAGAAACAGTGACTGAGGCTGACCCTCCGCTGAGCCTGGGCAGGCGCCTGCCCACAAAGCATCTGAATGTTAGAGCTCAGACACCAGGGGGCCCGTGAAGCCATCCCGGGACAGGTGTGGGGGCCCCCCAGTCTGAGGACACTTTCCATGTCCGTCTGTGACTCTTTTCCCACACTGACCTTCCCTGGGTAAGCCTCAATCTCACAATCAATGTGAGCCAAGAAGTGTTCAAAGACAGGACTGTGCCCCCAACCGCCTGGCACACCCCAGGCCCCCACCAATAATAATTAACACATTGTTTGCGGGTAGTTTTCATCGCGCGCTCTACTACCAGTTAACGTAAAACGTATAAATACATTTTCCACATACAATGCGTTAAGATTTCATGCCTAACATCCTTCCCAACCTATGTTTTTTAACATGGACATGGCAAGGAATTCTCTGCAGGCAAACGGCTTGTTAACCGTACTCGTGACACCAGGCCATGGACAACCTGTCCCCACAGTATGTCTCGAGCAGACCACGAATCAGAGGGAACAGAGAGCCACGTCCTGCTGTCTGACACAGTGGCCCAAAAAGCTGTTTCAGGATCAGATATAAGATTCAATGATCATAGAACCTGCAGGTGGCAACACATTTACTCAAACTATTCCCCATTAAGAAATAAGTGAGAGCCCGGCCGGGCATGGCTCAGCGGTTGAGCGTCGACCTAGGATCCAGGTGACTGGGGTTCGATTCCCGGTCAGGGCACGTGCCCGGGTTGTGGGCTCTATCAATGACTCTCTCATCATTGATGTTTCTCTCTCTCTCCCTCTCCTTTCCTCTCTCTGAAATCAATAAAGATATATTTAAAAAAATAATAATAATAATAAGTGAGAAAATCCAGTTCTTGATGGAAGCAAATTTTGCTGAAAGATCAACAAAAGCAGCACAGGGTGAAGGTCTCCGAGCAGCTGCTGAAGCAGAGTGTCAGGGAAGCACACATTTCACGGAGCGTGTCTGTTTCAAGTCTCCAGCACCCGGGTTTCATGGAGAGTCTCCATTCACAGCAGACAGCCTTCCAATTTCAAGACAGAGGTACGTGTTCACTCACTTCCCCCCGTGGGCACAGGTTGTCCATGGCCTGGGGTCACGAGTAAGGTTCACAAAACTCGCCCAGTTAGGAGCACTGCTGACGAGAGGCAGGGGCACCTCGGCACCCATGAGGCCCCACCAGCTCTGCACATCCCGCCCCCCATGCCACCCTCACATAGGTTATCTCTCACCTGGACATCCAGCACGAGGACTTTGTTACCAGCACACACAGCGGCTACCTGGTCGTCTGGACCAAACCTCACATACTGCACCTTTCCTGGGAGGGTGTCCAGGATGAGCCCGCAAGGAACTAACCCTGGGGGAAGTGTGGTCGGTTGTTAGTGTCGTTATCAGAGGTGGGACTGTGACAGCGAAAGTGTCGTGGGGGTCAGCTCCTCTCAGTGACACACGGGGTGACAATGAGCTGTCACATGACTTTGGCTCTTTGAGAGCATTAAAAACACTGAATATAAAAATTCTTCTGGAAATTCGTGGACTTGGCCAGAATTGGCCAGTAGTGTGAGGGCACTCCCCACGCAGCCCCAAGGGAAGGATGGAAACTGAGCTTGTTCTAACCCACGGCCGAGTGCAGGTCGCTGGACCTCCAGTGCCTGCTGACCTGGGAGGAGATCCCCACATATCAAAGTCCACGTGAGGCTCCCAAGAGCAACTTAAAGACAAAGTTTGGGAGCGCAGCCCCTTCAACACCAAGAGCTGTCTGTTTACAAAGACCTTGTGGGAAGCAGATACCTAACATGTGGTTCACTGTACACTGGCACATGTGCATATTATACTTGCAGGTGCTTGTGCAGGTGTGCACTACATACATGTGCACTACATGTGTGCTGTATGTGTGTGCCCACATGTGTACTGTGTTACATGTGAATGTATGTGCCACAAATGTATGCATCATGTGTATAAGTGTGTATGCATGTACTACACATGTGTGTATTATACACACATGTACGTGTGTGTGGTGTGTGTGAGCTATGTATGCATTTCCCTATATGTACTATTTGTGCATGTGTATGGTGTGTATGTATGTGTGCACATGTGTGTGCTATATGTGTATGCATGAGTATTATGCAATCTGCATGTGTACATAGTGTATATGAGTGCATGTGTGTATGGACAGCGTGTGGGGGTATGTACGCAATATGTGTGTACATGTGTATGTGGGTGCTACATGTGTGTGCATGTGTTTGTATTTGCATACATGTGTGTATATTTGTATTTACATGTGTGTGTACTATACGTGTGTGTGTGTGTAGATGTTGGTGGTGACACACTGATATTGCAGTGACCATAGTATAAATTAAAGAAAGTGGAGTATAAACTATTATATAGGCTGTTGCTTAAAATGAGTTGATTTAAGAATAATTCTAAAAATTCTGAACGGAACTTCTCAATGTGGTCCTCACTGACGTTTCACCACCACCTGACAGGATTCGGACACCACCACCCTCTGACACATGGGCTCCTTCTCGGCTCCTCAGGCCCAGCTCTTCCCACGCAGGCCCAGGCCCCCACAGTCCCTCTGCCTCACATGCGCTGCCACCCTCCCACCCAGGTTTGTCTGTCACATCGATGTTTCTCTCTCTCCCTCTCTCCTTTGAAAAGCAATGGAAAAAATATCCTTGAGTGAGAATTAACAACAACAACAAAAAAACCCACAGAGCCCAGGACACCAGCTTCACACACAGCCAAGGTCAGAGGTCAGAGTGGCCTGGTGTGCTTCCCATGGGCACCCAGCTCCCTACCTGGTTTCAAGGTCACAGGGGTCAAACAGGATCCCAACCCCCTCACATTACCAAGTATATCTAAGGATACATGGTTCCCTTTGAACATTTTTAAAATCTGTTTTAAGTCTGCGCTTACCTTGAAGCACTTTCTCTCTGCATTTGTCCAGCCTCCACATGATAACATAATCTTGTGATGCAGAACAGACCAGAAGGGGGTTCCCCGTATTTCCAAATGCCACGGCAGTGATTGGCTGATGGTGTCCTCTTAAGACCAGAAGCTAAAACAATTCACAAAAATATCATAGATTAGAGGTAACAAACAAAATAAAAAACCATAACAATGTAACCTCAAAACTAAAAAATTAAAGGGACTGAATTTTTCAGATATATTGACTTCACATATTCATTTATTAAGATCCATGTGTCCTAGGAAAGGATTCTCTCAAGTTCGGCGCCGTTGCTCAGTATCACAAACAACAGGCACCAGCAAAGTGACAGCTGCCCTCACCCTGCACCCGCTGTGTGTGATCCAACAGTGCCCACTGCGCCCACCGCGTGCTGGGGAGGTAACAGCGTGTGGCCTGTAACAGATTCAGTGCGTTTTTGTCTCCTTTCTCTTTAACCAGCGTGGTCAACAGATGCTCAGGTTAGAACGAGCCTGACTAGCACAGTGACCAGCTGGTTAAGGTCTTTGAATCTACACAGACAGCATGGCAACCAGAAGGGTAGGCCCTTTGCTCACCACTTACTATTGAATTCCTGTGTCCCCCAACAGAAAAATGAACGAACAGATGGTAGTATGTTCCCACAACGGAATATTACCCAGTGATAACAACAATGAACCCTTGATATGTGCGAGGACACAGATAAGTCTCAAAATAATCATCCAGGATGAAAGGAGCCAGCAGACAAAGGAGTAAATACTGTCTGATTCCATTTACATAAAACTCTAGAAAATGCTAAGTAACCTAAAAGCTTATATTTAGAATAGATTAAAAAAACTCCTTCAAATCAAAAAAGACAGACACTCCAATAGAAAAATGGCAAGAGATCGAACACATACATCCTTCAACCTTGACCAAGATTAAAAAGAGAACATGGCCAAGTGGCCAATAAATGTACAAAAAAAGTATCAGATGTCATTAGTCAGCAGGGAATTATAAATTTCAATTAAGTAGCACCGCACCCACCAGAAGGGCTAAAATTAAAAGGACCAAGTGTAGGGAAGGAGGGGAAACTCTTATACACCATTTGGAGTACAGACTGGTACCCCCACTTTGCAGGTCTCCTTAGCATTATCTACTGAACTAAAGATGAGAATCCCCCATGACTCAGCAGGTGGGCACACCTATTACATACTAGAGAATGTTTGCAGTGGTCAAACTGTGGAATCAAAACAGAGGTACTCCAGCAGTGGAATGGATAAGCGTGGTCCCTGCATTCGGTGGAGTACTATGCAGTAATGAAAACAAACAGGGATGAAGCTCAGGCCGTGTACACACAGTTCAAACGTGAGCCACTACCTACGGTGCTAGAAGGGAAGACAGTGCCCTCTTTGGGGGGGAGAGGGACACTGACTGACAGGGGCGGTCACCCAGCTGTGCCCGCTTGTTATGACCACGATGTGTGCTCAATGGCTGGGACACGGTTTTCTGAGTATTTTATAGTCCACTGCAAAAGTGAGAGAGATCAAGCTGGAGATCTAAACATAGCTCTAAACTCAGGAGAATGTCCAAGATACAGGTTCCCCTTTACTCGTGATTAGCCAAGTGACTGTCAGTAAGGCTGAAAGCTAAAGAAAAACTTCAAGGTAAATATAGTCGTGGCTCCAACGTGCTGTGCTCACTGTTCTCAAACTCCCAAAGCCCAAAGTGAAGGCAAAAGTTACTCAGATACCAAAACATGTGGATAGAATTTACTTTTTTGTTTCCATGAATGCCGGAGCCCGCTGGCAGAGTCGAAAGGTCCTGAGGAAGGGGTGAGGATGGAGAAAAGACAGACACAAAAAAAATGGGATTGGGAGGGCTGCAGCTCGTGCCTGCTGTTAGCTGCCAGCCTCTAGTTTATTTTCCCAGCTCAATATATACAGGCACTGTTGATTTTGCTGAATAGCACCCCTCCCCACATTCCTACAAGGCTGTTTGAATGCTCTTTCAGAGTAAACACTCTGCCACCTGCATGAGCTCAGACCTTGGTAACTATCTTTATCTCGGCTTCTAATGGGAACTTTTGGGGAGGATTGAGTCCTTGGCTCCAGAGCCTCAGGCTACGTGGACCATGTCCAGACACGTAGCGGGCTCTCAATATCAAGGGTCATTGTGGAGAGGGTCGAGTCCCTGACTCCAGACCCTCAGGTGGCGTGGACCATGTCCAGACACGTCACCGGCTCCCAACACATGAAACCTGTATTTATTAAGAATATTCAAATAATTACATCAGTCATGAAATAGGCTTTAGAATGAAAATTAATGACTCTAAAACTCTATCAGTTTAAGGTAAAAGATTCTGCAATAAACATAATAAACTTCCTTAAGTGTGTTAATATTAAAAACCTATAAAATTTTAACTTGTCGTGTGTTGAGATGAACCTGTTCTTGCTCACGTTCATACTGGAGAATTTTTTAATAAAGTGATTCCAGTTTATTTTATAAAAATCAAAGTTAATATAATGCTTTTGTTGTGTTCACATTTCCCTCCATGGTTGTTTGCTGAATCCCAGAGGGTCATATCACCCAGACAGCACTATGGTGCTAGAAGTGAAGACAGTGCCCCCTTCACTGGGGGGGGGGGGACGGACAGGCGAAACGGAGAGGTGACAGGTGACACAGGGCGCTTTGTGTCGTCGACAGAACAAGAAGCGCGCAGACCCGAGCACCTGGTGGGGCGGGTCCTCCGTGCTCCACACGCAGAGGTGATTTCCATCTAAGGGGAAAGCGCAGTGTGGCGGGCGGCAGGCAAGCTGGACGTGCGAGGCGGGCTGCTTGGACTCAACCCGGTACTTTTCTGTGACTCTGTCGCCCCCACAGCCATCACTTGTGGAGAAAATCTGTGGTTCTTCCATCATCAATCTGAAAACACAGGAACATGCATGACAGCTGCGGGAATATTTCATACAGACGCCAGTCTGTTATTCATTCATAATTACTGATGTGGTTACACACACATGAGGCATCATACTTCCTCCCCGCACCCACTGCTTCCAAGAAAAAGGAAAAGTCACTGGAGACCCTGGAGGCCCCGGCCACACCGCTCCACTCCCCACCAGCGTCTAAACGACACAGACCCGACCAAGGCCCACTCACCCCTGCCAACACTTGCAGAGCTTGTCTCAGCCACCCCAGTGCGCCCTGGGGAGCACGAGTGTCCCCGAAAAGGAGCACACGCCTGAACACACAGAAACTGCGCTGGAGCCTGCCATGAGAACACGGGATAGGTCAGATCTAGAGCCCCACAGGGGGGACATGGTGTGAGTGGAGCCAGGGCGATGGGTCAGGGAATAGGGGAAAAACAATCTCAGAACAAGTGAGGGAAAGCACAGCAGCTAAAACACCCACGCGTGCTACGGGCTTTCACTAACCTGCATGAAAACACAACCACCTAAAACCTTTGTCGCCCAGATTCACACGCGACTCCCTAATCCTCAGTGTATTTGGAGGCGGGCTTTTGGGAGGAGATGAGGTCCTGAGGGTGGGCCCCCAGGAATGGGATCGGTGCCTTTAGAAGGGGACCCGGGGGGCGACCAGCCAGGAGGACTCAGCCCGGGGATGCCCAGGCGCCTCTGTGGACCGGGGAGTGGCCCACCCCGGGCAGAGACGCACAGGCCCGGGCTCGCGCGCGCGGCCCGGCGGGGAGAGGTGGCGGGCGGCTCGCCGCCCGTCTGCGGACCGTTACCGCGGCCCGAGCGGGCCCCGCGCGCCCCGCTCCCAGGCCCGTCTCCAGGGTGCGGAGACCGAGGGGGCGGGGGCTGGGTCCTGAGCAGCGCCCCCGGGTCTCGGCGCCCAGGGCGAGGCAGAGGAGCTGCGGCCCCGCTGGGGACAGCGCCGGCGGGCGCCCCACCCCGGGAGGGCGGCCCTGCGCGCGCGGCCGGCGGACAGGAGGGGGCGCTCCCGCCCGGCCTGCGCGGGGCCCGCGCCCCGGCCCCTCCGCTCCCCAGCTGACCCGCGAACCGGGCCTCCGGGCCGGCCGCTCGCCGGCTGCGCCCCGTCCCCGCCCCGTCCCTGCTGCCGGCGTGACCGGGCGGAGCGCGGGCCGCAGGGCCGACCCCGGCTCGCGGCGGGGCGTGGGCGGGACCCGCACCCCCTCCCGGGCCGCAGGCTCCCGCCTCAAGGACGGAGGAACCGGGGAGCCCGGGCGCCCGCCCTGCCCCGTCCGAGACGCCCCGTCAGCGGCAGGTAAGCGGGGAGCGGCGCCCGGGCGGCGGAGGCTCAGGGCGCACGGCCAGGCCCTCCCGCAGGAGCCGCGGGGACCCACAGGTGTCCCCCAGTAATAGCCGAAGACAGCGCCACCCAGGCACGGCTCTTCCCAACTTCAGGCAAAGCGACCCGAAGCCGGTCCCCCGCCCGAGGCCGTCACCTCCTTCGCGGCCGCGGGCGACGGCCGGTGTGGCGGCTCCGTCGGCCCCGCGCCCCCCTCGCGCCCCCACACGACCCGCGGGACTTGGGGTCACCGCGGTTCCAGCTTCCACTCCACCTGTCCCCACCAACGCGACCCCGCAGGCCCGTGACGAGCACGAGGGCCGGGCCACCGCGAGGGGCGCGAAGCTGAGGTCCCGCCTCGGGGGTGCGCCCGGCGCAGGGCCCTGAGCCGGGTCGGGGGCAGCCCGGCCCCCTCCGTACGGACGGCCCGTTCCCGGGGCGTCAGGGCTCCTCGAGGGGCGCGTGCTCCTGGGGGGACGGGGACGGGGACTGGGGGTGGCGACAGGTCACAGGTGACAGGTGTCCGCGCCTGGGGCTCCGCGCACCGGCCTCTCACCTGCGGCGGGCGGGCGGGACGCCGAGCGGAGCCTCCAGAGCTGGTCCCCAGCTGAGGGCGGGCGCCCCGCCCCCTCCCCGTCGCCGTGGTTACAGCCCAGCCGACGCTTGGCGCCGCGCCCCTTTCCCCAACCTCGCGAGATCCCGGAGACCCATCACTTCCGGGAGGCGCCTCGCTTCCGGCTCCTCGGCGCAGCCGCCCGGCCGGGCCCCTGGGAGCTGTGGTGAGTCCCGGCCGGAGGCCCGCGCTGCCCTCGGCCGCCGCGCTCGCGCCCCCGCCCGCCCCGCGCCGTCCCCGGCGAGGCCCTGCCCCCCGCGCCGCCCCGCCTCCCGCCGCCTCCGGGGCCGACCCGCAGGTCCCCGCCCAGCCGGCCGCTCCCACCCTCCCGGGGCTCCCGGGGCTCCCTGGGCCCGTCGCGTCCGCCCGGCCCCGCGCTCGCAGGTCCCCTCCCGGCGGCCCCTCCTCCCCTCCCCTCCCCTCCCCTCCCCTCCCCTCCCCTCCCCTCCCCGCCGCCGCTCAGGCTCCGGACGGGCGGCCCGACGCCCCCAATGGGGCCGCGCGACCCCCGTGGTGTCTCCGCAGGACGAGCAGCCGCGGTCCCGGCGCCGCGCGTCGCCCCCATGGCCGCTGCCTGGCGGGGCGCCCTCCTGCTGCTGCTGGCGGCGCAGGCCGCGTCCCGGGCGCGCGCCGCGGAGGAGGAGGAGGTGCCGGCCGAGTGGCTGCTCCTGCACGTGGTCCAGGGGCAGGTGGGCGCCGGGAATTACAGCTACCTGCGGCTCAACCACGAGGGCAGGATCGTGCTGGCCATGCGCAGCCTGCGGGGCGACGCCGACCTGTACGTGTCCGACAGCACCCTGCACCCCAACTTCGACGACTACGAGCTGCAGTCCGTCACCTGCGGCCGGGACGTGGTCTCCATCCCCGCACACTTCCAGCGCCCGGTGGGGATCGGGGTGTACGGGCACCCGTCACACCAGGACAGCGAGTTCGAGATGAAGGTGTATTTAGACCGGACGGTCCGGCGGCACCCGCTCGGGGACTCCGCTTACTCGGACGACGCGGAGGCGAGTCACACGCACACCTACGACCCCGAAGGTGCGTCTCAGGAGGAGGAATCCGTGCTTTGGACGATACTAATCAGCATTTTGAAACTGGTACTTGAAATTCTTTTTTGAACTCTGTCTGCAGAACACCAGTAATCTGTGAAGGTGATGGCAGGAACCCAGCTGCTTCCACCCGGCTGGAAGCTCTTACTTTTCTAGTTGGGGGATGGAAAATAAAGCCATACAGTTTTGTTACCTCAGTTACCCCAAAAGCAGAAGCAGCAAGCTGGATGCTTGTTTTCTTTTAAAGCTCAAATTCCCGTAAAAGGAGTATGCGCAATAAAATGTTTAAACTCCATTTTCATAGCTGGTCAGGTAACTAAAAAGAAAGATGGCAGTGACTTAGGTTTATGTAAAATAAATCAAAACGGAGCAGCTTTCCATGCAGGTGCACAGATCCGATGAAAAGATTGACAACGTTGTAATTTTACTGGTCAGATTCTAAACACAGTCAGTGTGTAAGCAAGTCTGAAAGGTAACCCTGCCTTCATACTTGCCAAACAGGACTAGAGCCCAAGCCCCACCCCAGCAGGGAGGGAGGGAACCGCCTGCCCAGCAGGTGTTCCTGGCCAGGGATGACAGTTCTAAACCCAGCTGCTCCCTATCACCAGTCCTGGAATTTTACCATCTCTGGCTACCTGCTAAGATTCTTCCATCACTACGTCATTACAGTACCTGTGGTAGGCCAGAAACTAAGTTTGAGGAAAACTTCATGAAAATAATAGTAACTCTCAGGCTAATGGAGGGATAATTATTTCTAATGAAATTGCCTAATACTTTCCCTGAATTTCTGGAGAGAGCCAAGGGACTAAGGTAAAAACCTTTTGGAAGATGAACTATTTCTCTACCTGAAGTTGGATCCAAGGATAAGAGGAGCTTATAACAGAAATGAATCAACTTGCAGATTCTAAGCACATAGTTAATTTCAAAAAAATCTTTTATTGGCATAAAAATGAGAAGTGTAAATAGATTGGCACCAAATAGTTCACTTAAATGCATATTACAATATTGGGGTAAAAAACTATTTTATCCCTCTTTGCTGTTTTTCCCCCTTCTGCCCACTTTCCTGGGTGTTGGGGGGGCTCGCTGACAACAGTCACAAATCCAGCGACCTAGGAGAAAAATTGTTAGTTAATATAGAATGAAATTTAATTTTTTTAGGACTGAATTTTAAACCCATTTAGCTCTCCTTCCTCAGCTCTCACTAATGATGTCCCTCTGCGGATTTGTGGTAGGAAGGGCACTACTGAGTTCCTTAATTTAAGGAGAAAATTGTAAACGTCTAAGATAATCGGTGTAATGGATGCCATGTGAAATTCAAGTGGGGGCGGGGCATGGGCAGAGCAATGCTATGTAATGACAAGAACCTTTAAAAAATGATAATCCTTTCTGAAACCCAAACACAGCAGTACTCAGAGTTCAATACTACAAATCCTACTGTAAACCTGTCACTGAGTTTTGCCTACTTTCAGCCCTTTTCTGTGCTGCTCACTGGCAGCTGTGTCTTGAAGATGAGCTGCACTATGTACTTGATCTGAATTATTGCAGAACTTCAGTTATTTAAGTTGCTCGCTTCTTAGTGATTCCCAGGAAACGTAGTTCTAGGCATTATTTTATAAAGCGTTATATACAGTGTTAACTATGCAAGTAAGTTCTGAAATTACACAATCGTGTGTAATGTTTCAGTCCAGTTACTGTGATTTATTCAATTTTGCGTTCATTCTAAAGTTACTTAGAATTGTTACGCTTGCCTCAGTTGATAGAAATCTATGTAAAATCTGGTTTAGTATGTCCACAGGCATAGCATTCATTTTGTTAAGTTTCTGTGTCGATGACATGAAAATAAAATCAAGGCTTTGAAATAAAGTGATGCTGTGGCTCTAACTATTTTAGTAGAAAAACAGTGGCTCATTCTATACACTGAGTTCTACTTCCAGACTTAGACTGGACTCCCTGACATGCATGTGTCCCCTCGGTTGATTGGGAGGTCTATGCAAGAAGAGCCGGTGGCCCTGACCTGGGTGATCACTGTACAGGCCCTTCCTGTCACTGGTTTCTGCAGCCTTTAGAGACAATGCTGGGCGAGTCCCACGGAAGGTCATGGGCCTCCTGTTTGTGGTCTTTACCTGATGGAATAGCACCAAGGCCCACACAGAAAGTATGGTACCCTCTGTCACACATGTCACAGAACATCATTTCCTCTTCGTGGTGGGGCTGTCCACATATAATGCAAGTTTTACATTCCATGCACTGCCATGGGTAGGTCTTAATCATAGAAACAAGCTCCATGGTCATGTCCAGGCAAGAAGGATGGCCTAAACCAAAACCAGTATTAGTAGGATTCACCAATTCACAGGAATTTTTAGCTTAATAATAATATGCTAGTTGCTTTGTGATTTCTCAGGAATGGCTATGGTGTTTAAGATCGCCAAAGACAAATGAAAATACAGAGCTTAAGAAAACACATGGACTTAATCTACGCCGTACAAGTTATCCTATAATACTGGATAGATCTTTGGTGCAAGTCTAGCTGACAACTAAACAAAAGGTGGTTAAAACGTCAAGAAGACGTGCGGGTACTTACCACTGTTATCACACTGGGAGCAGTGTATAAGTGACTCAGCCTTCCCTTTCTTGTTGGACTCCTTACCCTTCAGACAAATCCCACATAGAGCATTTGGAATGACCTTTGGCTGGAAGGGTAGAAGAGGGCTATAAATTCATGCCAGAACTTGCTGCGGGTTAAGGAGTGCTGTTACTGTTCTGCCTCATCTTTACTTTCGGTGACTCGCTAGTGAGGGCCTTTTTGAAAGACGTAACCTGACTCTGCTTCTGACACAATGGCCTGCTGAGCCTCGGACTTCACTTTAAACCCTGTCAACAGGATCTCCAGCTGGGACTCCGGGGCACCCTCCATGCCCTGCATGCCCAGTAAGACAGCATAACAAACGAAGGGAGGACTGAACAGTGTCCAAGTGCACTAACGGTCGCAAGAGAAAACCCAAGCTCCTGACGACCGTTATTACCAAGTCAGGCTCATTAAGGAGAAGACTCCAATTTAAGCAGCTCATACACAATTTTGTTTAAACACTAACATTTTCCAAAGTTATAAAACTAAATATGTAAAATCAAAGTTACAAAACCAGGGTTTTACCATTTTTAACTGAAAGATGGTTCATGCAGACATTGTCATGTGCATAAATGTTTGTGGAAAACCAGTGAGATTATTTCCTTTGTTTATCTAATAAATTAGTAAAAGAGCCCACATTTAGGGGGAAAGTATTCAGTATGAGATATAAAAGTTTTCAGACAAAAAAATTTTCACTTTAAAAAATACAGACACCCTTATATTTTGAGTACTATTCATTGTTCATATTTAAAACATGCTCAATCCAATGGAAGTATTTGGGCTTGAAAAAAACTTGGCAACACATGGGAAAGAACAAAGCAGGACAGGTTCACCGCACCTGGAATTACCAGGGAGGGAGGACACTGAACGTCACAGCCCGGCCGTAAGGAACCGATGCTCGCTCACGCTCTGACTCAGGGAGCAACGGGGAGGGGTGAAGAGGAAACGCCGCCAAGTGTGAAATGGGGGCCAGGGCACAGAGGTGTATATGGGGAGAAAACTTATTTTAAACAGAATTATTAAATTTCTGTTTTAGTACAACCTAGCCAGATGCATCTTACATTTCCTTTCCCTAAGTCACTGAACCAAGAGAAGCCTGAACAAAACTCCGACTGTATTTAGTATTCCAGCTTGACATATCTCACTGCTACCTTCAAAACCTGTTCGCCTAAACAATATGTTCATAATTATTTAGTCATTTTTACTTTTGAAATTGTCTTTCTTTGCAAAAAGATGACAGAGGCATTCAAAAATAATTTTTGGCTTATTTATTTTAAAAAGTCAACCTTATACATAAATATAATAAAAACAGTAACTCTAAACAATCACAAATATCTCTACAAAATAATAAATATCATGGAAGTAAAACATACATATAAAACTTTACCATTACCTAGTCTACATCTCCTTTGTGTGTATCTTCATACCCTGCTCCCCCAACAAAAGGATTGTGTCACATGCTCAAACCTTTCAGTCTTGAGTGTCGTCACCCTCTGTTGTCACTGCTACATTCTACCTCAATAAAAATACTAGGAAGTGCACTTCTAGGATCCAAGTTCTAGTTCAGCTATGACCAGATCTGTCACTGCCATAATGCACAGCAGAAAGCTACCCCTCACCCACCACAGTAAGAGCTACCTTTTGGCTACGCGCCTGTACTAAATGTAAAGATGCTTATTTAATACTTGTAGTTTAAGGTAGATACTGGCATACTAGGTGCTCTAACACCCTCCACTAAAGCCAAGGACGTAACCACACGACATTAAATTCTAAAGAGAACGCCTCACAGGAGACCCTTTACAAAAGTCAAAAGGACTAAAACACAAGGCTGGTCATTCACATTCTAGATCAATTCAAGTTCCACAATCATTAAAATATACATGAAACACCTGTGACAAAAGGGACACCAAGAAAGTTCTAGGTTTAACTTCTAAACTTAAAACCATGTTTGTTAAACCACTTAAAACTGTCCTTACCAACAGTCCTCACTTGATGGAAACAGGAAGGGGGGGGAGAAGTGGAGAGCACAGCACTTTCCAGGTTTCTGACGTGCCCCCAGGGCTCAGGATAAAGAATGCTTTGTTCACTCAAGCCCTCTGCACACAGCAAGAAGCCACAGTGTGTCTGCTCTACGCCAGGACGTGGCATGGCAGACAGCAGTCGCTGGCTGGGAAGCCGGTCTCAGGGACTGTGGACTGTGGGGGGGACAGTGGCAGACGCCCCGTGACAATTAGTGAAGAGAACCCTAGGCACGTCTGATGGGAGACAGTCGGTTCTACTTTAATAAGCAACATCACAGCTTCACTACTGACAAGAAAATTAAAATACTCATCCCAATAGTTCTTAGCATCTCAACTAAAAGGCTCATAATACACCTATTTTTCTGCTTAAAAAGTAACCAAAGATAAGTGAGACTTTCTGGCAGCACTAATAGAGCATAGGCTTTACTCATATACTTGTAACGTAGGCCTGGATCCTGACTTATGCTTTAACTTCAGGTTAATGTAACCTAAACAATACTGTCCTACACGCTCAGGGCCAGCACGAGGGAATCTTATGAGGCAAGAAATCAAATACATTTCTTAACTCCCGTATTTCAAAACCTATTTATATCTATCACCTTCGGCTTGAAGTATCCTAATATTTAGGCACATCGTGGCTTATTAATACTTTCACAGAGGTTAACCTTTAATAAACATGTTCACATTAATGTCGAGTCTAAATCCGGGCCACCCCAGGCTGAGATGCTGACAGTTTCAGTGAGGAGGCCTCGAGCACCACCAGTCCGATTTCTCCCACAGTCAGTGACAGCGCTGACGTCCTCCAGCCCCGCTTCCATAAAGCCTCTACCTCCACGGCCCTAGCCCATGATTACCCAGCTGTCTCACTGAGGTCTCCACCCACAGCCCGTGCGCTCTCGTGGCCACTCCACGGTCAGACCGGCAGCCCAGTGTGGCACACGCCAGGCTGCCTTCCAAAATTTAATCTTTGGAGTTCATCTGCTTTTAATGATTAAGCATTAACTTAATCTTTAGTTTAAAAAATTAGATAAGCTATATATGTGAAAACAAGTATAAAAATCATGTAGCCGCAGCCTGTCAACACCCTAGGAAGCCAACCCTGCTGATGAAGCTGAACTGCCCTCGGATGGAAGAGTCTTTAAGCGGATTATGTAACGGCATTTTCCCGTTGCGTGTGGAATGCGCTAATTCAAGTTGCCTCTCACTTCAGGGCAGGAAAGGGACACGCACTGTCGGACGGGCCTGGCGGGCTGCAGGGCTGTGGCTGTGGCTCCCTGGGACCCACTTTTTGCCCACCATCCCAGCTGACACACGACAGGAGCTAACAACTCTACTCAGCCAAACTTCCTCATACCACCTCACTCTTAAACAGCCCTTCAAATCACCTTCACAACCACAAAAAAAGCATATTCTGATAACATTCCTGACCCAAACCACTGTCTATTTTACTATTACTACCCAAGACATAAACCTGTGCAGCTAATCGCACCCTTGTGGCATTCCTAAGTCCCCCTGTGCGAATCGCTAATGCTCTATGGAGAGGGGCAGACCTCAGGAGGAAATAATAAAGTAATAATGCCAACAGTGCACCACCTTACTCTGCGAGTAGCCAGGTCAAAACTCACAAGTATCTCTGAGCCAGGTTACCCATGAAATAGTTACAGACTAAACACCACCACACTGTACCCCGGAGGCCTCACAAGCTTCCATCAGAGCTAAAGTTGCAGGTGGATCAGACACTCCCCAGACTAATCCAGAATGTCCTTAACGAAGGCACGGCGGGAACACGGCCTGGCCTACAAACCGGGCAGCCAGATGTGAGCTCGGCGTGTCCAGTTCTACCAAATACCAGGATGTGTGAGACGTCAGATAATCATGACCTTACTCCAAGGAAACAAAGTGTCAAGTTCTGCCTATAAAGTAATTTCTAAAAAGCCCATACTTGCCTGCTTATTATTTAAAAGAAGAAAAAAAAAGGTTCTCTTATCAGTTGTACACATACAGAAAACAGAAGCTAAACCACAGCCAAAGTGACAGAAAGCCACCGGGAGACAGAGCGACAGAGGAAGCTGGCAGAGGCACAGGCCAGCGGACCAGTGAGTGGGGCGCATGGCAGGCGGGAGCTCCACAGCTGTGAAATTCAAAGGCAACACATTTCAGGGAGAGAGGCTGGTCAAGGAAGCTGAGTCAGGGGCTTTTTTCTTCTACCTTGTACCCAGGAACTGACTTCGACAGTACAGAGCGCTTGGAAGCATCCTTCCTGGGCGTGGCAGCCTTGTCCTTGGGTCTCTGTCGCCCCTGGAAAGGCTCCTCCTGGCCCTCGGGAAGGCCCTCGCCCTCAGACACATTGCCGGAGGAGGTGTCCTGTGGGTCAAAGGCATAAACAGTCCTTGGAATTCACAGTGGTTTGAGTCTGAATTGTGAAAACTACAGAAAATATTCAAAAAAATCTTTAAAGTTCCATCAACTTAAAAATAAAAAGATAATTCCAAATGTAAGGAACCTTTTTCTAGTGGAGACCAAGATAAGCCAGGGTAGAGATCATGTGCCTGCCTCATGAGAACATCACCGTGTTCCGTCCTCTGACTCAACCTGCAGGAACAGATCATCTACGTGCCTGGTACCCACCACAGGGCTGCAACACCACTGCGCCGGGCCACAGGCGCATGCAGGGAGCATGCTTGTTTTATACAAAAATACCACTTAGAAAATAGATGTCTAGTTAAGTGCGGGCATTTTGGTGAGTAATACAAGCCAGTGAACACACTCGTCCCGCGCATACTCCTGCTTTCATGTCAGATGATGCAGGGCCAGGGTCTCTGAGTATCTGACATTTTAGATATTCCAAGTTTAGGAGTTCAATGTTTGATCACTTAATTCACTTTTTAACTTAATATTTTCTAATTAAAATAAAAATGTTATGTTCATATAAATTATAAAAATTGTAAATTAAAAAACCAGATTACCCATAACCACCAACAAACACTGAGACAACCCCAGGAACAGGAGCCCACTTCCACTCTCCTCTTCTTGTGACGTCTGCACACATGCAGACCCCCCGAGTCACTCACACTCCCCACTGCACACGCCCAGACCCCCGAATCACTCCCCACCGCACAAGCCCAGACCCCGAGTCACTCACATTCCCCACTGCACACAAACAGACCCCCCGGAGTCACTCACTCTCCACTGCACACAAACAGACCCCCCGGAGTGACTCACACTCCCTACTGCACGCTGAGGGAGTTTTAAATCACGGTAAAAACTGTCAGAATGCTCTCCTTCCAAAATGCTCGATTACTTTACACCCCACTAGCAGTGCGGGCAAAAGTCAACTTGGTCCCGCCCTCACCAGGCGACAGGACAGGAGAAGGGGGAAGCACTTTAATAACTGAGTAGTATCTACTCTATAAAACACGTGTTGTTAACTATGATTCAGAGCTATTGGTGACTGTGGAATGCACCGCACATGTAACAGCAGCACACTGTGGGGTACAGCCTGGCTGCAGGGAAACGTGAAGAGGCCCGTCACCGACTAGGAGGAGCTGAGTAACATCAGAACCCTGCTCCCCTCAGCCACAGCGCACACCACCCCCCACTGACCGGGCACTGCATTTTGCTGCAAAAAACCCTCATCCAGGAAAACCTAGTAGCACAACACACGATCAATAACCTAGCATCTCTCTGAAGGAAACAAAATCATCACTTCAGCAGCAGGACACTGTGGAGGTGTTCCCAATCACGACGGCCCGACGCCAGGCTGTAGTTAATGTCCGGCACCTTTCCTGAGCTGCTGTGACAACTACAGAGGGGCAACTTTAACTACAAAACTTACCGAGGCCACCAGTGCGTCTACATCAACGCACACAACAAACAACTTTTCTTGATGAAACCTTCCTGGAAAGTAGGTGCAACTGTCCTTTTACAGAAAGAGGGTGGCGGCACAAGTTGAACTTAGCATTCCAGGAAAGCAATCATCAAAAGTTCAGAGGGCGAGGAGACATGTCTACTGAAGACCAAGGTTCTCACCGAGGTGCCCTTCTGCCTCCTCTTCTCGTCCCCCTGCCCGTCCTCGGCATCGTCTGAGTCTCCGTCGCTGTCAAGCGCAGGGAGCTCAGGATCCAGAGGGGGCTCGTAAAGAGCCGTGTTTAGTGGCAAGTAGCGCAGTTCATCCGGTGAGTACCTGGAGGTCAGAATGATGCTCAGGTTTCCCTCATTATTAAACATGAGCGGCTCGTCTCTGAGCTGCGGAGATAGACTTAATCTTCTCAACTAACCCCAAATACTTGTGAAAAATGATCAGAGGCAATAAATAACCTTCCTTTTGATGATCAAGGAGGGACAAGTGATAAATAAAAAGCCTAAACATTCATTCACCAGACTAAGAGTGTAAAATACGCATTTGATTCTTAATTACAAAAAATGACTCTCTCCTTTACCCTCAACCCCCAAAAATATAACAGCCAATAGTAACAGTAAATAAAACTACCTCCTACCTTTTGTAATACTCCTGGAACTGTCCGGGGATAAGGGCCACCGGGTAGGAACTGACCTTGGTCCGCTCTGTCGGTAACACTTTGTACTTCCCCTGAGGCACCTGAATAACCTGTGTGAACCCATGCCAGGAGTCAGGACTTTAGGAAAGAGTCTCAGCGACCCCCCCCCCCCAAAAAAAAGCTAACACCAGAAGGGACACAGGAGCTGCCGCCCAGGGCAACAGAGGTGCTTCTTGCTCTCCAGTTCTCTCCCACGCCCTCATTCCTGAGGAAGGGCCGTGTGCTCACGTGTAACAGCCACATGGCCTGGGCAACTACCAAAATTCGGCAGCTCAACTTCCTTGTCTGTGAAACGGAAGTACTACTGCTCTCAACCGCACACAACTGAGAATTCAGCGAATGTGGAAATCCCTTACGGCCCTCAGAGCACACAGGAGGCATCAGTCTCATTCAGGAGAACTACACCACAAAGCAAGACACACTGTGAGCACATACGCGTGTACGCAGCACACGCAATGCACACACATACACGCGCCTGTATACATAAATGGAGTCTGGTCAGGCCATCCTTAACAACATCCTAAGTTATGGGGAGAAGAGGACCTGTTGCTGGCACAGAGAGTACAGTAATGAAGGAGGCCCTGAGCACTCAGCAGTAACAAGCAGAAAGCGGGCGCGGAACGGACAGAGGCAGCGTTCCTACGTGTGTCTGCAAGTCAAAGTATGCCCTTCTCTCCTCCATGCGCTCCCGGTTCAGGTTGCTGTTGAACTCGGCGGCCTTCTTGGCAGCTTTCTTAATGTACTCGGGCACTTTGCTGGCTTCAACTTTCTGCGTATTCTGTTGCTGCATTTGCTGAAACAGAAACATTACAGCTGGAAGTCACAGGTAACTTTACAAAACGCGGTTCCCCCAAACCGGGTAAGTGATGCCAGCACCCCGACACTCACGGAATACTCCTTGTAGTGGTCTGTGATCCGCTGGCGTTCTTTCTCTTGCAGGATAACTGAGTACTCAGCATGTTTGGCTGGATATTCTTTAATCATTAAGTCGATCACTTCATCACTGCGCAAAGCAGTTAAACCTATTTTAGACCAAAAACACGTAAAGAAACCCATTAAGGCTGAGGGAACAAAACCACTTTTTAAAACAGGCTTCTCCTTTGGACTGCTCTGAAGTTACAAGGCTTTCCGTCAACCAGGCAAAACACTTTAATACATTTTAAAATAATAAAAAGAAACTCATGATATAAACAATTAAAAAGAAATAAATTACCCAAGTTGCAAAGGCAAAGAAATCAATTTCTCAACCAAATGTTTTTTTATAAGGTTTTATGTACTACAGACATATATCCCTTTACTAGGAAAAACTGCTAAGTGATCACGTACACTAACTAGTGGCAATAACACAAAATATCCGATGAAAAACACTAAGAATTTTCAATATATTACAGTTCTTAGTCTTCAAATCTGATAAACTAAATTTCACCAAAAGCATCAGCTCACAAACACAAGCCACACGGGATTTGCAACACTCACAGGACCCGTCTAACACCGGCTGAGATAAATTCCACAGTTTTACATTAAAGAGCAGCCAGACTGCATTACAATGTTTGTGAACAGAGAACTGCAAGTAAAGCATGGAGGTAACTATTCAGAAATAAAAACTGAACATCTGCCTCTTAAGAGATAAGAATCAATGCTTTTAAAAAGTACTATACAAATTTTGCACACAAAACACACACACTCTGACACTTCTGTGTATATTACTGGAAAATGGTTGTAAAATATACCATTCTCCTATTTTAACAGTAATCAAAAGTAAAGTAAATAATTTAGCCTTAAAATAATTCAATGTATTCTATTAATTTTGTAAAACATTTTAGGAAAAAAGATAAATACTCATCCAATATCACCTCATAAATATTCAGCTTTAAAAATTCACATCAAAAGCTTCCATTACCTAGAGTGCACTGAGTTTCTGTAATGACATTTAGCTCTCTCAGGTAGAGTTTCTCCTTATGAGACAAATCTCGTCGCTCTAAATCTCCAAAAAAAACAAAACAAAAGACTATTAAAAATAGTTGTTTGCATTTGTAACAGTATGCATTTGTAAAACTTTAAAAAGCTAAAAAAACTTTTTAAAATTATTAAAGTCAAAATCTTCAACAGTTTTAAAAAATATTTCATGTTACATGTTCCAAGTATTATTAAAGAGAATACACACAAAAAGTCTTAAAAGTTCAAGAAATAAACGTTAAAATGAAATTGCAAACAGAACAATTCCAAGCAAGAAGGTAACATAACTAACGGCAGCTCAAGTGTGGCCTTTCTGGAATTCAGATACAGCGATGCAGCCACCTCCAGGCCTCAGGCTGGGGAGCAGGGGGAAAGAATCAAAACCCTTGATTCCTATTGCTATAAAATGGTTTCTTCTAAATGTTTTCCCAGGAAATTTATCTTCCTCATTTTGCTTTTAAAGCAATTTATAAGGCAAAAGAACAAATTGATATATATAGAGACTGAGCGATTGAAGTAAATGAAAACCAGCCAGCAGAAGAATATAACATATAAATAATCCATACGCAAATATTCATAGGTTGACAACCTAACAAAAATTACTATTAGTTAAAATTAGATTTAATCTGTTGCGTAAACTAAGACTTAATACCTGGGTACTTCCGTTTAAAGGAGGTGACACCCAAATATTCACTGACTTGTTCCTGAAGCATGTAGTACTCTCCAGTCTCATCTGGCGGCCACTTGTACTCTATCAAGTTTTCTGCTGGGTAGTAGCTGAAGCTAGACACAGAAATATATGTTATGCCTTACATGTGGCTTCTACTAAATGTCATTTTCAAGAATATTTATTTATAAGAATTTACTTTGAAGATATTTTTAAGGATTTTTAAAATCTACTTTAATTATTTACTTCTCAGTCATTCTTCTATGACATTGCAATACAAAGAAATTCCCATGACTTTGTATGTTATCAAAGGAAATTACAAAGCAGGTCTCGGGAAAGGAAACAACTGTCTGGAGTGCCAAAGCAAAAATGGACAATGGAAACACTACTTTCTATATACCACAAAGAATTGAGACTCACAACTGTTAGGAACAAAGCCATTTTTAAGCTTAAGAGACCTCTAGGCCAAAACAGGGCAGTGACACCAGTTCTGAATTCTTTTTTGTGGGCTTGACACCCATAACTGCTACTTCATCTGACGAAGGTATAAACTGTATCACAAGAAGCTGAGAAAGCAGAACTCCAAAAACCTATTTCTCAATGAACCGAACTATAAACAGTAATTATCTGTTCTCACTGACTCCACAAATCGAGAAGCAGAGAATGGACCTAGTTTGCTGGGGACAGTGTACTGCACATCAGTCCCAATCCTGAACAGCAGACTGCAGATTTCTGGACCTGGGCAGAGTCAACCTCTGAAGTTCATCAGTGGATAACAGAGGCAGGAATGTAACACTATTTTATGCACCTATCATGGAACAAAAAGAACCGTGTTGTCAAAGATGGTGCTGGGAAACTGAATATTCAAATGCAAAAATATGGAATTGGACCCTTAACTCACATCACATACAAAAGTTAATTCAAAAATGGATCAATGACCTGAATATAAGAACTAAAACTAGAAAACTCTTAGAAGTAAACACAGGGGGTAAATCTTCATGATCTCAGATTTGGAAATGGATTCTAGATATGACACTAAAAACACAAGCAATGAAAAGAAAATAGATAACAAGACATTCAGCGAAATTTAAAAACTTGTTCATTAAAGACAACAGAAAGACAACCCACAAAATATTTGCAAAGCATGTACCTGATAAGAGATTAATATCCAGAATATACTAAAAAAACTACAACTCGACAACAAAAAAGAAGCAAACCAATTTAAAAATGGGCAAAAAACATGAATAGACATTTCTCCAAAGCAGATATACCATTTCATGCCTGAAAAAGCAAACAAAACCCAGAAAGTAACTGTGACCCCTGAGAAAGATGCCTACAAAGAAGGGCTCCTGGTGGCTTAACTGGGCTTAAATTAAAATAATCAATTTTTAAAAGGCCTCGCCGCACAAGCACCCGGGGCGCCTGGCTGACGGCCCCCCGCGACTGAGCCTTCCCCGCCCGAGGGAGCCCACGGCTATCAGCTTCTTCACCGACCAATCAGAGCAACTCTGTTCTGACCAATCAGGACAGTGCCTTTTGGACCAATCAAGCTGCAAGGATCTGAAGCCTTCCTCTACACGGCGGGCCAATCAGGGACCAGGGCGGGGACGCCTGCGGTCTAAGTCCGCAACCCTCCGGGCCTGCGCTCCCCCTCCGCTAGGGTTCCCTCCGCTAGGGTTCCCCTCCGCTGGGGTTCCCCGGCGACCGGGGCCTCCACGCTGGCGCGGAGGCTCTGAAGCCTGCACCACCCCCACCCCCCCGCGGAGAGCAGGGGAGAGGGGAAATGGGGCGGGAGAGGGGAAGGGGAGGAGGGAGAGAACAAGAGAGAGCAGAGAGGGGAGCGGAGGGGAGAGAAGAGGGGGGAGAGAAGAGGGGAGAGGAGAGCGGAGAGGGAAGGGGAGAGGAGAGGAGGGGAGAGGAGAGGAGGGGAGAGGAGAGGAGGGGAGAGGAGAGGAGAGAGGAGAGAGGATCGCGGGGAGCGGGCACGGAGCAGAGCGGAGTGGAGTGGAGCTGTCCAGCCAGAGGGCAGCCTGGCCTCACCCGGCCGCCTAACCGCCTCCCTGTATCACCATCGAGCTTCTGGCACCGAATCCAGTCCCTTTCTTCACTGCAGCGTGACCTCCCCTAACATAACAAACTGACAAGGACAGAAAACTGGAAACCGTGGCAGGAACAAAAGTGATACATCTACTGTGGAAAACATAAAATTACCACATAATCCAACCATTCCACTCTAGGAACAGCAGCACGGGCTCAGAACAGGTGCGCGCACCAGTGCTCACGGCAGCATGATTCACAGCACCCGAAAGGTGGAAACAGCCCGAATGTCTATCAGCAGACGACGGACAAGCAAAACATGGTACACCCACACAACAGAGTGTAACTCAGCCTTAAAGAGAGAGGAAATTCTCATACATGCTGCTACATGGATGAGCTCTGAAGAAATAAGCCAGACACAAATATTGTAAAATTCCACTTACACAAGGTGCCTGAAATAGGCACATTCGTAATGATAGAAAGCAGAGTGGTGGTTGCCAGGGGCTGGGGAAACGGGGAAATGGGAGTTTTTAGTGCTTAATGGTTATGGTGTTTCGGTTTTCAGTAGTGAGAAAGTTCTGGAAATGGATGGTGGTGGTTACACAACTCTATGAATGTAATGAATGCCAACTGAACTATACAGTTAAAAATAGTTAAAATGGTGAATTTTGTGTGCATTTTACCAAAAATATTTAAAAATTAATTGCACTGAGAACAAAAGCAACTTTGGTGTCACACTGTAAAACATGACGAGACATACCCTCCAATTTCTGAAAGCTACCTTTGTCAGGGCTGGGGAGAGGAGAGAAGAGCGCTAATGCAGAGAGACATACCATATAAACTATTAAGCAATAAAATGATGGTACCTGAGGTCCTGACTGGAAGTTTCACAGCTCCTAGAGCTGTCTCCCGAGCCCATGCGCCTCCTTTTGGATGGCTGGGTCCCGTCGTTTGAATTATCTCCACTATCACCCTATACATTTAAAAGGTTAGAAAAACAATGAGCGGAAGAATCATGAGGAAGGTGCATCTTCTCATACTTGTTCAAAGGATCGACTTAAAGGCTTTCTGAGGAGAACTGGTTATAAGAATGTTAACTTTTTTTCTTTTTTAACTTTCTATTATAACTAAATAGAGGCCAAGAATGTGGGAAAGATCTGGAAAAAACTAGAAACTGATCTTCAATACAATTAAAGTAAAAAACAAAACAAAAGGAAAACTTTCAATTAACCTACAAATCTAAATCTACTTTTGCTTCCTTACCAACTGAGGTTAAAATGCCTCCTAGTTTAAATAAACACATAAGATTGCTGTAATACTCTAAAATTAAAGCAAACCCTCCTACCCCAGCTAAGAAAAAAAAAAAGTTGATCATTTAGTGTTTAACTCAATTTACAGCTGGTTCACAGGACTATACGAATTGGCTGTTTTAAGTGCTTATACCCCTCTGAAAACAGGACACACGAGGACTAAAAACAGGTTACCAGCCCTGTTAAGTGTCTTCTTACGTTGCAAAAATTTAGCAAAAATATAGCCTAATAAGAATCGCCACTCTATATAGCAACACTCTCCCCACACACAAAAAAGAGAAGCTTAAAAAAATTTAACTGGCATTATCCATTATGTGCCAATAATATCAAGGCTGTAAGATGGAACATTACATTAAGAAAATGAATGAGATATCAGATGTTAGGAAACTGATTTATTCACATGTTAGCTAAGGCTTAATGAATAGAAGGCTTTAAAAATATTCCTTAAAAAAGTCAGGTCATGTAGCTTTTTAAGACTAATATTGTTTTGTGAAATACCGTGTTCCTCTTGCTACATATGTTTTTAAAAAAGGAATCGTGCAGAAGAATATGAAGAGGTAGTAATGTATTTTGGCCAAAGCTGGACTGCCTGGGGTCTTTGTGGGCACTGCCCTTCTCTAGCCCAGTGGTTACCTTCTGTAAGGCACTCCTTTGCTGTAAAACTGAAACAATAATAGCGCCTGTATTACTTGGCTAATGAAAGGATTAAATTAGCTAACACACAGGAAGCACAGAAGAGCAAGGTCTAGCAAATAATCAAGTGCCCATTAAAAGTTAGTTAATATAATTATGATGGTAATTAGAAAGTCTCAAATGGCTCCAGCTGTTGAAGATTTACTCAGGTCCTTTCCCAAACAGTAACATATACAGAATATTCTTTCAGTTCTAATAAAATAAGCACTCGATTAAAGAGCTCTGTATATTCCCATTAAAACAAATAACTAGGTAGGAGATGGAAAACAGTCTATTCTCCAAAAATTTACGTTTAACAATATCACAATTGAGACATCGCATATTCAATACTTCAGGAATAGCTCCTTTTAAGCATTCAAATATTTTTTTTTCTATTTTACTTGTTTCTGAGATTTTAAGGATTTTTATGTCAATTCGTTTACATTTTCATTGGCTAAAAAATGGAAACGCTCAAGAAGAGACAAAACGTTAAAGATGCAAGGGCCTCAAAAAAGCTGAAACCACAATTTCATACGTAGTGTTTTGTATCCACTGTTACAAGTTCTCGGCAAACTATTACATTAAAGGGAACAGTCGGCTGACCTTTTCCTAGAGAGGAATGACACTATCTTTCCCAGCATTTGACGGAATACAATTAAATTAAAACCACCTGCTTATAACCTTTACATTGACACACAAGTCTGTGTGTTAAGACGGCCGCGTCTACTCTACCGGACACTTGCATTTCAGAATCCGGTGGTTCCCGCCGGCAGAGCAAGTGTGTCCGGGCACAGCCCCGGCCGCAGGTGAGGCCCGGCCGCAGGTGAGGCCCCGGCGGCCAGACCGGCTCTCGCCCGGGGCTGCGCATGCGCGCCAGGCCGGCAGCGCGCTCGGGCCGGAGGCTGCGCCCCGGGGTCACAGCCCCTCCGCGCCCGGGGCAGGTGGGCGACGCTCGGACGCGGTCTCCTCCGCAGCCCGGGACGGAGCGCCTGGCGGGGCGCCCGGTCCCACCGCCGGGAAAACCGCCCCGTCCCGCCGACGCCGGACTTCCGGGGAGACCGACCGAGCGCCCCGCCTGCTCCCCAGCGCCGCGCGGCTCGAAGACCCCGTGTCGCGTGGCCTCTGCTCTCCGTCCACCTGACTTTCAGACACGACCTCACGTCGCCCCTGAGCGCAGCACCCACTACGGACTGGGAGGAACAGTCCCTCTAAGGACCGCGCGGTGGGGCGTTAGTTTGCGCAGGAAGCTGCCAACCGACCCCGGTCCCCCCGGCGAGGCTCGTGTTTCCCGCGGCCCGGCACCGGGGGCTCGGGGCCGACGCGCCGCGGGGGCACGCGGGCTGGTCCGGCCGGCCGGCCGCGGCCTCCGGAAACGAGCCCCGATCGCCCCCCACTCGCGAATCGCCCGAAACTGCGGGCCGGCGCGCTTCCCCCTGCGGCTCGCACCCGCGGAGGCGGCGGGCGGCGGGCCCGGGCCTCCGGTGCCCCAGGCGCCCCCCGCCCGCCCCGGCGCCGACCCCGCTCCCAGCGCCCGCCCGAGGCCCGGCCCCGCCCGCCGTTGGCCGCCTCCTCACCTTCGGGGACTGCGCTCCGGGGGTGGCCGGGTCGCTGTCGCACGGCCGCGGGGACAGCGCCGTCCCGGGGGCCGCCGTCGCCATCAGCCCGAGCGCTCCGCGCCGCCGCCTCCGCCTCCGCCGCCGCTTCGGCCCGGCCGCCGCCGCCGCCACCACCGCCGCCGCGCGGGCCGCCCGCCGTCCCGGCCCCGCCCCCTCCGCCCGCCCGCCGCCCGGGGGCCGGCCCCTCCCGCCGCGCGCCCCGCGGGCCGCCAGCGCCGCTGCCGCCACCGCCATGGCCGCCGCCAGGGCCGCGCGCCGCCCGCTCGGCCTGCTCCCGCCTGGGCCCGCTCCCGCTCCCGCCCGCTCCCGCTCCCCCTCGGCTCCGGCTCCCGCCCGGCCCCGCTCCCGCTCCCGCTCCCGCTCGGCTCCGGCTCCGGCTCCCCCTCGGCTCCGGCTCCGGCTCCCGCCCGGCCCCGCTCCCCCTCGGCTCCGGCTCCCGCCCGGCCCCGCTCCCGCTCCCCCTCGGCTCCGGCTCCGGCTCCCCCTCGGCTCCGGCTCCCGCTCGCCGCGCCGGCCGCCCCTCAGCCGCTCCGCCCGCAGCTGCCGCCGCCCCGCGGCCCGCGCTCCTGCGCCGCGCACACCCCGCCGCCCGCAGCCGCTCCCCGCGATGCGCCGCCCCACCTCCCGCCGCGCCCCCGGCCCGGCCCCGCCTCCGCCCCGCGCCCCCGGCCCGGCCCCGCCACACGTCAGCCCCGGGGTCCCCTCCCCCTCGCCCCTTCCCGCGGCCTCCCCCCGACGCTGGGCGCGGAGGCTCCGGCCCCCTCCCCCGGCCGCGGTCTGCCCGCCGCCCCCCGCCCGCCTTTGTTCTCTGCAGGCGGCCTCTCGGCGGCTCCCGAGCCACCTGCCCGCCGCGGGCCTTCCAACCACGTCCGCGGGCCTTGGCGTCTGAAAAGCCGCCCTCGGCGGACGCGCGAGCGACGCTGTGGAAGGAGCTGAACTGCGCTCGCACCTCACGGCGGCGTCCGGAGCGCGGTTCCTGCAGCCGCTGCCGGGACCGAGCAGGGGTGGCCGGCGGCGCCGCGGGGCCTCCTGCTGCGGGTCCGACGGGGGCGCCGCGGAGGACCCAGGGCGCGCGGATTGCGCCGGTGCTTCCTGCAGCCTGGACCGAGCATTCACTCTGCTCCTCTGTAGGCTGGGGAGAAACGCCTCATCCTCAGGATGGGTGTCGAGGGCCAGGGACTCATGGCCCCTGAAAGGGATCGAGAAAATGGGAGCTGTTTTATTGAAATTTATTGTTAACCCAACCTATTAGGCTTCACTTGGTCACTTCTAGGACTCCAATTAAAAAAACATTCAAGAACTAAACCTTCACACATGACACGCAGCTGTGATAAGACGACAAGGGTGTCAGAAGCTGGTTGACGCTGACCTTGCAGCACACACTGTTAGAAGGTGCATGGCTCGTTTGGGGACAATGGAGAAGGCTCCTGGACGTAGGGTTCAATGTGGCTTCCCTTTCATTCATTATTTCTGCTTACTCGGCAGAAAAAAGTTTGGAAACAAAGGGGTCGGTCCAGACACGGCATTAATAGAGATGGGCCACCACTCTCCACTTGCCCCATCGGAAATGGCGTCACAGCAACGTCAGGCTCCCACGCTGCACACCGTTACCCTCCGCCGGGTCAAACGAGCTCCCCGCTGCAAGACCCGGGTCCTGGAGTCGCCACCAGCAGGACTCCCAGCCTGGGGCGCGGTGAGGAAGGGAACCTGGCGGCGGAACAGCGCCCTCGCGACACTGCGGGCGACAGGCCCGCGCTACAGTGTCGCAGCTCAGAACCCAGCGCCGCCGCCGGAGGCTCGGCGCGCCCGCCGCGGGCTCCGCTCCCGCGAGACGGCCTCTGCGCCTCACCCTCGGTTCCGCCTCCTGCCCGGAACCACGACCCGCCCCCCGCGGGAGGAGACGGTGCGGGAGGGAGCCGGAGGGGACCGACGTATATAAACAAGTCTCCGCCCCCGGCACCTGATTGGCCTTCCTCGTGCACACGAGGGATCCAAGTCCTGTTTGATTGGTCCAAAGGCATCGTTCTGACTGGTCAGAATAAAGCTGCTCTGATTGATTGGTGAAGATCCTGAAGGAGGATTGGGGGGAGGTGGAGGCGGAGCGCCCGTGCGACGAAGAAAGCCTCCGTCCTATTGGCTGAAACAGGACCGGCTCCGGGCGGGACTCGGCGGGAGGCGGGTCAGCGGCGCTGCTCCGGAAGTGGGTGTGAGTGACGCCCGGCGCTGCGGCGGCTGGTGGGCTCCGCTGCTCGGCGGTGTGTTTTGGGGCGCGGAGCCCCTGTGGGCCGGCGTCGCCTCTCACCGCCCTCAGCCTGCTGAAGAAAACGGCCTTGGCCGTCGAAGTCCGCCTGCTGGGCGGCGCAGCTGGGCCGCGCGTCCGGGAGCCGACGTGCCGGTGCTTGGGCCGCGCTTCTGCCCCGGGAAGCCTGTCTCTGCGTCACCCACAAACTAAATCTCCTCGCTCGGGGGGACAGGCACCGGGCAGCCTCTCGGCAGGACGCCGAGGGGTCGCCGCCGGACCACCGGCCGCCCGCGCGCGCTCCCGGCGCTGGACCACGCGGCGCAGGTGCGCGGCCCCACGCGACGGCGGGTCGGGAGAAAACGCATTTGCAGCGAGAAAAATTAAGGCTTTTAAGGCTGACGTGGAATTTGGGAAGAGGTCGGTGGGACAGCCACAGGCAAATGTGCAGCGAGACGTGGCGATAAGGTTCCAGCCGGGAGCCTGAGGAGCGGGGGTGCGGGCGTGTCCCGGGCGGGGCGAGCTGAGTGCGGGCAGTTCCCGCGGGGCCCCGGGAGGCGCGGGGACGGGCGGCGGGAGCTCCGGCTGAGGTCAGGCTTCAGTTGCGCCGCAGCGGCTGCGTCGGCTGCGACCAGGGGCAGTTACTGGGCCCAGACCCCGCATTTCCTCCTGGGGAACTGGAGCAACGATGTCATTTCACAGCTACTTCGTGGGGTCAGCTAAGGACTGTCGGGGTAGGCAAACCACCTTGCTACTGAGACCCTGAGCGGCACGAGCCCCCGGGACGCGCGGGCACGGGGCGGGGCCGGGGCCCGCGGGGCCGGCTCGAGGAGGCGCGGGGCGCCGGGGAAGGCCGGAGCCAGAGGCGCGCGGGAAGGGTGCCCACCCGCGTCCTGGGCGCAGAGCAGCGCGGCTGCGCCTTTGGGTCCTTCCGAGGCCGGCGGTGGAGGCTCGAAGGCGGCCTCGGGTCCTTTCCGTTCCCCGGTCGTCAGCCGGGGGCTGGAGCAGGCCGTGTGGAGAGTAGAAAGACGTTCCCAGGAGGCCAGCGGTCTGCCCCCTGGAGGTTTGTGGTCATCAGTTTAAAGTGCAGCCAGAGCATCTGGTTTTGCAACGGTCTCGGCCACGTTAGCTCCTGAGCTCAGGGCAGGACAAGGTGGATAGGAGGCTCCTTCAGGACCGAGTTTCCCACGGGAGCAGGAGCCAGGGAACCTGGAGTGTGTCGTGCGGGAGCGACCATGGTGATGGGCCACCACACCTGCCCAGCCCAATGGAGGGAGGGACGAGGGGGCCAGACCCCGGGAAAGGCCGATGAAGTGCTCGGTGAAGTGCGGTCTCCTGGGTACCTCGGGTGAGCTGCAAGGGCGGGCGGGGAACATGCATGAGAGTCCTGCTTGACACTGAGGTCACAGGGGCCGCGCCCAGGCGACCGTGACAAGGGCTGCAGGGTGAGCTGAGGGCAGTGGCTAGAGGAAAAGGTCACGGAGGAGCTGGGGTGCAGGCAGCCCTCGCTCTGCATAGCACAGGGCTCCAGAATGACCACGAAAGATCGCCGGGTATAAAAGCCTATGGAATTTTGTGATAATTTAGTGCAGTCACTGGAAACAAGAAAAACTTTGAGAATTAGTGTTTCATTTCTTTGTAAAACTACTAAGAACAGTGTGAACTGTGTGCCTTCTCACCCTGACCTGCACTTTCCATGCCCTGGACAGGTCATCAGCTCCTGCCTAGGTTTGGATTGGGTTCAAACATTTTATTTTTGCCTTTTCAATGCTGTAAAACACCTCCGAGTGTTTCTTTAAAGCAAAGCATTTACCCACATCACTCCCCAAACATCTCCATCCTTCCTTCACGACCACGGCTGTAACCAGCCTGTGATTTCAAGCAACTCCCGGGTCTGGGCGAGCGGCTTTCCAAGCAGCTCACCGCTCAACTCCTGTCGACTTATAAACGACGGAACTGGGCTTCACTGGCAGCAAAAGGCTGTTTTCGGTCTCTGTAATTAGTTTCCTTTCAGCATGGCTACTAACACCAACACTTTGGCCTGAATGCTGAGATTTTTATTTTATTCGTCTCCTATCCAAAGTAGAAGTCTTTCTCAGCCATAGCAGTTTTCTGCTCCTAGAGCAACTTAAAGGATGTTGGTGCAACTCTACCTTGTTTTTCCTACTCCTTGGACTTTCTCCCCGTGGTTCTGACAGCACCTCCAGCCAGGTTAGGTCTCGTCCCATCTCAGCTTTGTTGTTACCATTTTCAAATGTTTTTTCATCTCACTTCCAGCATCATCACTTATGTATCTGATGTACTTTCATCTTTTTTGTCCAGTTCCCTCTTTTAAAGGTCCATTTTTGTAGAACAGCACGTGGATTTGTCATGGGAGATGAGACCAAACAACCCCACGTGTGGCTGTCTGCACTGTGAACTGAGCAGCAGAAAGCAGACATGCAGGGACCGCGACTGACAGACTGAAAACAGGATCGGGGTGCCATCTGTCATTTACACGGTGACATTTGGACAGAAGAGCGAGCGGTGGAGTTTGTCCTTTCTGAAATTATTCAGTGTACTGTGGTAGTTGAAATTCTAACCATGTTGTTAGGGGGCCGCTGTTATTTAACTAACACTGTGGTGACTAAAATCTGTACACATCAGAACTGTGCAAGGCGAGGACAGCCCTGTTGGATGATTGCATGGATATTGAAGTCACAAAGACTGATGGCAGGAGCTGAGTGGAGATGAAGCTTGTGATATGTAGCTCGAGTCCTCAAGCTGTGAGAAGGAACCACCAGGGGACTGCAGGCCACAGTGACACCCAGAGGTAAGGACTGTATATCCAGACAGCATACGTTTCCAGGAGCTGGAGTTCCTAAGGCAGAGGAGCTGCTACCCTACCTCTTGGCTCCGAGGCATTAGGAACTGGGAGATAAACCAGCTCTCACCAGAGAGGGCTGCAGTGGGACTCTCCTCAGGGAAAAGTCAGGAAAGAAACTCAAAATACATCCAGAGGGGAGAGACTAGGGAGAGAGAGGAATTCCATGAACCAAGGAAAGGACGGTCAGTAACCTGCTGTGTGAGAAGCAGCGAGTTGATTTGGGATGTTCAGATTTCTATAGTGACAAGTTAATTTTGAGTCACTTCAAAAACACAGAGTCTATAGGATTTAACAAGTAAATATATATGGGGTTGGGAGAATGGCAAGAGAAAGAGCGGAGCTAAAGGTAACTCACACACATCGAACAACAATAACAGGTAGCATTATGACGTAGTGTGCTCTGGGGCTATGCTAGATGCTGGGCACAAGTGCTTGACGATATATTACCTACAATTCACACACGGATATGGTACTAACTTTAGGAACCAGGTACAGTTCTCATTTTACATACAATTATAGCTACATGGTGGTTGGTCATCTCAAATACGAGGCAGTATATTTTACAACCAATTTGTCCTGACAAGTTCAACAGGAAGGTACCTTACTTAACTTGTATTATGTCAAAAATCTGTTATTTCTAATTTTTCTGTGACAAGTTAGCAGCTGCGAGCCCCCGTTTTGAAGCCTCCTTAGGCTACAGCTCTCATGTCTGTGCTGTGTGGTACGGAACTGTGAGCTCTGGATCAGCCAGTCATCACAATACGCACGTAAAAGAAAAAGCCTCTGCCTTCCTATCTTCCTGTCTGCAGATTACTCAACTAATGGGCATTGTGACTACCCATTACCTTTGACGTGTTTCAAGTTCCAAGTACAGGCATGTTTTCTTTTATTGCACTTTATTGTGCTTTGTAGATACTGTGTTTTCATCAACATCAAAGCAGGACCCTCTGCCAGCAAAAAGGTTACAACTTGCTAAAGGCTCACATGATGGTCAGCATTTTTTAGCAATAAAGTATTATTTAATTAAGGCAAGTACATTGTTTTTTGGACATAATGCTATTGCACACTTAATAGGTAGTATAGTGTAAATACAACTTTTATATGCACTGGGAAACCAAAAATTCCTGTGACTAGATTTATTGTGCTACTCACTTTACTGCAGTGGTTGGGAACCAAACCCACAATATAGGAATCTTCTGGCTCCACTATAATCCTATGGGACCACCATCTTGGCATTGTTTTGCGGCGTGTGACCATGCAACCATGAAATCGCACAGGCTGTCACAGACATGACCGGTTGCCCACCCTTTGCTTCTATGCTAGAAAAGCTCCAATGTACAGCTGTATCTACTCTCTGCACATGGCCATGTGCTTCAAGGAAAAGGGGCTCCAGCCTCAGCCCCAGGGAGTGAATATGTCCAGTCTAGTTATGGGAACATGATTAAATTCTATCGACTTGAACAAATGTACATAGAAGTTGGCAGGGAGAGTCCGAAGACAGAACGAACCTGGATCCTTGATCAGATGCCTGGGAAATACAATTTTCCTCTTTCTTAAAAAACAATTATGTTAGGTTTTTGGTTCTGGCATCTAAAAAAACGCCTAACTGATGAGTAGAAAGACTGACCGCACATTTGTAAGCATCCTGATTGGGGAAGGAGCCATTAGTTAGGGAAGTTAAGTATATTAACATTTTTCTTTAAAACTTGGTAATTCCCTACAAAAGAATGCACATAATGTATTAAAATACCATTGAAAATACATCTGTCTTTAGAAGTTTTCCAAAATGTATCTTAACATTTACTTAATTTGAAACAAAGCTGTGTCATAATTTCCTATAGTCAATTATAATTTTCTTAAATCTAAGAAGAATAACTTTCCTTTATTATATAATCTACTGTAAGCATTCACATATTCCTGTTTTTATATTTTGACGTAAGAGTGTTAATAAATATGATAACTAGAAATATGAAGGTAAATCCAGTTTTTACTTGTCGTTAAAAGAGTACAATTAAGATGCTTCAATTGGAGATTAAAATGTAGCTAATCAATACTCCTGAGGTTCACAGCCTGTAAATTTCATGTACTGGCGGAGCTGAGAGGAAACACTGTTTAGGACACATAAGGAGTTATTCACAGTAAAGAGCAAACACCAAGGCCAAGGCCACGTAAGTTTCTGTTTCATGCTGAGCTGCAACCCAGCTGTCCCATGCGACATCCCAGATCCACCGGCTGGAAACCTAGAGACATTTTTAAAAATTAACTTTAGACTGAACATGTTAAGAAGTAATTTTAAAACCTACACAAGTTTGCTTTCTTTAAAGATGCATCAGTAGCATGTTAGAAAGTTCTATTTAACAAGAACTTTGCCCAATGGTCCCTTTCCTGAGGAGACTCAATAGTGATGCCTCCCAGTTCCAGTTGCTCTTACCACAGCTGGTCACTGTCTAACAGAGAGGCCCATCCCAGCGGGATACCTGGGAAGGACCAGGAGGCTGTCTGTAATGTGGGTCTAGCAGCTCTGCGTACAGTGCTACTCTGATGTGTTATAGTCCACCCTATAGTCCACTCTGCCCACCCTTAAAAGACTTTCAACTGAAAGTCTGTTAGGACCTTGTCTCGAAATGAAGAAAAGGCACTGATTATAGAAGTGGCTGCTCCTGTGCTTTGCTCACAAAGCCCACTTTTCTGTGTGCATCTAAAATGGCCACAGATCACTTCTGGCTTCTCCCATCAAGAGGTTGAGTCTATCCCCACCCACCTCCCAACTCACCCCCAGATACTAGTTGGCACTGGAACTTGCTTTGAGCAAAATGTGACATTGTGCAACTTCTAAGCCAGGCCTTAAGAGGTCATCTGTTCTCACCTTCTAGGAACACTGTGAGGAGACAGGCCCCCACACATGGAAGCCCATCTGTCTGGAGGATGCTGGCTCATGTGCAAGAGAACCCAGGTGCCCAGCCAACAGCCAGCACCAACTGTCAGACACATGGCTAAGGCCATCTTGGACCTTCAGGCCTAGCTGAGTGACCAGGTGGCTGCAGGCACCTCCGTGAGACCAGGAGAAAAAACAAATGGCTAATCCAGGCTGAGCCAACCCACAGAATGGTGAGCACAGGCATAGCTGAGGTTTTAAGCTGCTGGACTCCAGAGTGGGGTGTTGTGCTATGATACTACTCCACACACATCACCCCACCCTCCGCTGCCTAAATGCCCACAGCCACACTGGCTATTACTCAAGCGCACAGTTCACCCCCTGAGCACCTCTGCACTCCATGCTGTCACTGCTTGGCAGTTCTCCCTGACATTTGGCACAGCGGGTTTCTCCTTGGCATTCGGATACCAGGCTCCTTCTCAGTCTCCCAGGCAATCCATTCAGTCACTGTCACTCTACCACACTGCCTGCCCTAATTTTCTCTTGAGCGCTATCACCACCTAGAATCTTCCCATTACTGAGGTGCATACATAGTGTGTGGTGGTAATCCTCTTCTCTGCGGGAGCCACCTCTACCTTGCTGCCTGTCATGTGGCCAGCAAGCCTCTGCCTGTCAGGTCCTCCTCGAGGAAGCCTCGGCGGACTGTACCCAACTATTATTTATAATCAACTCATTAGAAATTTACACAATCTAGTGGGACTGCACTTTTATTTGTAAATAATAATAATCTTGCTGTTTATTGAGGAGTCTGTGCTGGGGAAAATGTTAAGGATCTTAATGCAGTTAACCTCATTTGGTCCTTACAGTGACTCTAGCAAGTAGGTTTTATCATCACCATGTTAGATGAAAAAACCATGCCCCGGCCACAGCAGTGAGTGCTGCTGCCAGGACTCATATCCAGGCCAGACGGGCTCCCAAGCCTAAGCTCTTACACTGTCTGCATTATTTTATTTTCTCATTTCTGAGCTGTGTTGCTTCATTTCCTTGACTAGAGTAAAAACTCTTTGCCTTATAATTCTGTTAATTTCTTGAATAGCTAACACCCGTTAATACCTAAAATAAATTTAGTGGTTAATTACTAAATGACAATAAATTGTCAAAACAGGATGATTAATAAATAGGCTATCTATACAATTTAAAAATTTATCAATAGAAAATTGTCATTTATAGGTTAGTACTTTTTAAATAATTATGGTGAAAGAACATAAATTTAACACAATTATCTTTTGATTATCCAGAGGCACCAAAGGGCCTTGACATGCCCTGGAGCCATCACTACCTAGTGACAGGGCCAAGTGAGAGATGCCCAGTGACGAGAGAAGACAGACCTCATAGTTCTGATAAATGCTGGATCAATGGGGTACTTACATTTATTGCCTGACCAGCCTTTTGAATAAATAATACCTTTATAATGAACTTATAACGCTGGTACCCAAGTTCTTTGACTGCTGACAATATGCGGTCTGCTAATTCAAGGGACAAGTGAGAGAAGAGTTTGTCATCATACTTGACATCTTTAAGACTTTCCTTTAAAAAATTTAAAAAATATATTTTAATTTTCAAGCCAAATATTTTCTAAACAAAAATTCAAGTAAAAAACATGACTAAATAACACATATAACTTTTTAGCCAAGTAATATTAAATACATGTCATGCTTACCAATTTATTTCAATAACAATTTTGAAGAAAACTTACTTTGGTTTTTAATTATGTTCAATTCCTCTTCATTAAGCTGTAAGTTTCCCTTCATTAGATTATTCTTATCAGACAACTGGGGAGACATGAGGTGGGGTTTAAAGGAAAGCTTTTGGGAATTCTTAGGTAGAGGAAACAAATCTTTTTAAAATTTACATATTTGGCCCTGGCCAGTGTGGCTAAGTGGTTGAGCATCGCCCATGCACCAAAAGCTCTCCAATTCAATTCCCAGGCAGGGCACATGCCCAGGTTGCTGGCTCAGTCCCAGTAGGGACTGCAGGAGGCAGTCAATGGATGTTTCTCTCTCATCAATGTTTCTGTCCCCCTCTTCCCTCCTCTCTCTCTAAAATCAGTAAAAACATATTTTTAAAACATATACATACACATATTTGCTAAAACTCAACTTTGGGTTATCCTAAATCCGGGTTACCTGGGTCCGGAGCTGATCAGGCATTCCTGTCTTCCTTGTCTCCTAGGACTGAAGCCCAGTTCTTCCTAACCTCTCCCTACGGCTTCCCACTTGGTTGAGGAGGAAGCCAAGAACATCAAGGCTTCTCATCACACTTGTTAATTAATGTACAACAGTGGCACCAGGTGTGGGCCATGAAGCACTACACTTCTATATAAACCATAAGCTACCTGGACCATCTAGCGAGCAAACGGCACATGCTCTGACTGACTTGGACCAGTGATACAGTAATCAATGTTCTGGGTTCTAAGTGATAGCAGGTGGACTCCCAGCTAATTTCACAGGCATGTAAAACCAAAGAACTAGCCCTTTCTTTGTTTTGGTTCCCTTCTAGAATGCTCTGGATCTAAAACGGGGTCCAGAAGCATTGTTTTCCCTCAGGCACTTGGCTGTGGCTCTATCTTTTGGACACTTAGCAACATCCACTCTCTCTTCTGAATCTGCCTAACATATCCCAGGCTTTATCTACCTAAGCCTTTTTTTAAAATAAATAATGAGCACCTCCTATAGAAAGATACCCACGAGCTCCATCAATATGTACTCTTTCTGCATCTTGAGTTCAGAGAACATGGTACTCAGTGTTCCCTGAACTCAAGGGGAAATCCCTGACCTCTTTATGACCCCGGGTACCCACCTACATACCCAATAAGCTGTTCCAGGCCCTGTCAAGCCCTATGAAATTCTATATATTATCAAATTAAACATGACTTGAAATCCTACTACATTCAATAAATCTGAACTCAGTCTATGGGGTAGAACTGACTGACACACCAAAATGTACACTCTCACGTCACAAATGCTTGCCATTAGTGCTTAGGTCAGAGAGGAAGGTAATCAATAGCTATTTTATTGTATCAAATCTGAGTTGAATTTATTTCCCAAAGCCATGAGCTATACTTTGTCAAACATCATCTTACAATTACTCAGTTTAGACATGGATCTGTGTCTCTGACAATGGAGAGAATGGGGTTAGGCTGGGTGGGGTACCACAAAGGGGATCTACTCATCAGGAGACCCCTAGTGCCTACTGCCCAGAACTAGAGGCCAAAAATGACAAGGAGACTCAGACAAGATGGTTCCCCCAAGCAAACGTCCCATAATAAAAAAAAAACAACCTATAATTTGGTCCTTTATCAAGAAAGAAGGTGAAGGGAATTCCTGCAATCTGAACAGTGCAGCCTTCAGATACCAAAACAAGTATCACTCATGTTGGTGTTAATAATAGTATTACAGAGTTAGTTTTGTAAAACTGAGCAACTGTTTTGAACAAGTCTGGAATCATGTCTGAGTTTCAAACAACGGTCTTAAATGAAGTTTACGTTCCATTCAGTTTAAAGAAGAGACCAAGCTGGGGCTGGCCTGTTCTTTAGATGTTCCAGCAGAGTAAGGAACTGATTTTTCACACATACACAGAACACTTCAACGTGTTCTTTTTTACTCATCCCTCCAACTGTGGGAGAAACATGGGATCAGCAGGATAAATAATGTATGGATATTTAAGAGCTAAATGAAGTAACAAAAGCGTTTCCCTTTAATCCAGCTCATTGCATCAGTGGGAAGATATCCACTACAAAGGACTGCCGTACTTTCAGAGATAAGTGCCATAAAATAAAACAGTAATTATACCGCCATAAATCTGAACATAGTTTATCAAATCCATAAAGCTAAGATACTGCTATCATATGTCTATCAACCTACCTTTAATACCTGCTGGACTTTAGTTTCCACTAGGTGAGCTTGGAATTTTTTCAGTGGCTCCATTCTGTATGAATTGGCAAACTTTAACTTTGCCAGAGCACTCCTCCACTCTTTCCCTAGGTCAGCAATGGAGTCATCGAATGGAGGCTCTATGTACTGAACGTCATGAGATGATTCTCTCAGTCTTTCTCTTAAAATCTGTGTATACTGAAAGAAAGAGGTGGGGAGAGGTTATTTTTTAAATTATGAAATAAAATTTTAGATTTAAGGACCCTGGTGGAATGGGGCAGGGCTGACACAAAGCTCAGAAATCCATTATAACACTTCTATAATGTGGTTGCTAAATCCTAGATTCGCTGATTCACCCCTTGCTGTCAATTTCATAAAAAATCAAAATAGCTATCACATACCTATTATCTATAAACAAATCTGCATGCATATATTTAGAATATCTATAAAAATGCAAAAGAACTAGAAACAAGTGTCTTGCAAAGAGGGCAGCTGAGTGGCTAGGAGACAGGTATGTAAGGAAAACCTTTTATGTTCTTTACCAAGACTGTAAAAATAGTTTTCTTCATTGTCTCCTTACATTTTTAATCATTTTACTTTCACTTATTTACCTTTGAATAAATAATACAATTACTTAGGTAGCACTTTCACAAGTACGAAGCTGAAAGATAACAAAGGTGTACTGACTTGGTATGCACACCATCCATGCTTTCAACATTCAACATCTATTCTGAGTCAACACTCTGAGGAAATATTTACACAGACCTAACATGGTCCAGGTACATGAGCTATGTGTGAACTGCAGTGGTGAACTTCATTTAACAGCCAGGAATTAACTGCTGTACTTGCACTAGTCATCAAGGACTCTGCATTCATGGGGTTACCATTCTAGTGTGAGGAGGGCTGAGAGACAATAAAAAAGTACATAGGAAATGAATAAGCTAATTTAATTTAAATAGTGGTGATTGCTATAAAAATAATGTGACCAGATAGAAACTGGTGTGAGGGGCTCATTTCCACGGAGTGACCAGAGAAGGCCCCTCTGAGGTAAGGTCTGGGAGGAACTCGGAGAACAGGAGACAGGAAGGCAAAGCCATCAAAGCAGGAACTTAGGGTGCTCTCAGGACAGACATGGGTCAGTGTGTCTGTAGTGTGTGCAGAGACAAACATGAGGCTAGAAAGGCAACCAAGGAGGAGACGGGTAGGACCGAGTGGGACGTGGTAAGGAGTTTGGATTTCATTCACGGACAACGGAAGCCCGCACAAGGATTAGGCAGGTGATGTTACAAATGTTTTAGAAGATCATTCTGGCCACTGCATGGTGGGTAGATGAAAGGGCAATCAAGGCCTGAAGGCAGTAACTTTATAATAGTTTTTACAAGTAATGTTAACTACAAAGAACTTCATAACTGAAAGTTTCTGCTGCCTCGAGGCTCTGGCTAGGGCTCTCGGTACTATGTAAACAGTGGTGAGAGTGCATCCCCGTCTTGCTCCCGATCTTTGAGGAAAAGCTTTCAGCTTTGACCACTGAGTATGTCAGCAAGAGACTGGTCACATATGGCATTATGTTGATGTATGTTCCCTCTATACCCAGTTTGTTGAGTTTTTGTCACAATTGGATGTTGACTTTGTACGTCAAATGCTCTTTCTGCACCTGAGATGCTCAAACGATTTTTCTTCATTCTGTTAAAGTGGTGAATCCAATGGATTGGTTTGGGGGTGCTGAACAACTCCTGAATCCCTGGAATAAACCTGCTTGATCATGACGTATGATCTTTTTATTTTTTATGTATGATCTTTTTAATATATAGTGGAACTCAGTGCGCTAATATTTTTGTTGATAATTTTTGCATCTACGTTCACTGGGGATATTCGTCCGCAACTTTCTTTTCTTGTGGTGTCCTGTGGGCAATGCTGGTGTCAGGGTATGATGGCCTCACAAAATGGGTTGGGAAGGGTTCCTCTATTTTTTGGAAAAGTTTGAGGACAGCCATTAATTCTTCTATAAATGTTTGGTAGAATTCACCTCTGAAGCCATCTTGTCCTGAACTTGGGCTTTTGATTACTGTTCAATTTCCTTACTACTTGGTCTTTCAGATTTATTTTTTCATTATTAGTCTTAGAAAGCTGTGTTTCTAAGAATTTATATTTTTTCTAGATTGTCCAAATTGTTGGTTTATCATCGCCCGCAGTAACCTTTTATGATCCTTTACATTTCTGTGGTGTCAGCTGTCACGTCTCCTCTTTTATTTCTGATTTCACTTGGGCCCTCTTTCTTCCTGGTGATCCTAGGTAAATACTAGTCGATTTTGCTTATCTTCTCAAAGAACCAGCTCTTGGTTTCATTGACCTTTTCTACTTCTTTTTACTATTTCACTCACTTCCACTCAGATCTTGTTAGTAACTTTTGGCTTCACTTCTTTTCCTAGTTTCTTGCAGTATAAAGTTAGGTTGAGGTTTTTCTTGTTTCTTCAAGTAGGTATTTACCATTACGAACATCCCTCTTAGGCTGTTTTTGCTCAGCCCATAAACTTTAGTGTTGTATTTCCATTTTCATTTGTGTCAAGACATTTTTTGATTTTTAATTTCCTTCTTCACACACTGTTCACATATTGTTCAATCTCCACATTATGTATGAATTTTTGTTTTCTTGTAACTGATTTCTAGTTTCGTAACATTGTGGTATGAAAGGTGCTTTATGTGAATTTCCTTATATTTATTAAGACTTGTTTTGTGGCTTGATATATGATTTACCCTGGATTGTTCCAGGTGCATGGAAAGGAATGTGTATTCTGCTGCTTTCGAACCGAATGCTCTGAATATAGCTTTTAAGTCCATCTAACCTAACGTGTCATTTGAGACTGTTCCCTTATTGATGTTCTGTCTGGATGCTCTATCCATTGAAGTTAGGACAGGTATAGAAGTCAGTTGTTCATGTTGTATTACTGACTGTTCCTCCCTTTAGGTCTTTTAACATTTGGTTTATAAATTTAGATGCTCTTTATCTTGGAGAGCACCTACATTTTATTTTTTATATATTGTTGGATTTCATTTGCTATAATTTTGTTAAGAATTTTTGCATTTGTGTTAATGGGTAATACTGGTCCGTTTTCATGTTACTACTCCATGTTTTTGTGTGTTTTTTTTAATATATCTTTACTGATTTCAGAGAGAGGAAAGGAGAGGGAGAGAGATAGAAACACCAATGATGAGAGAGTCATTGATCAAGCCCACAACCTGGGCACATGCCCTGACCGGGAATCGAACCCCGATCCCCTGGATCCTAGGTCGATGCTCAATCGCTGAGCCACACCCGGCTGGGCAACTACTCCATGTTTGATAGCAGGGTACTATTGGCCTCAGAGGACGAGTTGGTAAGAATTTCCTCCTTTTCAATTTCCCACAATTAGTAGAAACTCACTAGAAAAGCCATCTAGGCCTGGAGTTTTCTTTATGGGATGTTTTTAATCTATATATTCATTTTCTTTAAGATATAGGGGCTGTTCAGGACATCTACAGTAGTGTCTATGTATTAGTTTGCTAGAGTTGTCATAACAAAATACCATAGACCAGCTGCTTTAAACAACAGAAAACTTGCCCTAACTCTGGATTCTGGATGCTGGACGTCTCAGATCAAGATGCTAACAGGATGGGTTTCTCCTGAGGCCCTGCTCTTGCAGATGGATAGATACCCTCTTGCTGACTCTTCACATAAAAACTGTCCTGCTGTGCATGCTTGGCTCTGGTGTCTCTGTGTCCTAGTGTCCTCTTCTTACAAGGACACAGGACAGATAAGAATAGGGCACACCCTAACCAACTCATTTTAACATAATCACCTCACTGAGGTACTGCAGTTAGGTTTCAACATACAAAAACTAGGGGCACACAATTCAGTCCACAAGGGTCTTTCAAGTAATCTGTACATTTCATCCTAGTAGATGAATGTATGATCGTAGTCAGTCTTGCATTTCCTTCTGATCCTTTTAATATTTATTCAGTCTGCAGTGATTCCCCCTTTTCATTCCTGGTACTAATCATTTGTTGTTGTTTTCCTGATTAGCCTGGCTTGAACAAGGGTTGACAAACTTCTTCTATTTTTTAAATATTTTAGACATTGTGGGTACGTAGGGTCTTTGTCATTTCCCCTCCTCCTCTTCCTGACACCTTTCTTTTCTTCCCCTACCTCCCTCCATCCTTTTAAAATAACCCTATAAAAATACATACACCATTCTTAGCTCACAGGCTAGGAGCCAGATTTGACCCACAGCTTGTTTGCCAACCTCTGGGCTTGAGGTTTATGAACTTTCTTCTTTCCGAGACAGACGCTTGAGGCACTTCAGTTTGCCACCCTCATTCTGAATTAATCTCAGCCACTTTCTTGAACCACTCCGGGAATAGTTCACCTATTTAACCTGGTTTTGGTCTCTTCACAACGTTGAGAGTGACTGACAGTAACAACAAAATGGTATCCAGTGGGGAATTAGTTAACTCTGCAAATGAAAATGGAGGTGCTACTGATAGGAAAAAACAATGGGTACAGGATGGATAAAAGCAAAAAAGCAAAAGATGTTTGTGTTGATTAAATTGTGTCCCCTAATTTTTCCTTTGCTCAGGAACATGGGAATTATCAGCTACCTGGCAAGTTAGAAATGACTTGAAGTGCACTCATTGTCCTTGGATACATCTAGTGAGCATTTGTAGAATCCTTTCTTAGTCTCTTCCCAATTATTGGCCTATTCAAATTTCTTACCTCTAGAAGCTCTAGTTCAAAGACAGCTATGATCGATCACATCCATATCAAATACCCGACCACTGCCTCGGTTCATCCGTGTCCCCGTCGTCCCAGATTTGGGCCTATATACCAAGTGTACCTGTGCATCTCCTTTGGGTTCAGTCTCACTCATCTTTCATGGCCACTTCAGATGTTTAGCAAGCAGTAAGTTCATTAAGAGGCACCTCTGTCTGCCTCAAAATACAGAAGCTTTTTTACCTGCAGGTAACCTATGTGGTACACAGGCTTACTGCCAGGCAATAGAGCAGTTTCTGGGAGCATGAAATTTCAAGTACAACTAAGGTTTCTGGTCTTGCTCTGTTTTTCTTAGCTGTGTACACTTGGCCTATGTTTCCCCCTTCAGTTCATTCTTTCCTCTGTAAAACGCAGACACCGGAGAGCAGTCATTCCAACCTGAACTGTTGCCATGACTTTTATTGAGGATTCTTTTTGTTTGAAATACATTAGGACCTTCAAAATAAGCGTTTTCCGTGTTCTCTCTCCTTCATTCTATCAATTGTGGGTTCCATGAAGTAGGTGTGAAGGGACCAGAAGAGCGGCTAGTCTCAGCTCTCTCATTACAGTTTTGTATCCTTGGAAACATCATCTTTCTGTTCAAGTGTCAATAAAAGACGGCGTCGTGATTACAGTAATGGTTTTCAGACTCCAGTCATACAGAAATCCAGGTGCTGTATCACCAGTGAAACTTAAGGGCATTTTCCGTCCATTTCAGACGATAACTTAATGGGCATAGTATCTTCAACTACATGCTTTTCTCCTGTAAGTTGTTCAAATACTGAGTCCGCCGCTGTTTTTAAAAACTGAAAACACCTACTTGTTCTGCCCAGTATATCGGTTATGTTCTTTGTTTTTTAAGTATGTTCCGCGCCCGGGCCAGGGGGTGGACCAGTGACCTTTCGGTGCACCGCGCGGAGCTCGACCACTGAGCCGCAGCGGCCGGCTGCCCCCTTCCTAACAGCAGCCAGGGCGGCGCCACGTTCCCTGAAGCTCCGTGCTTCTGGGCAGGACGCGGCGCTCTCGGGGAGCTCAGGGCCGAGGCGGCTAAGAAGTCTCGCGAGATCCGGGGAGCGGGAGACGCTCTCCCCGCTCCCGGGAACGTGGGGCCGCAAGGTCACTCCGGGACCCGCAGCCCCGCCGGAGGGGCCGCGCCGCCCAGGCCCCGGGCCCGCTTCGTGGCGGGAAGGCCCTGCCTGCGGCCGGGGCGCCGTGGGACTGGGGAGCCCGCCGCCCGCGCACTCACTGCCTCCTTCTCGAACATGCTAGGCCTCCTTTCCTTCCGAGGCGTCGGCGTGGGCTGCTGCGGGGCCGGGTTCGCGGGCGCCTTCCCGCCTCGGCCCCGCTTCTCCATGGCGCCGGCCTCCGCGACACGACACGCCGGCCGCTCGTCTCCGCCCGCCCGCCCCTAACGCCGCCGCCTCCCGCGAGAGCGCGAGTCTCGCGCCTGCGCCGCGGGGGCCGGAAGCGCGCCCCGAGGGGGCGGGGCCAGGGCGCGTCCCGGGCGGCGCGGGGGCTGGGAGCCGGAAGTCATGAAGGTAGAGCGGTGGGCGCCTCCGTGCGCCGCGTCCCCTTCGCGCACCTTCTGGCGGGTGGGCCTCGGGGCCGGCGCCCGACCCCAGCCGTGCGCTCGTGGCGCCCCCGCGGGCAGAGGGGCCGCGCCCGCCCCGGGCTGCCCCGCCGCTCCCCTGGGCTCCGGGAGTGAGGCTCGTGGGGGAGCCCGCGGGGCCGGCGTTAGGTCCGTCTCGGCTCCTGCCCCCTCCCGGGCCCCGCGGTCAGCCCGCCGGGAGCGGGGCCGCCCAGAGCTCGTGGGCGCGGCCCGGGCAGCAACCGGCCCTGCGGCCCGGACCCACCCCACGGTCGCCTCCCGCCCTTAGAGGCCGCGAAGGGCTCCGCACAGAGCCGCCCCCGCCGCCGAGGACGGGCCGCGGGCGGCCTCCGCAGGGCCGGTCGGTCGGCTTGTTTCCCGCCTCGGGCCCAGCCCGTCCCGGCTCTGGCGCGGCGGCGGCCGAGCCCTGAGCCCCTGCTTTGGGTGTTACCTCGGTGACTGCGGTGCTGGAGGTGATCGTATTTCGCACCATTTTGCAGTTAAAATTGAGGCCCAGACACGTTACGTAGCTTTTCCAGGGCAAGCTGTGCAGACCGGGAATGAGTCAAACTGGAGCGTTTCTGCCCAGGAGAGGACGGGGCGCCACCCGCCTGCTGGGGCAGGGCTCTGGGGGTGCAGATGCGGGGCCCTGCTGCGGGGGGGGCAGGGTGCTTGCACCTGAGCGCAGGCGGGGCGTTGTCACCGCTGACAGTGTTGCAGCGCCTGGCGTTTGTCGGTTGGAGGTTGAATTTCTGAATTAATAGAATCTTTACTAGTCCGAGAGAGTGTGGGCCTCAAAGTGAACTACTGGAATTGTGCGTGTGTTGGCAGGGGATAGGGTAGAGTCAGCTCGGGGCGGGGGGCCCATCGCCGTTACCCTTCGGTACGCATCTCTGTGCCGCGGCCATGCTGCTGGCCTGCAGAGTCACACACGGCCTGGAGGCACAACCAAGTGCATAGGGCATCTATAGTCTAAAACAAGACTTCTTACGACTTAAGTTGCCATATCTAGGACTCACTTTGGAGGTGGAGTCTTTGTGCTTTTGTGTAAAAGTGTGCCTTCTGCCTGCACCTGCCACTTTAGAACTGCAGCTCATTCCTTTAGAGTTCAAATGCTTTTAAAAACGCAGAATCCCTTTTGATGTGAAAGTAACCCTTAGAGTACGTATTATATTTCTGCATCAATCAGGAGACAAACCACACTCATTTTTCAGCTAAGAGAATTTAAAGAGCTAACTAGGTATAAAATTGTTAATTGAGTATCTGAAAGGGTAAAGGGAGATGTCTGAAAGCATGGAGGTTGTAGCTGCAGGAAGCAGTCAGGGAGCCACGGGAAGTGGGTGGGATTTTAAAACGCGACACAGAGAGGAGGGTCCCTGGTAGCTGAAACTCAGATCTCTAAGGAGGTTGTGCTGTTCAGCTACCTGGAAGGCAACCTTTGAAGGGGACACACGACACAGGGTTTTACTGGGGGCTGGGTGGGGGTGAAGCTGCAGTGTTGGGAACACTGCAGCCTGGACTCAGCTGCTGCAGCAGAAGGTGATGCTCAAAGAGTAGAAAGTAGGAAGTCACCAGGTTGCACGCAGCTGGAGCAAGTCCCCTCTTTTCCTTGCCATCTCACAGTGTCCCTCTCGAGCGCCCTGACAGGCTGAGAGCTGTGTGTTCCCCAGAGTCATGGAAAACCTCTAAATCCTTCACCCAGGCTCTTTGGGCAGTGCCATTCTGCTGGGGCCCACGGGGATTGGTTGACAACCAGCACAGAGAGAGAAAAGTGACACTTCAGTGGGAGAGGAAGGGCAGGGTGGACGGGGGGAGCAGGGTGGAAACAAACTGGCCAGCTGCCAACTTGGGGAGCAGCCTGGGTGCAATCAGGAATGTTAGAGCACCGACACCCCAAGCTTGACACATCAGATGAAGACCCAGGTCGGCGTTAGACCTGAGGTACGACTGCAGGTTTTGTGAGGTGGCCTTGGTGTACTGTGGGGATGATTATGAGGATTTTGGCCATATTTAACCCTTCAGGGAAGCAGTGTGGTTCGCTGCTTTTTCTGTTTCCATTCATTGCACCTGATTTTCTGCTTTTCCATGTCCCATTTCAAAAAATTGCTGATTTGGATGACTTTGGGGTGATAAAGGAATGCCGAAAAATGCACTGTCTGTAAAACACTGAGCTTTTGTAAACTTACACCTAACAAATACTATCAATAAAATTTAAATCTTTAAACGTTTACTTATTTGAAAATATTTACGTAAATTATTTTTAATTAATATTTAATCACAATGTTTTAGTTACACAGCTCTCATAATATCCAGTGTGTTAACAGAAGTTATACCTGAGCATATTCTTTTCTTATGATAGAATGATAAATGTATAATTAATACTCTTCTGTTTTTACTTCCTGTTAAACACTATCATTTATGATTTCTATTTCAGATACAACCAAAGGATCCTATTACCACATGCCTGTCTCCCTCGGTGTATGACATGATCTGTAAACTCGGGTTTGAAGTCAGAGAAAGTCGGGATATCAATAGTATTGTGACTGAAAGCGGTGAAGTGTGCTGGAAGACGATCACAGACTGTGTGATTGAAACTGAATCAGGTTTGCACTTTCTCCACACCCCAAATACCTGTTGGTACTTTCCACTTAAAATGTCTTCACCTGCCAAATTCCCCTTTCCTACCATTGGTGCTTTTGGTTAGAAGATGTTGTTATACCGGCCTCACTCTAAACAGAAAAGGAATTGGTGTGAAAAGAGAGGGAATGAAGCCAGAGAAGCATGGAAAAATTAACAGAAAGCTGGGCTAAGAAAACGTATGTGAGATGGGGAGGTTGGGAGGCAATGAGGGCTGAGGGGCTGCAGTTGGCATGGATCTCAGCTCCAGGCCAGCAGTCCAGGGGGAAGAGGGTAGAATATACAAGCTGTGAATTAGGTATGAAATGATTGGTAACATATTACACAGTAATTTTAAATGTCTTCCACCCACTTTTGCCCATTTTTTGGAGCAGGGAGTTGGCCTGGAAATTTAACTATAGTTATAAAAATGACCATTGAATGTGCTCTGGCCCAACAGTGCTATTCCAGGAATTTATCAGACTGGCACGCTTGCAGATAGGAGAGTGTGTGTGCAGGGTTCTCCTGTAGTATCATTTATAACAGCCAAGAAGGAAAAGCTTGGAAACAGCCAGATGTCAGGCAGTAGGGATCACTTAAGAAAATCCTGGAAAATCCACAGTGGAATACTATACAGCAGTGAAAAAGAAGGAAGAGGCCTGGCTTTTTGATACAGGAAACTGAGCCATATTGCTAAGTGAAAAGATGAGGATCCTGTATTTGCATTTGCTTTTATATGTGTAAATACTTCTAAATGTGCGCAAGGAATTAATAATAGCAGCTGCTCTAGGAAAGAGAGTTAAGTGTCCAGGAGGGAGATTTACCCTTTTATATTTTTTTTATCACGAACCATGGGAATGTTCAGCCCCAAACTTATAAAAAAATTCACATTATAAATATGTTCTAAAATAATTAAGGTCGTTGGGAAGTGCAGTCCAGTAATGTTAACTAAAAAGAAATGGGGTTAAAAAATATATATGGTATGAACCTGATTTTGTACAAGCTTATATACAGGTAAAGAAGTTGAAGAAAATATTTTTCCTCTTGTTTGAGCCCTTCTATATTTTCCAGGCTCTCTCTGCTGATAGCATATTTTTCTTTTATAATCAGATAAGCACAATGGAACTTATTTGAATGTAGTATATGTTTTTTCTAAGTTCAGTTATAAACTGTTTGGTTGTTGATTTGGGGGAAATTTTGTAATTGGAGCACTTTTCCTCCCGGTGATACGGAGCTGTGGTGCTAACCTATTTTCTTACCCTCAAAGCCCAGGGTCTGGATTACCAGGGGAGCGTGAGGCTGCTGGGCCCTGTGTGTGAGGCTGTTCACATCCATTTCTCATCTCTGACCAAGCGGCAGTTAGAAGCTCAGTATGCACCATGGCTCCAGTGGACAAGTTCTCCAGAGGTTTGGACTTTACAAATTCCACTTAGAAACTTGCTAATATTAAAGGGGTCTCCCTAGAGGGCCCAAGGGAAACTTGGGACTGTTTGCAGAGTCTCTGAGTCTGAGCTGAGAGGCATGTCCTTTGACCAAGAGAAGTACTGAGATGCGGTTAGGTAGTCCTGAGACAATGGGGCCAGCAGCCTGGAGAGGGATACTTTCCTCATTCATGGTGAATCGAAGGGAGAGGGTCCTTTGGTGCCCAAACCTTGTTGGTGAAAAACGAACCATTTTACTTAGCACATTAAGTGACCACAATAGCACAGTAACTAACAAGTCTGCTTCTGAAATCCTTTGAGTTTCCTGACTTGGTGTGGAGGGCTCATTTCCTCTCCCTTGGTAATTGCTCTCAGGAGTGGCAGGGTGAGCTATTCTTAGGAACTAATCAAAATGGGAAATAAGATTTAGGTCAGAATATTAGACATTTCAATTTACAGTTATATCCCACTTACTGCTTTCAATAAGTATTTAAATAAAAAAAGAACATTCAAAGGACTTCTGAGATATATATTCTTTTTATTTAGATGTTATATAGAAAGGTTTACCTATATGTCATTAAAATACGACAATCAACGTCTTTAGAGGTTTGAAGCTTATGAATAATATTGTTACTTTGAGAAATATTTCTTATTGAGCATAAACTCTCACATGTTTTTTATTTTAAATAGTTGTTTCCAGAAATATTTGATGCCCTGGAGAGTCTTCAGTCTCCTGCCATTTCTCTTAGCCTGATGAAGCTGACATCCTGTCTGGAACGGTCCCTGGGTGATGTAAGTGCGAAAACTCTTTCATTGTCGGGCCAATAAGTACCTGAATGGAAGTTGAACTACGATACAGTCACCCTCATATTCCTTGATTTTATTATTTTAAATATTTTTGTTGCTTTTTAGAAAGAGATGAAGGGAGAGAGAAACATTGATGTGAGAGTGAAACATTGATCAGCTGCCCCCTGCTGGGGACCGAGCTGCAACCTGGCCTTGTGTCCTGACTGGGAATCAAGCCACCAACCCTTCAGCGCACAGGACGATGCCCAGCCAGCTGGGCCAGACTGGCCAGGGCAGATTCCTTGATTTTAATGATCATTTTCCTATAAAATACAATGATTTGGTATAGATTTTTAATATATTTTTTTGAATGTATATGAAATTAAAACATTGGTATCTTCAGTGTTTGTCTCTCACCATTTATCCAGGCAGTTGCTTTATGAGTGATTTTTTTTTTTTTTCTGAATGTCACTTGGCTCATCGGAATGCAGTTGTGACATGATTTTTGTTTGAATTTTAGGTATTTTTACTGGTTGGAAAGGAATGCCCCTTTCTTTTAAGAGATCTGCTTGCCTCCGCGGAGCTTGCTCAAGTCTTCGGGCAGTCTGTGGTAAGCTTGCCCCCCACAGCCCATAAAGCGCACAGCACAGAGCAGTCAATGTTTGCTGCATTGTGTTCCTCAAAAATTGATCCTGGTCATAGGAAAAAATTAATCCAGTTTTAAGCATATTTTTCTTCCCATCTCTCCTTTCAAAACCACCCCTCTTCAAGCCAGAATACACATCCCTGCTACCCTGGTCTTAGTGTGTAAATAGGCTCTGGTGTGGTGCCTCCAGTGTCATGACCCCGGGCGCCAGTCATCTGAGCAGTTTTAAGTCTGTTGCTTTCGTTAATTATGTATAACTTATTCTAGAATAAAATTTTAACTCTTCAAAGAGAACATTACAATGTTCTGAAATATCAGTGTTTTTAACCTGGAAATTACGCCCTGTGGAACTCTGCAAATTCCTGGTGGGCAAAATGTGAAAGTCAGTCAGAAAACCTGCAGCGCTCTAGACTTTTTCAGTCTCCTAGACGGCCAGGACCAAGACTGTTTAAGACTAACCTTTAGGCAGCTAGAAGAGGCAGGTCCAGGTGAAGGAGAAAGCCAGGTGCTGCCGGGCGCAGAAGGAGGTGAGCCAGGGGGCGTTTGCATAATGCACCAGGCCACGGGCTCCACGGGGTGTGGACGGAACCTGCTCGCAGTCAAGCTCCCCCAGTTTGCAGCGGTTCCTTGTTCCTTGTCGTCCCGTCCGGGAGGTGGTTTCTTTTCCGGGGAGTGTGGAGTGAAGATGGAATACAGGTGTCTTCTTCTACACTGGCTTCTTAAGTGGGTGCCGCTGTTCTGATGTGTTCTTGTCCGCCTGGGTGCTCAGCCTTCTGTGGACCTGCAGCAGCTTTCACCCCCGATGATGGATTTCTCATTGCCCGGATGGCATGAATAAGTTCAATACTAAATTAAGAATCAATGACGTTAAATTGTGTGTATTGTTACAATCATTAATTGTTCATATTAAAGTATTAAAATTATTGGAGCAGCGCTGAGGAGCGGCTGTGAAGCCTGCGGACTGAGCTGAGGCCACTGTAGCGTCCACGCCCTGGCTCCTGCTGTACCCTGAGGGGAGGCAGGATGCCCCCGTTTGCTCTTCTCAGCCTCTGTTCAGGTGCATGAACTTGAAGGCAGCTTTTCTTTCTCTGAGTCGCTGGGGCCCAGCTGTTTTCACTGCCAGTTCTTTGAGTCTCTGGACATCTTTCATTGTATCTGAATCTCTAAAGTGCATGCTGCACACCCAGAGGTCACCGTGAACATAAATACATGTTGACCGCAGTCTCCAGCAGAGTCCCTGGAATGGGTGTGTCCTCACTTACAGGTGGAGGGGACTCGGGAGCTTCGCATAGAGGAGGGGGCTGGCCAAAGTCTCAGTGGTCCCCCTCTGAGCTGCCCATCCTGGTTTACACACAGTCACACGCTGCCCTGAGGCATGTCTGTGCCAGGGCCTTTTCTGTGTTGCTCCGTCTAAATGTTAGGCTGTTTGATGCCCAGCACAGCCTGGGACAGGTCTCACCCTGCCCTGGGGTCCCCTCTGCACGCTCCTCTCACCTGCGGAGTGGAAGTCACAGTAGTGCCTCTTCACGGGTGTTCTGAGGGGGAGTGACAGATGCAGGTGCTGACTGCCCAGTAATGCTGCGTTATTGTTTCTTCTGCAACGACGATTGTATACTAAGTAGCCACATTGCTGTGGCTCATCCTTTCTAAGGAAGGAACTGTTTATTCAGGGGTTTATAGATGACTGATTCTTCGTCCTTTCCCCAACTAGATGAACGTGCTGACAGTTTTCATCGGCTCTCCACGTGGACTCAACCTACGCAACGTCCTATGGCACGGGTTCGCGGCACCACAGGAGGTCCCTCCGCAGTAGGTTGCCGTGAATTGCTCCTCTTTGGGAGGTGTCAGGAGCTTATCTTTAGTCTCCAGCGGATGGGGGAGCTCTGAGACAGGACTGTGAAGATAAAACTGAATGTTAAGCGAAGTCCCTGTAGGGGTGACGGTCATGCCATAGCTGATGGCTGACCTGCACCGGGGGGTAGGGGTTGTGGAGGCGTGCAAGCTGCCTGCTGGGGGGGGATCCCTGTGGTTTCAGCTCCTCCCAGCCGACGTTGCATTGCTTTGCTTTCTTAGTTTTGAACTTTTTGTCTTGAACACCTTTTATATGTACAACTGAGTTGGTTTTCCATCTGGTCTCTGGCATTTCCCACCAGGTACTGTTCAATGATGGTGCTGCTGACAGCCGGGCTGGGTCAGCTCTTGGAGGCCTACCTTCAGCAGACTGGACGCACAGTGGCCTGTCGGCCACTCATCACACTCACGGACTCAGAGGACCTGGTCGTCTTCCCTGGCAAGTACCGCACCTCAGGTCCCCCAGGTGTATCCTTATAGCAAAGTCATCGAGCAGCACCAAGCCTGAACTCTAGGTGGAATAGTCTCCTGTGCGACATGCCTTTGAAAGTTCGTGAAGTTTCATGTTAAATGTTGCCACCCGAGCCTGGCCTTTCCCCTTGTGCCCGGTTGCCGTGGGTCTCCATGATCAGTATTAGTGGTAGATTCAGTCTGTCCTTCAAAGCTATTAAACTGGGTGTTTGCTCCAAGTCCATTTTTTTTTTTTACATTGGTAGTCGAGGTCTCAGGTCTGTATTTGCCAATGAGAATTGTGGAGGGGATAGTACCGATCACGCTCCCTCCCGGTCTCAGCCTTTTCGTACCATAGACCCTTTCAGTAGTTGGTGACTGCCAGTAATATGGGTACATTTTAAGACACTTTTTAAGAGCAGTTTTAAGTTTATAACAGTCGAGAGGGAGGTACAGAGATTTCCCACACATCCCCTGCCTGCCCACATGCACGGTCTCCCCCCCAGACTGGGGCACTTGTCACCAAGGATGAACCTACTTTGACGTGTCATAAGCACCCAGAGTTCGTCGTTTACCTCAGCATTCACTCTTACTCCTGTGTCTTCTAAAAATATACTGTGTTGGTCAGTATGGTCAGCTGGTCCACCTTGAACCCCTTTCCAGAAAGTCATAGCCTAAATCACTAGAGATGCAGCTGTCCATGTCTGCTGTCCCCAGGTGCACCTGTGGTTACCTGGGGTCACCTACAGCTGAGCTTCAGGGTGGTCTTCCTCCCCCTTGGACGGCACGAGCTGCCTGGGGCTTCGGTTCACCTGCATGGAGAGACAGACTCATGGCCTCACTCGCTCCATGAGTGCGCTCACTTCTTAGTCGATTGTACTGAAGAGCCCTGCTGTTCTGCAGATGTTACTCACGAGGTACTTTCCGTGTTGGAGGAAGTGATGAAGAAATCCTCTTTCATACTAAGGATCATGTTGCCGTATTGGGAAGTCGCTTTAATCAAGTTCAAGTCACACAGGTAACAGGGAGGGGGCATAAAGAGTGGTGATTGGAGTTTGGAGGCCAGTCCTTCCTCAGACCCTCTGCCTCCAGGCCTTTCTGCTGCTGGCATCTAACTCACGGGAGTGGGCTGACGCGGGAGAGCTGCGCATAGCACGCCCTCCTGTGACAGTAAAGACTCGTAATTGTGTTCAGCATCACAGCACAGTGGATACAGATTATTTTTTAGAATCAACTTTTAAAAATTATTGGGTTTTTACTGTGAGTGAAACCATGTCCAGTGTTAGCAAATCGTGAAACAGAGGACACTGGGTGTGTCTCTTATCCCCGAGGGCAGGCTGTGCACACACTTCAGGGGGCCAGTGGTCTTCAATCCTTCAAGTTACATTTCCTGACACGGCCATCCCCAGACTCTGAGGACCCACCAGAGTCCTGGGCTCTGAGTGTTTTTTAGAAAGGAAAGGAATTAGGCAGCTTTTGATGACATTTCCTACTGAGGCACAAAAAAAGACCCATCAAACGTGAAAGCTCTGGGAAGCAGGTTTAAAATCACTAGTTTGATTCTGTTTCTGTCTCATTTTAGGCAGTGATGTCACCCTCCTTTGGACACCATGGTCCCGCCTGGGTACAGCCCCGTTACTGGGTGTGGGTGCCAGTGTCCACCCCACAGCGGGACTTGCACTGACTTCCTTCCATTTCACAGGTTCGCCGACTGTGCCATGTTGTTGTTGACACAGCTGGAGACTGGGCTTCGGAACCTGTTTGCCACAGTTAATAGGTGTCCAAAGAGACGTCTGACTGCGGAGGTACGTGTACGCTAAAGGCTGGTGGTTGTTGCTGTAGTGAGTCCCTCTGCCTCATTAAATGATCTTAACATCTTGTTTTTGTTTGCATTAAATGAACTTTTTAGCTAAGAGTTCTCCTTGGAAGGCTTACCTGTCATATTTTGTGGCTTTCTATTGTAACTTTATAGGACTTAGGTTTACTTTATTTATTGTTTTTGGTAGTTCTGTAATATTTCTAAGTAGCCTTTTAAACTTAGCGATGTAATAAAACTAGTAGCCACTCATTTTCTCCCTGTAGCCATAAAATATTCAGTTGTTCTTGCTTTGCGCAGATACCAGCCATTAGTAGAAATACTCTGTGGGTGTGAGTAGTGCTTTGTGAGGTCCCAGGACCCTGAGTGTTTGAAGTATCTGAACTAAACCTGCACGGGCCGGGTTCTCACAGCCAGGCTGACTGGGTTTTCATGTGTTTGTAATGCGTGTGTTTTGTCCATACGTTTTTCCCGAAGTGTTGCTAGGTGAAGATTGATTTTCAAGCTAAGTTTTCCTGTTTGTTGGCATGTAAGATTTTTTTCCTGCTTTGAGTAGTGTCATTCTGCTTGTGTTTTGCTTTAATTATTTCTTTTCTTTCCTTTTTTGCAGTCAACAGCTCTTTATACCACCTTTGATGAAGTAAGTAAACTTAAAACAAACAAAACATTGTATTCTTTTAAAATACGGAATTAAAGATTAGCCGTAATTCACACACTTACAAGAAAACATTGGTAGTCATTAAGCAAAAAACCCTGTAGAGTTGAGTATAGTTTTCAGGCTCATTGAGACCCAATATGATTAACCAAGTTTCTAAAGTTGTAGAGAGACCAATGCTGGAAAATGCCCGGGGATACTAACGTTAAATGCTGCTAATTTAATTTGGAGGCTCACATGTTAGCTTCAAGGTTAACACTAACTTGTTTTGCACAGGAAATGCACATCAGCTGCTGTTGTAAGTATGGTGTTCATTGGTGCATGTGGGGGTGGGGTTCTCAAGGTGAAAATCTGGAACAGTGTAAATTACCCTGGAAAATGTCTTCCGTCGCTTGTAGAGTACAGAGGCTTGTGTGTGTCATCCTGGGTAGTAATTCTTACAAACCTTGAAGTGCTCATGACACCACAGAGCCACCTCCGTGAGGAAACGGGGGCAAGTCTCCTGTGGAGAGGTGGGCTTTGCAGTCATTTTGCCTTTTGGTATGACAGTTAGTTCCTAAGTGAACAACAAGTGGTGGGTGAATTAAGAGAGGTGCCTGCTCACCCGCAGAGCTTATCCCGTTAGGTAAATGAGTTGCTATTACTGAGTGTATATTGAATTAGTGCAGTCAGGTCTGAGTAGGGTCACGTCTGCAGGGTTGGGTCAGTGCTTGGTCTCCATGGTCCTTGTGAGCTAAGTGACTCATGAAGTAACTGTGGTGGGTACTGAGCACACATACACACGTGTACATGTAAGTAGACACAGATACGACATGTATACAAGTAGACACAAATACATATACACGTGTACATATATACAAATACACGTATTCACACATATAAGGATACAAACACGTATACATAGAAACACACACACATATACTCAAGTAGACATAAATACACATACACGGATACATATATACAAATACACACACAGATACCCACATATGCGTTCAAGTAGACATAAATTCACACATGTGCATACAAATACATTTACATACCAATACACACATATACAGGTCTACAAACATGCAAGTGTACATAAGCATAAGCACATGTACTTATAAATACAAACACACATGCACATATATGCTCATGTACACACAAATATATGTAAATACACGTAACTATACATAACAGTAAACATACATACACACGCACTCTCACAGTTAAGAAGACACACATACTAACATCGTTACACAGGTAAGTTTTTCTGAACAGACGGTGGTTTCCTTTACAACTCCCCTGACTTCATGTGGTTGGCTTGGGGCTTATTTCACGGTTCATAGCAAAGGTACTGACCCTTCGACTCTGAAAGTCCTCTGTGTGTATTACCAGTTAGTTCATTTACGTTTGCTCTTTTAGATGTTGGCAAAACACTTGAATGATGGTGAAATCAACCAGCTTCCTCTTTTCCTCGGAGAGCCCACGATGGTAAAGTGCTGGGTCTTTTCCAGGCCGGTGTCCTTGTGTCCGTGTGTGTGGTTAGCGCTTCTCGGGACCGGCATTCGCTTTGGCCTGTGATGTGCTCAGAGAGCGCTTCCGAGCCATCGCACACCGTCTCCACCTCTTCTCTGCAGCAGACTCGGCTAAGCCCTGACTGCAGCTCGGGCCCTGTGGGTCGTGCTAGGTACTCAGACGTCCTTTCTCTAAGGCCTGAGGGTGCGGTGGCCCTGCTCCACGCACTGTGTGAACTCGTTGCTTATGTGCATGTGCTAGTAGGAGGGACAGTGTTTGCTTTGGGAGCTGCAACGACACCAAAGGAGGTGAATGAGATGGAGCGTTCGATGAGGGGAGCAGCCATCTAGAGCCCCTTTCTGTTTCGCGCCTTTTTGAATTTCATGGCGACACTGCAGAGGCTACTTTGGGCTATAAGTAGAACGTCTGCATTTATTCCTTCTGGCTGGGATTTGGTGGCCAAGGTGCTCCTTCCTGCTTTGAGACTTAGGTTTCGTCCACTGTTTGGGTGCCCATTTCTGCCGTCAGGAAGTTTGGATGAGGAGCTCGCTTATCTAATACGCTTCTCCATCTCCAACCAGTAGCTCTTCATCGATCTGAAGTTGCCTAGGTCAGCGGTTTTCTGATCCTGTTCCCCCTAACCTGTGGGACAGACCCAAGACTTGGGCTGTTAGAGAGCAGCTGCCTTCATTGGGCTTCAGTGATGAAAGAAAGGGCACCTGAGAAGGAAAGAGGCGTGAGACAGAAAGCAAGGGCTGTGGTCAGGCAGCAGCCAGTGGGTGCCTTTCATTGCCTGGGAAAGTCATTCCCAGATGTGGACACAGCAGTCGTCTTCCATGCAGGAGGTGAGAACAGGAAGGGGTGAGTTTCACTGAGCACTGCACCCATCCACACAGCTCTGTGGTAGTGCTTACACCTGAGGGTGCCCAGCCCTCCTGTCAGACCCCAGGCAGCAGGGCGCAGTTAGAAAAGGGGCTCCCAGGAGAGTCCTGCCCGGGGCAGTGGGGTGCAGATAGAATAGGGGTTTCCGGGAGAGTCCTGCCTGAGGAAGCAGGGTGCAGCTAGAGCAGGGGTTCTCACAGGAATCCAGCTCTGTTCTTTGCAGTCATGTGGCCTTGAATTCAGTCTCCCTGAGGCTCACCTCTCTGGTCTGTAAATGACCACTGTGCTCCTTACATGTGTCAGGCGGGGGCTGTGGCACTTTCCTTCCCGCTCAGAGAAAACTAACAAAGTATTTCTCTGTTTATTTCCTGAAAGGAATTTCTCTGGGATTTCCTGAACCACCAGGAGGGCCCCCGGGTGAGAGATCACTTAAGCCACGGGGAAGTCAGCCTCCCTGCATTTCCAAAAGGAGTCACAGGCCAGCTGCTTGCATTTTCCCTTGTGCTTCTCCTGAGATTCGTCGACGACGACCCAGCATCAGTGTTTAAGGTAACGAATCGATCACTGTCATTCAGCTCTGGAAGGATGTAGTTAGATTTTAAGTGTAACTAACTATTAAGCTTTTTTTGCTGAATTTACGTGATTGACGTTATGCTTCCATGAGAACAAGGAATTGGGAATTCTTAAGTGTATTGAGTCTTAATGTTTACATTTTTATACCCTATTTTTTAGGAGAATCTTTTAAATTTTCCAAATGTTTGGAATCTTACTTATTTCTAGTTTTGTTGCATTGTGGACAAGAGGGGATGTGACCTTTTTAATTTATCACTGTTAATCAGCCTCATTGAAAATCAGTTTGTTGGTTATGATGTGACCAACATCTCAAACCTATTCGACAGAGTTTTGCCCAGTTACAGCTGAATGGAATTATATGAAGGGAAACGATGAGAAGTCAGAACTTTATGTGACTTAAAATTCAGTAGAAGAAAACTAGAAGCCTAACCAAAAGTTGCAGTAACTTACGTGTGTTTTTTCTAAACTAGGAAAAAGCAGCAGTAAAGTCACTGGTCAGTCTCGCAGACGGGTACAGTGCTCGCTTCCATCCAGTTGCTCTGCTTAAAAAACAGGTGTGTGCATGTCTGCTGCAGAGGTTCGAGGGGTGCAGTCCAGCCTGGCCAGGGCGGACTTTGGGGTTGGCAGATCTGGCTCTCTAACCGAAGTGTGTCACTCAGTTGTGTGGCCTCGCATGGTGGCTCAGGTGCATGGCCTTGGCCAAGCAGCTGTGTTTTTCTGAGCCTCAGGTTCTGGGTGCAGCAGCTGAAGCGACGGTAGTGTGTGTGCTCTGTCGGGTGTTTTATGCTACGTGGGTGGCTCTTGGGAAGTGCCCAGCAGGCTGTTGTCATCCCTAACCCAGGACGGGGAACAGTTTTTAGTCAGGGATGAAGAGTGTCAGTTTTTTTTACCAGCTTTTGTTAAAACAAACAAGCAAACAGAAAACGTTTAAAGCGTCCTGCCAGGTACTGCAGTTTGGTACTTTATTCTGCATATTGTAGGGTGTGAAGGAACAGCTGTGCCCAAGCAGATGGCAGTCACCATGGTGGCTGACTTAGGAGCGCGGCAGTGGGACCGCCCCTGAGACCCGCTGCAGTCTGCACGTGCGGTCAGGGGCGTCCGCAGAGGCCGTGAGGGAGGTGGTGCTCTGAGACAGCCAGGTCCAGTGATGGCTTAGGAAAGCTGAACCAGTTAGAAGGGGTCTCGCGGGGGACGTGCAGAGAAGAGAGGGCCCTGGAGGCGGTGCCACCCTGTGCTGTTTGAGGGGAGGGTTCAGCCCAAGTGCCTGGTGGGCTCCATGGTGGGCGCACTGGCTGTAGCACCCACTGGGCCTGTGCAAACCTGAGGTTTCCCAGGATGTGTCACTACAGGGGAGGGCACCTGCCTGCAGGGCACCAGGTGTCTCCAAGGGGGAAGCTTCTGGAGGGCAGAGGGGCTTCGGGTGGAGGTGTCTTTCGGCCTCGCTGGCCTTGGCCTCCTTGTTGCAAGTCGCTGCTTCCTGTTTCTGGTCGCTGCCCTTCCCTCTCCCCACCGTGGGGATTTCAGATTCTCACCTTTTCCTGTAGCCTCTCACTCCATCTACTACTCACTTTTTATTTGGTGGATGATTGTGCGTCCTGTTCTTTTAAAAATGATGCTCAGGTTATTACGGCTGCATAACAAGTTACCCACGTTCAGTGGTGTCAGCAACAGCCACTTAATTTCCTTACACATTTTTTCCTAGAGAGAGAATGGGGGGCAGGGAGAAGCCTCCATCGGTTGTCTCCTATACTCTCCCTGATGGGGATCGAACCCACAGCCTAGGTATGTGCCCTGACTGGGAATCAAACCCGTAACCATTTGGTGCACAGGAGGACAGTCCAACCAGCTGAGCTACCCGCCAGGGCATCCTTACACTTTCGTGGGTCAGAAGCTTGGACCGGCTGTGAGGGCTGGTGTCCCATCTGACACTAGAACCTGGTGCTGGGCCTGCTCGCTGAGGCCTCCGTGTCTTCACCCGGAACACTTGGCCCACAGAGCCAGGGAGAAGCGCCACCCTTCTGGCCCGGCCTGGAAAGTCTCCCAGCAGCCTCTCCTCCTCTGCAGGCTCCTGTGACTTCTGCCCACTAAAGCCAGTCCTGACTCGGGGAGGGGACGGCCCTGGCTCCTGACTGGAGTGTCAACCGAGCTTCATGGCCGCTCCAGACATTGCTACCAACTAGCCCCGAGTAGTTTCCCCGGGCTTTCTGTATCTCATAACGAGTGGCTGACACCCACCACCTCGTTTGCAAGCACGCTTCTAGACAGTAACTGCCACACCTGTAGCAATTTAGGAACATGTGTCAGGACTTCATTGTAAAACCTCCAAGAGCACGCAGACCTCTTCCTCTCAGGTGCTGAGCTGTGAGGAGAGCATCCGGCTTTGGCCTCTGCTGCCGTTGCCTGAAGACGCTGCACAGGAAGCAGCCAGGTGAGTGCCACCTGGGGCACGCAGGCCTCGTAGTTGCCAGGGAGCGTCGGCAGGGCCGCTGGGCGAGGAAGTGCCGAGGAGGGACTGCTGGGCCTTGGAGCCCGGGGGAGCCGGGCATGGAGAGGAAGAGCAGTGACCGCCCCACTCAGAGCTCAGTCTGGGTGGGTATTTGCGGGGACCGAGAACGTCCACTGGAAATATTTAGTGGACAGTTAGAAAGGAGTCTGACTCTCAAGAGAGAAGTGGAAGCAGAGAAATTCGGGATCCTAGAATCAGAGACAGGTGCACAGGTCGTCTCTTGTCAGCACATGCGTGGCTGTTAGCATGTGGAACCCTTGACTTCTATTTTTAATTATTTTCACCTGAGGATGTGCTTTTTAATTGATTTTGGAGAGAGACTCGGGGAGAGTGAGAGACAGAGAAACATTGACGTGAGAGAGACATTGATCGGCTGCCTCCCGTGTACACCCCGGCTGGGGCTGGGAATCAGGCCTGCAAGTTGGGCCCCTGCCCCGACCAGGACGCGACCCTGCGACCCTCTGGTGCACAGGACGGCGCTCCACCAGCCGAGCCACCTGGCCAGGCACCACTGACCCTCAGCACTGCCTGCGATGGCGCCTTCTCATTTCACATCTGGGGAGACTGGTCTTCAGATTGAGTGCCTTCTCAACAATCTGTGGGAACCAGTCACACCAAGGCCATTTTGTGCCGGTGCTGCTTGGGCGCCTTAACCACTGTCATGTTTACTTAGCTGTTTTCTATTTTTAGGTTAGAAGGCGATTCTGAGACAGATGCCTGCGAATCTTTAATTGTAAAAGTCTTGGCCGAGCTGTATCACCACACGCCAGGAAGTCACCGTGCTCTCGACCACTTGGAAAACCTTCCTGTTGAGGAGTGAGTTTCATCTTGAAAATCGTTCCAACACTATGAAGCAGATTGGGGTCTCACGCTTAGCTGTTTCCCTGTTATAAATTGTATGAGCGAGATGGTAGCATCAGAACCTCCTGTTGCCCCCGGGAGGAACTGTTAGATGCGCCGCGACACTCTCGGGCCCTGGCTGCGCTGACGGTTCACCACAGGTGAGCCTGCGCGGATTGAACTCCTGCCATGTTAACAGGTGTGCTCGTGGCCAAAAACAGACCGCGAGCTGGCCGCTCACCAGATTCAGTTTAGCAGGTCCGTGTGTGGCGGCCCCGGGAGCGTGGTGTGGAATGTGCCCGCGGGAGTTGTGCTCTCACCAGGGGAGTCGCGCTCTGACCCGCAGGTGGCCCCAGCCGCTCCAGGACGTCTGCAGCATCCGCATCCCGACGCTCTTCTGCCCCAGAGCCGCCCTGGAAGTGCTGGCTGTGCTCAGACACATCTGCAGCTGCTGTGCCCGCGTGTCCCTGCAGGTGGCTGCCGCCCTGGAGCGGAGGCACCGGCAGTGGATGGAGAAGACACTGCGCTCCCGGCAGAGGCAGAACTTCCTGCGCCTGTTACACAGGTGTGGCTCTTGCCCGGTTTTGGAAGGAGCACTGGGGGCAGGTGTTACCTTTGGATGCAGTTTTGATTTTTGCTTTCAGAGAAATACTTATTTTTAGAGAAACTTAGGGCATGTGTTACTTTACCATAACTGTGATTTCGGCCTGTGGGAATAGGGGTTTCGCCAGCCAAATCAATTTGGATCTCAAGACAGTAGCAGGCAGCCTGGGTGCCCTCACTACGGTTTCTTCACAAATGTGCATTTTAGGGTGTGCTGCGTCCTTAGGAAATTACCGCTTTGGACAGACGCCTAGAACTTTGAGCTGAGTGGTGTCTATGAAGCTTTAAATTCCTGCTTTGCTTCTGAAAACTAATTTACACTCTTACCAGCAGTTTATGAGATGGTCCCTGTTACGTCACATCCTTCCCCAAACAATATGTTTAAAACTCTTACCAGCTTTATGGGAAAGATAATCTCTCACTTTAAGTGGAATTTCTTTGAGTCCCAGAGACATTGAACACATTTTCATGTTTAAACCATTTCTGTTACTCTTCCTGTGAGAGGTTTTTCCTATCAGATGGGAAGACAGATGCTGACAAATGCAGAGAGAAAGGGTGTGCAGGCAGGTCTGGGTGCAGGGCCTGGCGTCCTCTCCGTCCTGAGGGGCAGTACAGCCACTGGAGGGCAGGCCCCTAGCTTAGAACTAGACAGAGCTGCTGCACCCTGGGAGGAGTGCGAGGAGGGCAGGGCCTGGCGGGCAGGCAGCCGGGCTTCTCCGAGGGCTTTCCTGGCACAGCTGTGGAACAGGCCCCGTGTTCTTTGGGGAAGTTTGGATTTCAGGACTCTTGAAAAAAGGGCAGGTCAGGTGAAACGTTGTTTTCCTTATGAAATTGAAAAGCATTGTATCTAACAGACCTTAATTTATTTTATCTGTTTTTAGCATTAAGCTTCTGTCTCCTGTGCTCTCCCTGATTTTGTTGCTGATCGCACTGGAATTGGTCAACATTCACAGCGTTCATGGGAAAACCACTTGTGGACACCAGCAGTACCTCAAGTAAGTAATTTCCACTCCTGTTGGTAATTTTCCTTGGTGATTTTTTAAAACACCACCACCTGTGCCTGGTGGGGGCTGTGGGCCATCCTGTGCACTGCAGGATGACTGGCAGCCCACTGGATGCCAGCAGCACTCCCAGTACGACAGGAATGGTTTAAATGAGGCCAAATATCCCTGGGGAGCGGAGTCACTCCCCGTTGAGAACCACTCGCTTGGCAAAAAATCTATGGAAATCCATTGTATTATTCTTTCAACTTCTAAGTTAGAAAAGTTTTGAGCGTTTTAAAAGTTGGAGAGAAAATTTTAGAGTACTTGCAAAATTTGGGGGAGAGAAAACTCAGAGAATGTAAAAGTAACATTCCCACGAGTCAGCCTCTGACCACTGACGAGTGTCTTTAAGGAAAACCATTTAAGACCAGCAGCTGCCTGACAGTGGGGTGTCTCCCATGACGTGTGGCCCTGCTCCTGAAAGGTGGAGCCGACTGCAGGGCAGAGATAGGAGGACACTACCCGCAGGGCCCCTGAGTGCCACAGTGTGTGTATTACATGTCAGTTTAATCTAGGGCAGGTCCGTCATGTAAAAATGTCCTGTCTGGATTTGAGAGTAAGTCTGGAAAGGCGTTGAGGCCCTGGCTGATGTGGCTCAGTGTCGTCCTGGGCACCGGAAGGTCACAGGTTCGATTCCTGGTCAGGCACACACTTGGGTTGCACGTTTGGTCCCTGGTAGGGGTGTGTGCAGGAGGCAACCGATTGATGTTTCTCTCTCTCCCTCTCTCTCTCCCTCAAATCAACTTTTTTAAACGGGCATTGAATGTGAGAGAGACTCTGGGGGTCCCTCCATCTCTCCAGTGGCAGTGACCCGTCAGCGTTTCCCTCGCTCACATAATTTGTGTTCTGTTTACATTTTGTGTGCACTACTTTTTCTTGAATTCACAGATAAAAATTCAGTACGTTAGTTATAATTCCAAAATAGAAAACATTTGAATCATTGTCACATCTTTCAGTGGAATAAAGAAATTAATGTTTTAAACAGGTTCCTAAGGTCGATCCTGCAGTACACAGAGAACCTGGCGACGCTCACCAGCCAGGCCAAGAACCAGTGGGGCGAGACCGCCAGGCTCACGCACACGGCCCTGCTGAGGATCTGGGCCTTCAGTGAGCAGCAGCAGATGCTAGTTCATTTAGCCAAGAAGCCCAAGTGAAGCAGCCCCGTGAACACACGTCGGCAGCCCGTCTGGAACGGACTCGACAGCGTCAAGTCGGGAATCCAGGGGACACCGGGGGCACACGTTCCCCTCGCGGTGCATGTCCTTCCCAGCAGCACATCTGGGCGCACGTGTGTTACTGTGCCCTTCCTGGTGATGGAAGCTTGTCATTTCTGATGAGGCGGATGGCGCCGGTTCCCTCAGCACAGACGTCTGCCTGTCACAGCTCCCGAAAGCCACCTGAACCCTCGTGGCCGTTTTCCCAGGAGCCGTGCTTCCGTCGCTCGCTCCCGTCAATAAATGTGCCTGAACTAGTGGATGTAAAATAGTGTAATTTTTGCTGTGTCTTCTATACTTACTACTTGTCGTCTTCCTCTGAAGAAGAGATTTGCTCTCTGGGTGGACTGGGCACATTAAATATTTGGTGCATTTCAAGCTGATAAGCCCTTCCCTGCCATCCAGCACGTCTGATAAACACGTAGGGAGGGTATGTGGAGGCCAGGTGGCAGGAGGGGCAGGGCCCTTGGCGTGCCTGCTGTTGGACGGTACCCACCCGAAGGGCTGCCGTGTGAGTGGGCAGGCCCCTGTTCATTTCAGCTTCACAGTGTCTGCTGTGCGCTCTCCATGCAGCGAGTGTCGACGCCGTGTGCGCCAATGAGTAAGGTTCCCCCGACCTCCAGACCCAGCAGTCAGCGCATCGCTGTCGGGCAGCGTCTGCTCAATTCTAAGGAAAAAAACAGGAGCCCGGCCGGTGTGGCTCAGTGGTTGAGCATCAACCTATGAACCAGGAGGTCACAGTTCGATTCCTGGTCGGGGCACACGCCCGGGTTGTGGGCTCGATCCCCAGCAGGGGGCGTGCAGGAGGCAGCCGTTCAATTACTCTCATTGATGTTTCTCCCTCTCTCTGAAATCAATAAAGATTTTTTTTTTAAATAATAAAAGCTCAGATTTGTGTGTGTTCTGAGCACATTCAGCATAAAGCACCATGTCGAGACTAGAGTCAGGTCTCCTCCCCCCGCCTGGTCTTGGGGCTGCAGGTTTTGGGTCAGGAAGGGGGTGGGGAGACCAGGGGGCCGCAAGCCTGTCTCCTGTCAGGGCGGAGGGCAGCTGTTTCCGCCTCAGGAGGGGTGTCGCGTTGCCCTGGCGAGCCGCGGGGTGGCGCCCTTCAGTAAGGCACCGAGGCAGCTGCAGGGAATGGGCCGTGCGCCCTGGGTGCAGGTGAAACGCGCTCTCCGGAGGGTCTCCCAGAGGACCAGGAGCGAACCACAGGCTGGCTCTGTTATGCAGGAGACAGAGCGTCCGAAGCCTTGCCCCGCTCAGGGGCGGCTCTGGGACCCGGCCGGCTGGTGCCCTCAGACGTCTGTCCTGCCCCGTGCTCACTGCTGTGGTTCTAGACGAAAGCGAGCTTGCTGGGCCCCGGGGCGGCACTTCCTCTCAGCCCACCCAAGCCTGCTTTATCTGGAGACCTCCAGGAGAGCTGAGCCCTCCCCAGCCTGCAGCGCAGCTTCCGTCGGGCCAAGAGTAAGTCGTTTCTCGAAACCGGCCCCCTGAGGTTCACGCTCCCACTCCCCGTTTTTAGACTTAATGTTTCTTTAAAGGGTCAAACAGTAAAGAGCCCTCAGGAGCCACCCCTCACCTGTGTGGTCAGTGCCCAGAGAGGCCCTGTGTCCCCTGGGGTCAGGTTCCTGCGTTTCCAGGCTCACTTTTTCTTCCCTGTAATAGCTGGTAATTCTGTTTTCTCTGCTTGGATGGAAGTTATGTAATAAGTGGACATAACCAGAAACTTAATACTTCACTGTGGGCAAGAGGCTCCACTGGGGAGACTGAAGGATCCCGGAACGCTGGGAGCTTTCCGGGAGGGCAGGCGCTGCGGAGGGAGCCAGGCGGTCGCTGCGGCCCAGAGCAGGACCGAGGCCGTCCCAGGGACTTGGGTTCAGTCCCGGGCTGGCGGGAGGTGGGCTGAGGGGTGTGGGAGCCACACGGCCCCCTGGCTCCCTTTCCCTCCGTCGGGATCTGGACCAGGGGCCTGGGCGACTGGATGGGGCCTGGAGGGTCTGCGACCAGGAGAGACACCCCGGGGACGGCATTTAGCAGCCTGATCTCAAAGGACCAGCAAAGTAACAAGAAGTGAGGACATAGGAGGGAGGGGCCCGGGGTGAGGAAAGGCTGCCCTGAGGCCTGGGAAGGCCGCGCTGAGCCAGGGGACAGGGACCAGGCTCTGCCCCCAGGCCCCACCGCCCGGGGCTGACAGTGAGGGGCAGAGGGCCGCAGGGGCCCCTGCTGAGGGGAGCCAGTGCCTGCGGGTGGGGAGAAGGCGCCCGCCCCGGCCCCCAGGAGGAGACAGGTGCGCTGGGCGGGAGGGGGACACGGATGCGGAGGGGCTCGGAGGCGGCGATGTGAAGAGATGTACACGAGGAAGCTACAGGGACAGAACTAGAGGAGAGCTGATTTCCCAGGAGCAGAGGGATCACTGGGGAGGGGGCAGGGGAGGGTTTGGTCAGAGAACAAAGCTGGGGGGGCCGGGGGCGTCCTGTGTGCGGGGACCCTCGGTGCCTGCGGGCACCTCCTCTGGACGGTCAGCAGCCGGTACAGTAACGGAGCCCATGCCGCCTTCTAGTCCCGCCCCTCACACCCCCGAAGGGAACGTCGGGCTGGGTCTGTGGGCGGCCCATTTGCCCCATGGTGTTTGTCCATCGGGGACAAACCAGAGGGTGTGAGAGCATCCGACACCTCGACAGGCACCTGGAGGTGCAGCGTCCAGCAGGCAGGGACAAATGGTGGCAATGGTTTCCTTTAAAGTTTAGCTGTGTCCAGATGGCTGCTGGCACGCCCAGCCACGTAGGGCGTCTCTGTTCACACGTCCTGGGGGTCCGGCCGCACCCCTCCTCCTCCCCCGCCCTCCGCCAGGCCTCCCTCGTCCCTGCCCAGGGGCCTCTGAGCCAGGCTCTGCTTGGCTGGGGTCCCAGCCGCATCCCCGCCTCTGCCTCACGAGCAACACTGCAGCCACCAGGAGGCCGGCCTGGAGTCCAGCTCCGCAGGACACTGGCTGTTTCTCTTCATCGCCTGAGAGGCCCGTTGGTCAGCCTCACGTCTTCAGTCCTGATGACCTTCCCTTAGATAGTCCCTGGGCGTTTCCATTTAACATCATGGTGTTGACCACTGTGAGGGTGTCCACTCCTCTGCCCACCATTTCAAGTGGACTCTGATGTCCAGAGCCCTGCGCCTTCCCACTGCCATCGGAGCTCTCTCCCACCCCACCCCACGCTGACCAGACGGTGGGCCTGGTTTCCTTAGGGACCCAGCAGGAGTCCCCGTAGCCTAGTAGACAGCGTCCACTACAGCGTCCACTCAGGAGTCACACACTCGCCGAGAGGCCCCGCTCCAGGCTTCATGCACTGTGAGCTCGGCCGGGTCCCACGAGGTTCTCCGGGCCCAGGTGAATGTTGGTCGTCCAGGTGCCCACTGAGGCAGGTGAGAGGGACAGTTGAGTCCATGTTGTTTCTGTGAATGGGTGTCGGGGGCAGTGGGACCAGAGGCCCCCCGAGGGATCCTCCTAGGGCAGGAGGGTGGCTTGTCAGATTCCACGGGCTCGGGGGTCTGTCCATCCTGTGTCCTCCGTGAGCCATGCCTGGCTGGCAGCTGGGAGAGAATGACCGGAGATGCCCAGCTACCTTTCACCTGCTGACCCCAGCCTTTGGTGTTAGGGGGACATTGGACAAAGTTGCTTTAGGTTCTGCGGGACGATCTGGGTTCCAAGGAGCTCACTGGTACCATGGTTTTGCTGAGTCCACAATCAGTAAGGTAGAGAAAGAGAGAACAGAAAATCGTATTGTACGGAAATACACTTTGTAGTGTTTGAGAAGACTTCCTGTCACTAAGCCTGATGGTAAATACAAAGCACATGATATTTACATTAACTTTTTTATCTATAGTGTTAAAATAACTGGTCTCTGAAGTCAGGGGCAGTCAGTTCAGATGGAAATTCCTTTCTTGTTGATTCCTCGGAGCTCTTTATATGTGAAGGCTAGGAGCTGTGACTGGTTTCTGGGTACCCTAGTGTTTATGGAAACGAGTGGAAGCGCGGGCGCCCCCTTTCGCCCCCCGTTTCTTACACAGGAGTAGTATGTAGCGTGCCCTGCACTCCCCCGGCCCTCTTGCTTACTGCTACATGTCGAGAATCAGTGCATGGAGAACTCCTCCGTGTTTAAGGCTGCGTAGTATTCCACCGTAGGGATGTTTCCTATTCATGGACTTTTAAGTTGTTTCAATCTTTTGTTATAACAGATAACGCTGCGCTAACAGCTTTGATGTGTGTCACTTTGCACGTATCTTTAGACCCAATTCCTAGGAGTACAATTGCCCAAAAGATACGTGCCTTTGTTGTTTTATAGCCGTTTCCCAGTTATCCTCCCAATAGGTTATGAAATTTATTCACTTACTGTATAAAAATGCCTCTGTCTCCAGTCTCATTAACTATTATAAAAAATTTTGACTTTTGCCAGCCTAATAGGTTTTCTATTACTAATAAGGTTGAGCATCTTAGATTTTGTAGTTTCTTTTCCCTGAACTGTCTGGTTACAGTGTCTGCCCATCTATCTGTTGGGTTGCTGATCTTTGTCTCTGTATTGCTTTCCGGAGCTCTTCACATACTAAAGGCACAGGTTGTGAAAGGTGGTGAAATATATTTTTTTCTTACTGTCTGTCTTGAGATAAATGTGCTGATGGCAGCTTTTTGTGCAGAAGTTTTATTGTGATGCAGTTTAATCTGTAAATCCTTTCACTGCATTTGGATTTTCGGTTTTAATTAAAAGTCTTCCTTGACTACACAGTTGTAAAGGGATTTGATGGTGACTTATGATTTTATTTTTAATATTTAAATAATTGATTATTTGGAATTTATTCTGATGTACAGTGTGAGATATGGTTGCAACTTTTATCTTTATTAGTTATCTTGCTGGATAGCGACTGGGTCATCACAATGCCACTTATCACGGTCACTTCTCACTAAGCTGAGGTGTCACCTTCCCACGTATGTTGTGTCCACCTGCGCTTCTGTGTTTGTGTGTCGTTCTGCGGGTCTGTTCATGAGCCAGCACGGCCGTGTCCTCGCAGGACAATTACACGATTCGGGACCTGGGGGGCCCCTCCCTCCCCAACTCTCTCTGCAGGATTCTCTGTCCACCCTTGTTTGTTTCTTTCCCTAGTTGAACTTCAGAACCAGACTGTCCAGTGCTCACCCCACAATGAAACGATCAGACACAAAGCTCCCAGGAAACCTGGACTTTCGTTATTTTTATTGAATTTGCATTAATTTGTAAAATAAGTTGGGGAACCTGGCATTCTTGATGCTGACCCCTCGTGATGAACGACATCGGGAGTCTCCCTGCTGGTACCCGCTGTGTTGCGTGAACTGTTCGGGCATTTAGGATACGCCGCAGATCTTAACTTCCGCTATTCCTGGACGCTTCATCTCTGCTTTTGGCTAATTAAATGGGGTCGTGTCTTCCATTTTATCTTCTGAAGCTACTGGTTTCTCTATATTAATTTCATACCCTGATATCTTACTAAACTATTTTATTATTTGCAGAAGGTTTTCAAAGCTCATTATTGTCATTGGGGCTGAGATGTCTGTGTCTTACCATGTTAAGAAAGTATTTATTGAATCCTATTTTACTAACATTTAATGCTGAGTTTTATCACTTTCTCAGCTTCTAAAAAGATGATTCTGGTTTTCAATCCTTGGATCTGTTGAAAGAGAAAACAAATCACCTATAACCAGCTTTTTAAACCAGCCTTTTAAAAGTGTGTTTTACCTGCCATGCAGCTGTGTATGTAGCTGTGTCGTTGGGAGCCCAGGTCTCCCCATAAACGCCTTCTGTTCTTACGCACTCAGAGCTCAACAGCGTCTTGAATTCATTTAACAAAATATTATAGCAGAAAAAACTTAGAGCTAGTGCCGTCGTGCCATTGCTAAGGAGCTTACGTTTTTCCTCTGAATTTGAAAAATAATAGACGCCTATCTCTTTAGTGAAGCCAGCTCTGCACAGGAAGCCTCTCGAGTTCCTCCCTGAACAAAGCTGGCAGGTGTGGAGGTGGGCAGAGGGGCATGCGGGCAGGTCGGTAGAATAAATAAAAATTAAGTCAGTAAATTTAAGTTGACACGACACGTACTTTTTAATCCCTTTGGAAAATAAATAAGAAATAAGGAAGCAAGTAGGTAGGAAGCCACGTCCGCAGGCGCCTGCTGTTAAGATGGGCCTGCTGCATGGTTTCCATGGCAACAGCAGAGGGCGGCGAGGACTGGGAGATGCTGCCGGAGCCCGGTCTGTTCTCTACGACACCTTCGTTCCCCGCGCTCATTTATCACCTCAGTCCTGCGGAGTCACAGTATGATTTGTGGTGACTGGGAGCCAAGCGCAGACAAACATTTCTCCCTCCGAGGCACAGCGCAGGCACTCGCCATAAAGAAGCAATCTGCAGGCTTTTCACAAAATATTTATCTCCTGGGACCTTCGTGGGGCAGGAGGAGACCCACCCCTGTGTCTGCAACGGTAAATCTCTGGCATCACATCCAGTATCCAGTTTTTGATATTATGGGTGTCATGGAGGTGCCTCTAAATGGCCTACAAATGCTGGCATCTGCGTTATTTATTCGCCTCCGCAGAGAAGCCGGCGAGAGACGCATCACCTCGAAGCTGGGGTGGGAGGGAATCACCACACCGAGGGCTATTAAACTGATGGCATTTTCCTTCCTCCTGAGCCACCGTCCATGACACAGCTGGGCAGCGACTGCACCCCTCCCGGGGGCTGACCTGGTGGTGGTGGATTTCACACTGCAGCAGAGCTCAGCACCTGTGTCCCGCCCAGACCGCTGAACCTGAGACACGTGGCCCCCACACGTGGCCCCCACACGTGGTCTCCAGCCATCAGCTTAGGAGCCCCTCACAGGTGATAAGAGCTGCAGCCTGGGCCTGTCCAGGCTTATTGCCCAGGGACCGGGTTGCCCTCCCCAGCCCCCGGAGGGAGGTTTCTGCCCCACCTCCCCGGGAGGGCCCTGCCCTGCGTCCTGCAGTCTGGCAGCCCCCCTCCTCCCACACCCGGGCTGTCCCGGCCGAAGGAGCCGAAACACGACCCCGGGCAGTTTGTTTCCGTGTAATGATGAGGAAACCAGCCTCCCCTGGGCCAGGCCACCAGCCATGATGCTCCGGAGCCCTCACCAGCCCTTCTGCTCAAACCCGTGCCCAGCTCGAGGAGAGACAGCCACGCCCACGTCATTACTGAGCCTCTCCGCCTGAAAGGAGAGATTTTTCCACTAGCTGATCACTGCGTCCTGTGGGCCCCCCGGGCAGCTCAGGGCCGCAAGTGCTAATCACGCCCATGACACTCCCAGTCCCACCTGAGGCCCTCGGCCCTCGGCCCCACACCGCAGACCGCAGGCGGGCAGAGCCCGGCCTCACAGCGGCAGACGGAGGGGACGGGCCTGCCCCGCCCTCGGAAGAGCCCGTCAGGTGTTACCTGACTTGGGAGGGGGCTGCACTGCACACGGGGAGTCGGGGCGCACGTCAGCAGGCGGCAATTAGTTAATTAAATGCCGGGGCTGCTGCCCTGCCGGCTGCTCCAGAAACCTCAGCTGGCTTCCGCACAGGGCCGGCCGCGGCTCCGGGCTGCCGCCCCCGGAAAGCCGGCCCTCCGCCCGGGCTGGGCCCCGGGAAGCCACCTCGCCGTGTGTGACAGATCTCCAGCAGCCTCTCGCCGCCCCCCACGACAGGCGCGCTCGGGCACACACTCGACAGCTGTCACCTCCGCTCCTCAGCGGCCATTCAGGCTGCCGCCTATTGATCTTGGCCATAAAGGGCACAGGGAGCTCATTAAAATATATTTGTCCTGGGCTGCGGCTCCGCGCTGACCCCTCTGCCCTGGGCCCCTCCCGCTCCTCCGTTCCCAGACCTCCCGGGAAAGTGAAAAGCGGCTCCACTTGCTTTAAGCTGTGGTCACGGGGGCCTTTCACGCCCGGCTCTCCCTGCCGTGGGGACGGGAGGCTGGCGCCCTCTCCACGTGGCCGGCACCCCCGCCCCACCCCACCCCGGGGCCGTAGCCCCATCTCGCTCTGCTGCATCTTAGGGCTGAGGGGCCAGGTGAGGGGCCAGCGTCTGCGCAGGTGGCGATTTCCTTTCCTGAGTGCAGGTCACGCGCCTCTGCGGCCAGGGTCTGGGCCTGGGCCCTTGGAGGGGGGGCACTGGGAACGTGGGGGCTCATCGTGGGAGAGAACAGCAAGCGCGGGACACCGGGCGGTGAAACCACGTGCGGGTCAGTCGCAGGGGCAACAGCAGCCCTTTCTCCTCAAACCCGGAAACTAAACATCTTCAAACACACCCGGAGCGAGGAGCGACCTCTGTCTGTCCCCGGGCCTGGTCCTGCCCTCCTTTGGCTTCTGCCCCACACACTTTTGGGGGGAGGAGGGGGCATATTTTAAAACTAATTCCAGACAACGTTCCGTTTCATCCACGTATTTCATTGACACGCATTTTTTTCACGTCAGTGCCACAGCACCGTGTCGCCCACACTGACTCACGACCGCCGGCCTGCGCGGGGTCCCTGCTGTTCCTTCTATTCGGTCTTTTCAGTGCGAAGGAGGAGCGGTCGTGCTGAGGACGCCTTGGGAGCCCACGCGGCGAGTGTGGGGACCCGTGTGCCTGGCGCGGAGCAGGTGACGCCCGTAGCGTTGTCCCTGTGTTACTGCATCTACCCGTGGTCACTCCCCCGCAGGCAGTGTGGCCACGCGGCCAGTGCAGCTGATGGGACGGGTCTGACGGGGGTGGGAAGCTGGGGCCCGACCCGTTCCTTTCTGCTGCTGTGACCCGCGTCCGAGTGGGAGCGAGGGAGCTGGAGGAGGGGCCCCCGCACGTGGAAACGCTCCCGCAGACGCTCTGTGGGGGGCGCGGCTCCCCCGGGCTGTGCATGGACCTGGGCTGCCAGGCGGTGACCACAGCTCACATGTAAGCAGCGCTGTGCGGCCGGGGAAGGGGGCAAGCCGGGAAGACCAGACGGGTCCCTGCGCCCAGCTGATGGGGGTGTGGGCTCAAGTCGGCAGGAGCATGACCGTCTGTCCCTGGGCAGGAACCACTTCAGCCTGAGCCCCGGTGTGGCCGCGACGCTGCGCAGTCCCTGCGGGGAGGCGGTGTTGACCCCGGGAGACGTTCGTCCAGGAGCTCGCACACACGGACGTATTCCCAGGCGTTCCCCCCACAGGCCCAGCTCCGTGCGTCCGGCGTGTACATTAAATATTTAATGCGGAGAGGACAGTGTTATGAGAAAGGCAGCTTAGAATCCAGACACTTGGCCTGAGGACACAGGCTCCTCTCTCTTGTTTTTAGCAGCAACAGACACACAGGACAAGGGCCCTCAGCTCCGCACGCCCTCCCGCTGTGCGCGGCGTGGTCCCCGCGTGGTCCTGTGCCTCTCGCGGTGGCGAGGGAGAAGCCCAGGAAATACGCACTCGCGTCCTGTCGGCCCCGACAGCCAGCCAGGCGTGGCTCCCTCCCAAGTCAGTCTGTCCTGAGAAGATGAAGACCTGCCCTTTGAAAGCCGGGGAGCAGCTGGCGGCTCGAGGGCCACGTGGAAATGGGGCTTCTCAGCAGCCTCCCTGGCGGTTGCCGGGCACCCAGGCCCACGGTGTGTCCTTACGGGGCCGGCTCGGCTTTCCTGGCTGTTTTCTCCTGTGGAAAGAAAGCCTCTGCCTTTGTATTCGGAGGCTCCACTTGGGTCTCATGTTGCCCTTTTAGCTAATGAGTCGGCGCAGCTTTCAGGGGAGGACGTTCACCTGACCTCACCTGGCATGGACGGCGGGGGCCAGGCTTACGGGGAACGTTAAAGGCCTTTGTTGCTAATTGAAATTCTGCTCACAGACGTTTCCCCAGCCTCTCCTCCCCCCTCCCTCCATCACACTCACGGCCACGGCCACGGCCACGGCCACGGCCGCTGTCGTAAGGGGTGGACAGGCCTACCGCACCCCTCACCTCCACACCACACACCCCGCCTCACGTCTTAACATAGCTCGGCCATGCCACCCTGCCCCGCACCACACAGCACAGCGCCCGGCATGACACCGACCGCGCAGCCCCTGCTCCACGCCACCCGGCGGTGCCCACCTGCGGGTGCCGGGACCACCAGGGCTCCCGGGGGGGAGAGACAGCGGGGCACCCAGCTGGGGGAAGAAACATGTTTGTTTGGACAGTTTACATCCGCTCCCTCGTGCTCCCTCGGACCGGATAAAAGGGACACCGTGTAGTATACACAGAAACTCCTGTTACTGGCGCGGACTTAAAATATTTATAGCTCAGGCAAACAACGCCACGGAATTCCCCGCGCGCTGTAGATGGACTTGATAAACACGGGGCCATTACGAGCGTTTGTCTTGGTTACGTGTGACAAGTTAATGATCCCAGCCGAGTGAGGTCCGAAGGCCTAGATGGCGAGATCCAGACTTTTATACACAACGCGCTGTGGGATGTGGCCACACCATAAGCCAGGGGATCGGCGCAGGGCTCCCTTAATCTCAGAGGCCACAGATGATGGACTTCAGGGACCGAGGGCCCCCCGCAGCCCCGCACGTGGGACACGTACATCCTGCCCGGCTGGCACGGCCACCTGCTGACCTGGCGGCCGCGGCTGCCAAGTCCCCACCTCCCCACGCCCCGGGCACCGCCCTGCGCCCCCGGCCATGACCCTCCCTGATTTCCCGAGTCCTCGCGGAAGGAGAGCGAGAAGCATGGTCCCCCTGCCCCTGTCCACTCTGGCCCCCAGCCGGGCAGCAAGGTGCCCTTTGCACCACCCCCCTTCCAATGAAAAGAGCAAAGGGAGCTCAGCTTCTCCCACAACAGGGTCCATTTTCCTCTTTAATGTCATTTACCTCTGGGAATAAAAACAGCCCCAATAAGCCAAGAGAAAAACCCAACACCTTCCAACTCTAATCCAGTTTAACGTGGCCTCGTCTGAGCGCCGTGGCCTCTGGGCTCCAGGTGCTGGGTGCAGCCCTCCCGGGCTCGCCGGTTAGTTTCCAAAGCAAGGCCGGACTGCGCAGGACACAGTGGGTTCCGGGAAGCGTGAGGTGACCACGGCGAAGGTCTGAGTGAAAAGCACGGGGCAGGGGACACGGGGCTCCTGTGGGGAAGGAGCACAGATTAAACCGCGGGGGACAGTCGCCCCGATCAGCTCTGATTCTGCCCCCTGAGCCGAGGGCTCGCAGGGGGAGCAGGGCCACGTGCTGTCTTGGAGGGGAGCTGCGGCCGGGACGGGGCAGGACGCGCTGTGGGCGTCTCCCATCATTTCCCAAGGTCCTCGGGACTCAGGCCGTCTCGGGCCATCACTCCTGTGGCCGTGGGGCTGCAGCAGCCACACCCGCCCGCCAGGCCTTGCGCTGTCCAGCACCATGCGCTCGGAGACTCCATGGTGTGACCAAAACTGGCCCCAGTGGGATCGCTTACACCACAGAAATCGGAAAACGCTGTAAATCAAGTTTCTCTCTGTGCGAGGAGCGGGCTGTTGAACATTCACTGGCTCATCTCTGCCTCCGACCATCCATCTTCCGGCCAGCGAGCTGTTTCCTGTCCTTCCATCCATGTAATCTGCCACCACGGCCGGGCGGCCGGGGCAGAGGGTCGGGTGTGCGGCCTCCGCCTGGGGCTCGCTCACCAGGGGACAGGCCCCTGGGCCTTGGGTTGTCCTGGGCCAGCGGCAAGGGCCGGCCGTCAGCCACACAGCGTCCTCGGTTATTCAGCACAGGTGTGGTCTCAGATTCGTGGTCTGTGGGCCCTGCCCCGTCCCGGGCTCCTGCCACGTGAGCGCCCCCGTAACCGCGCGGTGCCCTGGCCCCTCTCTAAGCTGTACCCGCCGGCCTCCCTTTGTTCCTAAGAAGGTCATTTTCTGCTTAAGTGAATGAGAATGCATTTGGAGCTGCTTGTCAGTAAAGAACCAACAGAGCCATACCGAAAACGCGCCCCGCAGAGGGGTCTGGGGGCGCCCGCCAGGCTGCCCTGCCCTGTCCCCAGCCTGGGGGGGTTCTCGGGGGCACAGGGGTCTGTGTGGCGAGCCCGGCGAGCCCCGAGGCTGCGCAGTAGGGGGGGGTGGGTAGCAGCTGGGGGCAAAGCCAGGAAGCTGCTCCCACACGTGGGCTCTGGAAGCTCCTCGCTCCCTCGATGTGTTTCAGGGGTCAGTAAACACCCCGTTCGGAAAGGATGCACTTAGGGAGCTACACCGCTCGCTTTTCAAGTGGCTGATCTATTTTACAGAGCTTAGAGCGTGTCCCGCCCACCGGCCGTAAATCCATCCCCGGCGGAGACCGCGGGGGAGCCGCGTGGTGCCATTCAGACAGCCCCCGTGTGGCACCGCCAGCGCCACCTAAGCAGAAACAGATGTTTGAACAGCAGAGCTGAGCAGAAGTCATTCTTCAAACAGTAGATTAAAACATCTGTCAGGACAGCCCGAGGGGCCCGGCCACAGCTGGGCCTGCCAATCACGGTCTCCAGGGAGCCTGTGGATGGACGAGGGTGGGGGAAGGAGAGCGGAGCCCTGGCCCCGAGCTGCTCTCGACTCACTGTCAGAGCTCACACCGCCTGTCCCGTGTCCTGCTGGCCTGTCCCGTGTCCTGATGGCCTGTCCCGTGTCCCAATGGCCTGTCCCGTGTCCCGATGGCCTGTCCCGTGTCCTGCTGGCCTGTCCCGTGTCCCAATGGCCTGTCCCGTGTCCCGATGGCCTGTCCCATGTCCTGCTGGCCTGTCCCGTGTCCTGATGGCCTGTCCCGTGTCCCGATGGCCTGTCCCGTGTCCTGCTGGCCTGTCCCGTGTCCTGCTGGCCTGTCCCGTGTCCTGATGGCCTGTCCCGTGTCCTGCTGGCCTGTCCCATGTCCTGATGGCCTGTCCCGTGTCCTGATGGCCTGTCCCGCGTCCTGCTGGCCTGTCCCGTGTCCTGCTGGCCTGTCCCGTGTCCTGCTGGCCTGTCCCGTGTCCTGCTGGCCTCTCCCGTGTCCTGCTGGCCTGTCCCATGTCCTGATGGCCTGTCCCGTGTCCTGATGGCCTGTCCCGCGTCCTGCTGGCCTGTCCCGTGTCCTGCTGGCCTGTCCCGTGTCCTGCTGGCCTGTCCCGTGTCCTGCTGGCCTGTCCCATGTCCTGATGGCCTGTCCCGTGTCCTGCTGGCCTGTCCCGTGTCCTGCTGGCCTGTCCCATGTCCTGATGGCCTGTCCCGTGTCCTGATGGCCTGTCCCGTGTCCCGATGGCCTGTCCCGTGTCCTGCTGGCCTCTCCCTTGTCCTGCTGGTCTGTCCCTTGTCCCGTGGCCTCCCTTGGGTCTTCCTCGAACATGCTCTTTCGTCTCTTCAGTACCAGGTGTGCTGATCGCCTGGACAGGCGGCCCCCCGGCAGGTCCCTGCGTCCCTGGCTCTGTGTGGGACCCTGGGCCGCCACCTCCTCTGTCTGTCTGTCCGGCACGTCCACCTTCCCGACGACGTGCCCAGTGGCTGCTGGGCTGCTCCTCACACCAGCCTCCCGGCTTCACCATGCAAGTGCTGATGTCTCCGAGCCACGGGGACAGCGCGGTCCCTGCCGAGACCAGCACGAAGCCAAGACCCGGGGGCAGGGCGGGTGGGTCAGTGTGCAGGAGCTGACGGAGCAGAGGCAGCCTGAGCCGGTGCCTCCCGTCCCCACGTGGCTCACACTGACACGCGTCTCCCCTGCACCCCCACATCGTGCCCATGGAAACCCAGAGTCCACACCCTTCTCCTTCCTGATGCCGCAGGTGCCCTGTTGTAGCTTCAGTTCTGGGCAGGCGGTCTCAGGGTGCACCCGTGTAGGCGACGGGAGGCCACGGGTGGGTATCTAGCCCAGCGAGAGAGCAGGGGCACGGGAGAGGCATGTGCGCCCGGGACCCGCCCCGGGACTCCACGGGCCACTGACGCGGTCTGGGTCTGGGTCTGGGTCTGGGTCTGGGTCTGGGTCTGGGTCTGGGTCTGGGTCTGGGTCCGGGTCTGGGTCTGGATCTGGGTCCAGGTCTGGGTCCAGGTCCGGGTCTGGGTCCGGGTCTGGGTCTGGGTCTGGGTCTGGGTCTGGATCTGGGTCCGGGTCTGGGTCCGGGTCCAGGTCTGGGTCTGGGTCTGGGTCCGGGTCTGGGTCTGGATCTGGGTCCAGGTCTGGGTCCGGGTCCGGGTCTGGGTCCGGGTCTGGGTCTGGGTCTGGGTCTGGGTCTGGATCTGGGTCCGGGTCTGGGTCCGGGTCCAGGTCTGGGTCTGGGTCTGGGTCCTGGTCTGGGTCTGGATCTGGGTCCAGGTCTGGGTCCGGGTCCGGGTCGGGGTCCGGGTCCCGGTCTGGATCTGGGTCCGGGTCTGGGTGGGGTCCGGGTCCGGGTCTGGGTCCTGGTCTGGGTCTGGATCTGGGTCCGGGTCTGGGTCCGGGTCCCGGTCTGGGTCAGGGTCCGGGTCTGGGTCTGGGTCCGGGTCCAGGTCTGGGTCTGGGTCGGGGTCCGGGTCTGGGTCTGGGTCCGGGTCCGGGTTGGGTCTGGGTCTGGGTCCGGGTCCGGGTCCAGGTCTGGGTCCGGGTCCGGGTCCGGGTCTGGGTTTGGGTCCGGGTCTGGGTCTGGGTCCGGGTCTGGGTCCGGGTCCGGGTCTGGGTCCGGGTCTGGGTCCGGGTCTGGGTCTGGGTCTGGGTCCGGGTCCAGGTCCGGGTCCGGGTCGGATGAGATGCTATCTGTGCACCGGGGCCTCCTTCCTGTGGGGACGGGGCAGTGCCCTGGGTATAGCCACACGGCCTCTGGTGTCACAAGGCGTCGCTAAGGGCAGGTGCACAGGCCACAGGTGATTCCCGGGCCGAGAGGGTCCAGGTGTAAACGTGTTGTCTGGAAAGGTGGGCTCTGGGTGAACGGTGGACAGAGGGCATGCGCCTGGTCAGAGGACAGGTGGCCGGGGAGCTGCGGGAAGCCAGCCTGGACCATTCCCTGTGCAGCTCTGGGACTGGTGGACCCGCACTGCTTGGGGCACGAGGCCTCTGCATGTGCAGCCTCACGGGAGCCGACCGGCCCAGGTGCACTGGGCACATCTCCATCCGCCCTGGGGGAGCCCAGGCATCTCCGTCAGGAGTCCTCCCGGTGTTCTTCGGGCGCCCGGGCACGGCTGTTTCATGGGTGCTGATTGGAGTCAGTGCTCCCCTGCACCCCTGTCCCGAGCACCGGGATTAACTAGACCCTCATTCAAACTGACTTCTGGGGGCAGCTTGTGGAAGTGCTTAACTGTGGGAGACAGAACCCAGCGGCTCCCTGTCCCGGTCACTCAGACACTAGCCCACCTGCTGCCGGGAGGGGCTTCGCAGGTGATTGCCATCCCCTGACAGAGGGATACCCGGGGGGTCTGGCCTAATTGCTCGCACCCCCGAGAACAGTCTTCCCAGGCCGGTGGGTGAGGGGAAGCCCAAGACCTTCCCGCTGACTGTGGGGAAAGTAAACTTGAGCTGAGGGCCACATGGCGGGAGCTGCGGGGGGCCTCGGGGAGCTGGGCAGTGTCTGCCGGCAGCAGGAAGGAAAATAGAGCCCCAGTCCCACAAGCGCAAGGATGCGAGTCCCGCCAACACGCAGGGAGCCCCATTGCCCTGGCCCAGCCGAGCAGCGTGAGTCCAGCCTGGAGACCCCTGTGGAGCCCGGCTGCACCCACCGGGCCCACTGCTGCTTCAGGCTGCTGAGTCTGTGGTAATTCTTGGGCCCAACAAGCAGCTCACGACAGGAGGGCAGGTGCCCGGCCTGTCTGTGCCTCCGTCTCTGTCTCCCGGCACCCGCTCTGGGCACGAGTGGCACTGAGCTCGGTTGGTGGGAGCAGGACTGTGGGACCCGCCCTGCAGCCCCAGGGCCCATGCTCTGCACAGCCTCGCCCTGCGGGACGTCCATCTGCGATGTGCTGAGTAAGGACAGGATGGGCCGGAGCCTGGGCACCCTACACACCCCCAGAAAGACTGAGAATGCGCGTGTGTTCGCAGCCTGGGCCAACTTGCAATTTATCTTGGTTTTCACCCAAACAGGCTGCAGCCCAAGACAAACAGGCTTTGAAGTAATCAGAGTGACTCAGGCCGTTCGCCTGGCAGTTCCGTGCGGAGGAAACAGAGAGAGGCCTTGACGACCTGCCAGGGGAGCAGCGCGTCTGCCGGCTCGGCCGCCCGCCCTCCCGCCCCCGGGTGACGTCGCTCGCCCCGTCTGCTGCCTCTGTGTTTTTAACAATTGTCAGTTTCTCGAAAGCGTGGCTGGACTCACACGGGCTTGACAGGCCTGCCCGGGAGACGTGCAGGCTCCCGCGAGCAGGCCGGGCCCAGTGTCCCGTGAATTACGTGGCCGCGGGGACCTCCTCCAGACCCGCGATTCCACAAGGGGCCGCACACTGCGGTTTTCTGATTCCGGCGTTCTCGCTTTCTGACACATTTCTGTGGAGAGGGCTCCTCGCAGACGTCTGGGTGGCCTCGGGCTCAGTCCATGCCCTGTGCCCAGAGGACCCAGCAGGGAGGCCGGGGTGGCGCATTCGCGTCCAGGCTCTGTCACAGAAGCGATGGGACCTCCGCCGGCCCACGTGGAGCCGAATCCAAAGTGAGGGGACTTACAGTAAACATTACGCAGCATGACTCTGCCTTTTACACAGTGACACGGTGCCCTATACATGCCATGGCATGCACACACGTACATGCACACGTGTAATTGTGTGTGAGTCCTCGGAGCGAGGGGAAGTCTGGGGGCCACAGCCGATGGCTGGTAGTGACGATCCGGGTGGGAGTTTGGAGGAGGGGACGGAGGTCAGAACAGGCCAGTGGCCGTGAGAACACTTCATGTGTGAGGCTCCTCCGTGTGTGTGTGTGTGTGTGCGCGCGCACACGCGTGAGAGCGTGCGTGTCTGTGTGAGTGCCTGTGTATTTGCGTGTGTGTCTCTGTGTGTGTTCAGATGCATAAATGATGGTCACCAACGTATTAACTGTGTTACCACAGGGTTACGTTTCTGGTGATTGTCGTTTCTTTCTTCTACCTTAAAGCTTGGTTAGAATTTTTATACAAAAACATTTAAAAATTACTTAGGGCCCAGCCGGTGTGGCTCAGCAGCTGAACATCCACCTGGGATCCAGAAGATCCGGGTTTGATTCCCAGTCGGGGCGCAGGCCTGGGTTGCGGGCTCGATCCCCGGTCGGGGGGTGCGGGAGGCAGCCGATCAGTGACTCTCGTCATTGATGTTTCTCTCTCTCTCCCTCTCCCTTCCTCTCTCTGAAATCAATAAAAACTTTTTTTTAGTTACTTAGGAAGAGCAATAGGCTCTTAGTGGGAAACAGACACAGCACGATGAGATTTGTGAGGGGCCGGCTGGCCTGTCCCGGACACGCCCTCGGGGTAGGGACCACGCAGTGTGTCTGCTGCCACTGGTTAAGGCCCCGTCAGAGCCCAGGAGGCGTGGGCAGTGCCAGGGACAGGCTTGGCCGATGGGCTCAGCTTACCGTCAGCAGGGATGTGGCCGAAACATTCAGGAAGCTGTCCTGAGTCATTTCACAGTGAGTGTGACAGGACAGGCCACGTCCACTCTTTCCTGTGGGCGACCCCCACCCGGCCTCTCACTGGCTGCACTCGGGATGGGCAGAGCGTGGCTGGGTTCCTGGAGGAAAACTGCTGTTCGTGGAAAGCGTTTTCCTGGCCTTCATTTGTCACGCACTGAGGAGGTTAAATCACTCACCTTATTTCACCATCCAAAGTACTTACATCAACGCTTCTCCTACGACAAAGCAAGGCTGCTGCCAGGTGCCGTTAGGTCTTGGTGGGCATGGTCAGTCCTCACAGTTTCGATTCCTGTGTATCACTCACTTATTGGCATTGGAAACCGCCACTGGACACAACACAGTGAAGGGTTATGTGATCCTGACGACAATCACTAAGAAGGCCAAGTCGCTCGCTTTATTACCTCTGTGCTGAATGGGGCAAGGAAACATTCATGTTGGAGGCGTTATTGCACAATACTTATTTCTAAGTCAGAGAATTCGCTGCTGATGTTACCAGTGGTGTGCAGGGTTACGTCCTGCTCAGTTCTTTAAGTGGACACAGTGTGGAGGCCCCATTCCCTCCTGTGTGCCAGTTCCATGGGTGCCCGGTTTCACCATGCCTGATTCATAGTGCCCGGTTCCACAGGTGCCTGGTTCCACGGTGCCTGGTTCCACGGTGCCTGGTTCCATGGTGCCTGATTCCATGGGTGCCTGATTCCATGGGTGCCTGATTCTATGGGTGCCTGATTCCATGGGTGCCTGATTCCACGGTGCCTGATTCCATGGGTGCCTGATTCTATGGGTGCCTGATTCTATGGGTGCCTGATTCCATGGGTGCCTGATTCCATGGGTGCCTGATTCCACGGTGCCTGATTCCATAGGTGCCTGATTCTATGGGTGCCTGATTCCACGGGTGCCTGATTCTATGGGTGCCTGATTCCATGGGTGCCTGATTCCACGGTGCCTGATTCCATAGGTGCCTGATTCTATGGGTGCCTGATTCCACGGGTGCCTGATTCTATGGGTGCCTGATTCCATGGGTGCCTGATTCCATGGGTGCCTGATTCCACGGGTGCCTGATTCTATGGGTGCCTGATTCTATGGGTGCCTGATTCCATGGGTGCCCTCACGGCCAATGGTGAAGGAGCTGGGGTCGTCTCTGCTCTATTTTTTAAAAAATATGTTTTTATTGATTTCAGAGAGAGGAAGGTTGAGGGAGAGAGAGAGAGAAACATCAATGATCAGAGTCACTGATCAGCTGCCTCCTGCAGGCCCCCTGCTGGGGATCGAGCCCGCAACCCGGGCCTGTGCCCTGATGAGAACCAAACCAGTGACCTCTTAGTTCCTGGGTCAGTGCTCAACCACTGAGCCACACTGGCTGGGCCATGTCTGCTCCATTGAGCACCTGACAAGAGTGAAGATGAGGGGACAGCAGGTTCGGTCACAACTCTTCTAAGTAAATGCCCAGGATTGTCATCCCAGGAATAGCAGCACTTCATTCAGTGAGCCAAAGGCTCAGCGTGAGTTCTGCATCCGGGACCATGCATTGGGCGGGAAATGGACGCAATGGAATTCAGTCAGAGGCCTAGATCTCTTCCCGGCCCATCCACTCTTCCCTTCTGTGGTCCACGTTGTTCACTGCAACTTGCCTCATTCCCCAAATGGGAGCCCTACTCAGCCTGAACCGGCCACGGACGGCCTGTCACGCACGCGGGGCCAGGATGTCAGGTGTGGGCAAGACGCCGGCTGCATCTCCACGTGTGGTCAGACTCTGCGCTCTCCGGTGGACCTGGAGCTGCACACGTGGTCCTGCAGGGGCCCGTTGTCACGAAGGCCCCTCCTGGCTTCACGTGGGAGGACCTATGCCGTTTGGACAGTAACCGCGGCCGATCCAGCAGGAGTCAGCAGGTCAGTCTGTGAGGTGGAGATAAAGCTGGTGTCTGTGCACAGGGAGGCCGGGCGATAACAGCCTCAGGGAGATAATGGCCTTGCCCGTAAATCATAACAGCACCAGACGCCCGGAGGAAGTCCCGGAACCGGCCACTTCCCTCCTTCATCAGCACTGTGGAAAGCTCGGGTGTGGGCTGCTTGGAATTATAACAGCGACCAGCTCTCAAGTAATGAAAATCACCTTCTTTTTACCACCCTTCAGATTGAACAGAAAACATTTTTCAAAGAGCAATTAACACAAAACCCGGAGTTTCAAGCACGTTGCCCTGGACATACACAGCCATGACGTGAAGGGACAGTGTCTGTTTCCTCTGGGACAGCCCACGTTTTGTGGGCACCTTTTGTGGGCTGTCCACACAGTGCAGGTTGTGCCTACCTGGCCCTAACATAACATCCCCTCCGTGTCTCAGCAATCGACGCTGTGCTGTTTTAATCTCCCAGCCAAGGAGGGTCATGGTCAGGATCACGGTGAAAACACTGAGTCCTGAGACAAGGTGACAGGGGAAAGAAGCAAAAATCAGTATGGAGCAAGGGAGGGCGGAGAGGGGGCTCTGTGTGCACAGGTGTGTACGTGTGCATGTGTGTATGTGTGCGTCACACATGTGTGTGGGCATGTGTGCACTGTGAGAACATGTGTGCACACGTGTGTGCATGCATGCTTGGCAGTGTGTGTGCACGTGTGTGCATGCATGTGTGCACTCCCAAGAGGTAGATGACACTGGGACCTGCCTCACAGGCCAGCAGGGTTGCTCTGCATGGATTTTAGGGTTAAAGAGCACATTCAGAGGATGCGTGTGCATGTGGCCAGCTCTGGCTGCAGACACGGAGGCGCAGGACGTGACTTCATTCATCTCAGGGTCCCAGCAGGAAAGTGTCAGGTGGGAAAAGCAAAGGGAAAAGCCAGGTGTCCACAGCCTACATCTCCTCCCTACCCAGGAAGAGGAGTCCAGTGCAGGGTCCGGAGCAGCCTCTCCCATGGAGCATCTGATTTCATGGGTCACTCTCCGGCCAGGACTTGGCTGCAGTGTCAAATTTATGGTCCCAGGAAAGACTCCCTCTCCTGGAAACTCTCCTCAGTCTCCAAGGGAAGAGGGAACCAACACTGGGAATTTATATTACATGTAGGTTACACCTCAATTAAAACGATAAATAAATTAAAACAAAAGGTGGGCTATCCGTCAGTCCTGGGGTCGCTGGGGATGGTTGTGAAAATGGCTGAGAGCAAGGGCAGGAGTGACCCCCACAGCCCCCCTTCCTGGTGTCGAGGAAGCCATGAGGAATCAGGCTCCGTCGTCTCCCTGGGCCTGTGGGCGGTGAACTGGGACCGCGTATGAAACACCAGCAGAGGGCCTGGGGGTCTGAAGCGTAGTAGAGAGGAGGCAGGGGTGGGATGCAGGGAAAGGCACAGACAGACACAGGAACGGCCCCTCGAGCACCACCAGAACCCCAAAACTGATAGTGCAGAGCTACGCACGGTGAGGGAGGCCACGGTGACCACTGGCACCTAACACTCACCTCCAACCCCCCCGCCCCCCCATGTCCCCAGCCCTGCTCAGAGTGCGTGCAGAGCAGGGAGCTCACAGCCCCTTCTTTGGCAGAGGGGAAACCGAGGCTTAGAGTGGTCCAGCCCTGAGCCAGTGTCACACTCAGGAGATGGAGAGGCAGGTCTGAGGGAGACGATGGACCTCAGGGCTCCCGGCACCCACCCACCTGAGAGCATTCTGGGCCCAGCCCAGTCCTTACCTCGTGCCCGGTGAGTGGGCCCACCATGGACACTGGGGAGCTGTAGGAAGGGGGGAGGGAGGCAGAGTGTAGGAGGCTCACACTGGGGCCCAGGAAGTTTATTTTACAGCTAATTTTTACATGTTTGTTTAATCTGTCACCAGGGGTCACTGGTCAGGTTGCTGCTCCTGTCCCACAGTCCCAGTTCCCAGAGTTGACGCCTGGGAAGAGGCAACAGAGTCCTTTCCAGAGGTTCAGCCAACAGGAAGTGCTCCCAGGACACAGGTGGTCACCCAGTGCTGTCAGGTCAGGAAATTACTCCTGGCCTGTGGTGGCCCCACGAGCAGCCCCGTGACGTCCAGCCCCCTGCAGCAGCCACGCTGTCGCTGGGGTTTGATTCTAGTCAGTTGATGGGTGGACTGGTCAATTGATATGAGGGTGGGGGAGTCATTTATCCAACATTATGTGGGGTCTTTGGTTGTTCTGTTACTTGAAAGTCAGTTTCCGTTCTAAGAAACTCTTACTTCATGTAACATTTTAATTTCTCTGAAACATTCAGGCTTATTTTCAACCCTTTCAAGAGGAGCTCACACTCTTTCATGTTCTGTGGAGCCTCACATGCTCTTCAAGCATAGACCACAGCAATCGCATCAGCCAGGACTCCAGTTCCACTTCCATTAAAACAGATGGAGGATGCCAGGTGCTCGAAGACACCTGAGGGCCCCACTGGCTTAGGTGCCTCACCCATGTCTGTGTGACTTTTTTTTACACACTTTTAAAAGGTCGTTCAAAATCCATGTCAGCTCTCATAGAAACTATTCTTTTTCCTTTTTACACTCATGTAGCAATGCTTTGTACTTGTGTGTGTGTGTGTGTGTGTGTGTGTGTGTATATTCACTGCCTCCAAAATGCCTGACATGCAATAGTGACTTACATAATTACAGCAGGCATAGACTCGTTTGGGACAAAAACATGACTCTAGGTGAGCACAGCTCTATGGGAGGGTCAGGCATACCTGGCACTAGAAGGATGCCCACAGACATGAAGGTTGTGGACAGAACACATATGAAAGAAGCTGGTTAGGGAAGACCAACTAAAAGCTTTATGTTGTCATTACACCATCATCATCACAATCACCACCATCTCCATCACCACCATCACCATCATCACCATCACCATCATCACCATCATCATCTTCACCATCATCACCATCACCATCATCACCATCATCACCATCATCACCATCATCATCTTCACCATCACCACCATCACCATCGTCACCATCATCACATCATCATCTTCACCATCATCACCATCACCATCATCACATCACCATCATCACCATCACCATCATCATCACCATCATCATCATCATTACCATCATCACCATCACCATCATCACATCACCATCATCACATCACCATCATCACCTTCACCATCATCACCATCACCATCATCACATCACCATCATCACATCACCATCATCACCATCACCATCATCACCATCACCACCATCACCATCATCACCATCATCATCATCGCCGCCATCATCATCATTACCATCATCACCATCACCATCACCATCATCACCATCATCATCATCGCCGCCATCATCATCATTACCATCATCACCATCACCATCATCACCATCATCACATCACCATCATCACCATCATAACATCACCACCATCACCATCACCACCATCATCACCATCATCACCATCACCATCACCATCATCACCATCATCACACCATCATCACCATCATCACCATCACCATCACCACCATCATCATGAATAGTAATTTGGAGCATTTACATTAGGTTCTATATTAAACACATTTTTTACATTATATTTAATTCTTTTCAACCCTATGACAAAAATCTTATTTACTATTCTCATTTCAGATGTGGAAACTTAAGTTCAGATAAGCCAAGTGACTTACCCAGTTGTGCACCTAGTTGGTGAGAAGTGGAACTGAAGCCAAGCTGTCCTGTGCGATACCAGTGCTCCCAAAGTGCTACAGCCACAACCTGACAGTCGGAGGACCTGAATCACAGGTAAGTCAGGCACCTTACAGGCCTGGGTCACACAGCTCTGAGATGAGGGAGCTGCCATTGGAGGGCAGCCTGGTATGACCACAGCGCCCAGCTGGCCTCCTATCTCGTGCAGCTGTCCCTTATTGGAAGGATTCTCAGGCCCTGAGATCCCTGAGTTCTTAGTAGCCCCTATGAGCTCTACCCTCCCTTGTTCACACCAGCCATCGAAGATCAAAGTCTGGACTGGCCTGATGTGGAAATGCCTGGGGTGGTACCAGGGCTCTAGAAAAGGAACATCTTGCTAAGATATTCTTTTATTTGCTGGTTTCAATGCAATCAGCCAAGATAGGGAGGCCCACATGGCAAGGAACTTAAGGCAGCCTCTGGCCAGCCACAGGTGAATGCCCCATTCAAGGGCGTGAGTGCCCAAGAGGGGATTCCAGGGGCATTTTCACATCCTCGCTTCATGTGTGCAGAGGTGTGGTGTTCTTCACTCCTGCATATCGGGTAGGATTACAGATGCATCTTTACAAAGTGACAGAGGGATGGGCATGGAGTGTGTTGGAGGGGGAGGGGCCATGAAGGAGAAGCCAGGTGGGGCCACCTCTCAGGTGCTGCATCACCCCTTAGGCAACAAGCAGTCTTTCCATCCACCTTGACTGTTGGCAGAAAAGCCAGAGGCTCCGCCTGCTGCACGGGGCCGGGGGAAAGCTGCAGTCCACTGCCTTCATCCTGAAGTTGGGGGTAGGCTTGCTGGCTGCGGCCGCAGGCATCCAGGGCCATGTTCTGGCGCATGGTTTAGGCTCATCCCCCTGGGTCCCGAACCACAGGAATCTGTTCGATTCTCTCTTGTAATTATTAATGATGATTAATAGCAGCAACAGAGACTGGAAAATCCCAGCTTCCTCCACTTACCATTCCCCACACCTCCTACGTGCTTTCCCGGTAAACCGGTGTTAATAAATAACACCTCCAGCGAGTGATCCTCGGTATCTCATTTACTAGCCCAGCGGATTGTGATCATGAGTGAATCTGCAGGAGTTTCTGTGTGGGAGGAAAAAGCAACCTTTAGAAGGCCTTGTTCGTCATGTGTTGCTGGTAAAAGAGGTTGGAGGAGACAGGGTGGCAGCTCAACAAGGCAGGAGGGCCTGTCGGCTTTGCTCTGGGTGACGAGCCTGCATCTCAGGAGGGCTAAGTGGGATCTGCGCTGACTCACGCACCCCTTTATTCTTTCTCCTACATCTTGCTTCATGACTGAAAGCCCTGTGGGTCTCTTTCCACAATCTGTAGTTTTTCTGGCACCATTCCTGGTCCTGGTCCTGGTCCTGGTCCTGGTCCTGGTCCTGGTCCTGGTCCTGGTCCTGGTCCAGCCTCTACTATCGGCCCTGTCGTGAGTAGGGAGGAGGAGGGACAAGGGTTGAGGGTGATTCCCAGGTCCCGTTGGGGACTGGGCACAGAGTGGTAAGTGCCACTGATCAAGAGGGTAAACTCAGGAAGTGGAGCCAGGTTGGGGTAAAATATCGTGAGCTCATCTTTGTAGGGTGGTACTTGAAAGAGAAAATGTCAGCCATGGCTAAAGGAAAGGGGTGCCCCTTAATGAGGTGATAAAAAAGACCTGAGGGCTCAGAAGCACAACCAGGAGGCAGTGTTGTCAGATGATCCCAAGATGGTGGGGTTGTCACAGTGGGGACAAGTGGTCACAGTGAGGATGGATGGTCAACACTGAGGATGGATGGTCAACAGTGAGGATGGATGGTTAACAGTGAGGACAAGTGGTCAACTGTGAGGATGGATAGTCAACACAGATGATGGATGGTCAACACTGAGGATGGATGGTCAACAGTGAGGATGGATGGTTAACAGTGAGGACAAGTGGTCAACTGTGAGGATGGATGGTCAACACTGAGGATGGATGGTCAGCAGGGAGGACAAGTGGTCACAGTGAGGTTGGACAAGTGGTCAACAGATGTCTATTCTTTAAGCCAGCCAACCTGTGCTATTTTGTTATGGGCCAACCTGGTGGAGACCTGGTCTCTCATCAGCCTGGAGAAAAGCTAGGTCTCTCAACACAATACTCTGGGCAGGAGGTGAAGAACCACGGAGAGTGAGCTGGAGTGGCTGTGTGTATGTGTGAGCATGTAGTGTGTGCATGTGTAGTATGTGCATGTGTGGTGTGTGCATGTGTGTGCACTTGTGGTGTATGGTTGTGCATGTGCATGTGTGTGGTGTGTGCACGTGCATCTGTGTGTTCATGTGTGTTTGCACATATGTAAATGTGGGTGTGGGTGTGCATGGGGTCTCTGTGTGCATGCATGTGTGTGCGGTCTGCATGCATGTGTGTGACAGCAAGCTTTCCAACCTGCACCCCAGTCACTCTTTGTTTTTCTTACTTGGGGAACGTGGAATTTGGAGCCCAAGTGACCCTAACACACATGGCTCCACGTGGAGAGGGCTGCCTCTCCGTGGCGTCGTCTGCCCGGACACACAGTGACCTGGCTTTGGTAGGTTCAAGAAGCAAGTTCCTGATGCTGAGGAGTAAGAGTGCAGGTGAATCTGCTGTGGGCGGAAGGGGACCAGGGCCAGCAGGGGGAGCAGGGATGGGCAGGGCCCATTTCCTCGTGGCCCCATCTGGTAATCAGGCTGCACCCTCGGGCAAAAGGTCTGATGATCCTTACAGTGTTTGTCTTGGCGAGTGCTTTTACAGCCGCCGCTGTTACTCAGTCGTGGTCAATCCCATTTATGAAATGCACTGTCGCCTGGCAACTCCGCCGCATCACTGTGATATATAGACGATCGGCACAGCTCCGAGGGGAAGGGAAGTTCATTTCCTGCTGACGAGAAGCTCGCTATGCATGGTGACCCCACCGTGGCCTTAGAAATAGCCGTCATCACCACAAATCCTGGTGGAGCGTGGCACCGTCTCAGTGCAGCAAATCTGAGACCCCATTATGTGAATTATTAAACACAGTCAGTTATGCTATGCGTGACACGGTAACCCCCTGACACTGTAACCATAATAATAAATTTCTGACACGTCTAACCACCAGAAGGGATGTCATAACAGCAACGTTTCCTTTGTTTCTGAAATGCAGAGGGTGTGAACCCAGCATGTCCACAACCATCCTCCCAGGACTGTGACACAGGGCTGATGGTGAGGCAATGGTTTTGCCGGGTGACACCTGGACGTGTTGCAGATGTCACAGACACTAGGGGCAGGGGACAGTCCTCAGACTTAGCTGTGGTGAAGTCTTGTTGTCAGTAGACAGCCAGCCCGGCGTTTTCCTCTGCTGGACTGGTGGTGTTCTGTTGATGGAAATAAGGCCCCATCAGCACAGACATGACGGAGATGCCGGGCCAAGGTCTGGGGTTCAGCAGGTCATTTGGCCTCCTGCAGATGGGGCAGAGAACGAGGTATATCCATGGCCTCTCTGGGCCGATGGGTCTCTGGATTGCACCCTCCAGCCTCAGAGGGCCACCGCCATCTCCCAGATTTAAGGGCTGATGGAGGCGGTGGCCCCCAGGACGGCTCTGCTGGCATCTCTACCCCCAGCCCCTCCCGCCGAGCAGCAGATCTGCCCACGGACGCTGAGCAGAGAGTTTATGGAGCAGGAAGGGAGGACAGGATGTGGGACTTCCCGAATGACCAGCCAGCCAGGCGGCCACTTCCTCGACCCCGGCCCCTCCAGCCCAGCCTCTGGGATGCCCAGCACCAGAGCCTGAGCACAGAGGAAGGACCGAGCGGCCCTGGCTGACCACGCCTGCTCTGAACTGCACACCTGCTTTCCAGGTAAATGCTGCTCAACCAATCAGTAGAGGAGTAGCCTGAACGTTTAAAATATGTCTGCTTTGAGCCAGAAATTCCATGCAGATGTCTATCCCCTTGAACTTGATTGTAACTTTTGTGAATTGAGGACACCACGCTCCGCCCTCCTCACTAAGGGAGCACAGGTGTTCACCAGCCCGGGACCACCTCCAGGTGTAGTGGAGGGTGCTGGGCAGCCAGCAGGCAGTTCTGAGCACCCACATGGCAGGTGAGCAGGTGCACGAGCTCCCATGTGGCAGGTGAGCAGGTGCGGGAGCAGGTAAGTGGCCGTGTGCCAGGAAGCCCAGCCCTGCCTTGGGTTTGCCCCCTGCCTACGCCTGAGTCTACTCCGAGGCAGTAATGCTTTTTCTCGATTAGGTCACATAGGAAAGGAAAACCTTGCAAATTCCATGAAGCTGGTCTGGGAAGTCTCAGTGTTGCACCCAGTAGGTCTGCAGGCACCGCTGGTATACACAGTGGCAGCAAGGGTGCTCTCATGTCCGTGTCCCCTCTGCGTCCTGGCAAGGTCACGGGGTCACAGAGGGCAGGTGTGACATCGGCTGCAGCCTTGTTTATTTTACTCAGTGTTCACTCCGTGTTCTCCGCAAACTTTCTGGCCAGCACAGCGTCTCCTTGGCCCTGGGTTGTCCCACAGCATCCCAGGGATCATGTGGCCGTGACTGCAGGGCCCCCGCCCCCTCCCTCAGGCAGGTTCCTGGCTCAGAGCTGCTGGTGCTCAGGGTTCAAAACGGCAGGAGGAGCAGATGATGGAGACAAGCTCCGGGCACGAGTCTCAACTCTGCCGCCTACTGAGACGGACAGGGGACCTGCCGCCTCTGACCCAGGGGCCTCGTCCACTGGAGCTGGTCAGGTGGCTGTTTGGATGGCTCAAGGGAGAACTTGCGGCCCTTAGCAGCCCAGGGCACAGCAAGGCTTGAATGACGCATGTCTCTCCTTTAAAAGCACGGCGTGTGCTGAGCTGAGAGGGGGTGGAGACTGGGCTGGGCCAGTGTGTCCTGATCCTGGCCTGCTGCCCGGGGTCTCTCCTGAGCACCTTCCCGGGAAGGTCTGGGGAGCAGGGCGTGGCCTCAAGGACATCAGAAAACGGAAGGGTGATGAGTTCTGGGGCAGCCTCCCCCTCGCCGGCCACGGCCCAGATGACAGGCCGCTCCTTCCTGTGCGTCACAGGCCAGCGGCCTTTCTCCACTGTTGCTCTGATCTCCGGAACAAAGTCTTTTCCAAGGAAGCCCGTTCCCCTGCCACCCCCGCACCCTGCCCATCTTCAGGGGGGCCTGGGGGGCCTGGGGCACCTGCTCTGACCTGACCTGGCCTCCCCCACCTTCTGGCAGCGCCCTCCTCCCAATGGCACATATGTTCCTGAGACGGGGGCTGTGGCCTCCAGGGCGTGGATTCCCCATTTTCCTTCCAGGAGATGCCTGCCCAGCGCCTGTGGTGCTGTGTGGGCCCCGGGAGGAGCCCAGCTCTGTGATGCCCGTCCGGCCCGGAGGCCACAGGTGTGGGAGAAGCTCAGGCTCCGGGGGCCTGAATGCTGTGACCTGCAGAGCTGTCCTTGCTGTCCCCGGGGCTCTGGGACTCTGTCTGGCTTCACGTTCTCAGTGAGCCTCAGAGCCGCACACCTGCTCCGCCGAGTCACAGCCCAAGGGCTCCCCTGAGTATCCGAGGGGCGTGGACCTTGGTTCTGTGTAACCCTAGGAGGCCATTTCTACCACAAGTGAAATACATTCAGATCAGGAGTGAAAATGTAGGCTGGGTGTAAAACGTGGAGCCTGTGGGTGGCCCACGGAATCGTGGTGATGTCACTGGCACCACTATTCTCTCAACTCAGGGGGCAGCCAGTTATGCCCACATCAGTGCCAATGGCCAGTCTCTGGTTCTAGCTGCAGGTCGTCACCCATGTCCACCTGGCCCCGTGACAGCCACGGAGAGGAAGGGGTGCCTGGCAACCCACATCTGTCCACCCACCATACAGTGAACAGAGGCGGGGAGGCCTGCCCCAGGACCTTGGCTGGGCAAGTGCAGTTTCAAGGCCAGAATCCATAGGATCTGATTTGCAAACACATCACTGTGACTTGTTCCTTCCTGGTCGAGGAGGGTCATGTCCATCCAGTGAAGACGGGAGGACAGCCTGCCCCTGGGGAACCCCAGCCCTCCCTCCTCGAGCCCCACGGATGAGACTACCTTTAATTACAGCATCTTTATGATGCACCTTCAAATATTCATATTTTAACCTCACAGAGGCCGCGTATGTTTTCTCTTATGTAATGTCCAGTGGCGATGAATTCCCTGGTCTTCCCCGTGACAGAGAAATGCACAGGCAGGTGAGGAGCTGAGCGGCACTGACCCTTCCCTCGGCGCAGGGCGTTCCGGACGCTGAGTCCTGTGTGAGGCCCCCACGCCTGCGCACCCGACAGCAGGCACGCGCCAGGACCCCCGTCAGCCTGCTGAGGCTCTAGTTCCTCCTTTATCTCATTTAATCCTCATTTCACCAAAGAGAAATGAAGCAACCTGCCAGATGCAGCCACTTTCTCCGGCTGCTAGAAGGAAACACCTCAGACCGGCTCAAGCAGCACGAGTTTCTTCTTCTGCAGTTGGAGGCTGGGGTCTGGGGTCTGTGGGCAGGGTGTGGGCAGGGCGTGGGCAGGGCTGCCCCCTCCGGGGGCTCCAGGGAGGGCACTCCACTCTGGCCTGACTCCAGTGTCCCCAGGGTGCCCTTTCTGTGAGTCTGTGTCCACAGTCATATGGGCCAGGCCCACCCTGGCCACTATGACTTATCTTAACTGAGCCCATCTGCAAGGACCCCATCTCCACATAAGGCCACAGGCTGAGGTGCTGGGGATTAGGACTTTGATACTGAATTTGAGGGGATGCAATGGACCCCTGACAGCAGGAAACAGACCCAGCAAGTGGCTGAAGCCCCATAATCTGCTGCGGACAGTGCTGGACGACAGGGGTCCAGTTACCATTGTTTGGAGGTCTGCAGTCAAGTGGCCCGTCCTGGGGTCTTTCTGGGAAGGCCTGCTGCAAGACACCCAGCTGGAGATGGCTTTTCCAGACCTATCTACCTGAGTTGTTTTTCCAAAGGAAACCCCCAAAAAAGCAAGGGAGGTGGGGCTGGGACCACAGAGGAAGCAGGAAGTAGGTGGAGGCCACCGGGCATGACCCTGCAGGCCTGTCCCGAAAGGCAGGCGAGCGCCTCGCTAGAAGAAACCTGGAGTCTGCAAATCACAGCCCGTGATGACAAGCAGGCCTCGTAAATGTCAGCACCCCGAGCCTCGAGGAAGCAGGGAGGCCGGACAGCAGGGCGGAGGCTGATTTACAGCCTCGAGGTCTCCCCAGCACAGCTTTCCACGGATGGCCTTGGCTCCCAGACAGTGCGGGAGGGACGTCGAGGGCTATGGGGATGAATGGTGGCCATGGTGGGGGTGGGGGCGGGCAGAGGGAGATGAGCTGAGGCAAGACACAAATAACAGCACCTAAAGGAGCCACAAGCCACCCTCCCACGAAACGTTTCATCCCTCAGAGCAGTGCAGCAAGACCGTGAGGGAGAAGGGCTGATGGAGATCTAAGCGAGAGGAGACGACACCGGGAGGCAGGAGACGCCGTTGGATGGATTTCCTAGCAGCTGAAGCAAAAGGGTGTCTGTTTCCTAGACTTTATTTTCTTTCAGAAGACCGAGCACCACGCACTTGGAAATGAGCCCGTCACGACTGCCTGCTCCAGGCACGGACGTCCTCGGGCAGGCGGGCCGGCCACACGGCAACCCCCCGCGTGCTGTGGAGAAGACACTGCCACATGCACGAGCCTCCTGTCCTGCACCCAACAGACGGGACAACGCAGGGGGACAGGCAATGCCTACAGTTCCAAAGAAAATTCTTTTAAATGAATGATTCTGGAACTAAGCTCTGAAACCTCACGGAAGGAGCCAGACACCTTGCTCTCTGGTGTGAACGCAAGTTGGGGTGAAACCTTGGAAAGCCTGCATGTGGATTGTTTCTACGCTGAGACTGTCTCAGATATGAGGGCTCCTGAGAGCTCCTGGGGGGTCATTGCTGTAAGTTCACAGCCACAGTCCCCGGAAAATGCCTCTGGAGCTTTTGCACAGCCCGTGTGCATGGGACACTGGTTGCCTAGGAGATGTCACCACGTGTCCTACGAAGAAGGCGTCAGGCGAGGTAGGGACGTGCTGCGCATCCCATGCCTCTCGTGGGAACTCAGTTCATAAGCGCGAGAATGGTTATCATAAAAAAGACAGACAGCCCTGGCTAGTTTGGCTCAGTGGTTAGAGCGTCGGCGCTCGGACTGAAGGGTCCTGGGTTCGATTCCAGCCAAGGACACGTCCCTCGGTTTCAGGCTCGATCCCCAGCTCCGGTCGGGGCACATACAGGAGGCAGCCAATCGATGGGTGTCTCTCACATCCATGTTTCTCTCTCTCTCGGCCTCTCCCTTCCACTCTCTCTGACAAGCAATGGAAAAAATATCCCCTAGTGAGGATTAGAAAGGAGACAGACAATAGCAAGTGTTGGCGAGAATGTGGAGCAACTGGACCCTGACCCACCGAGGACGGGAGTGTCAGATGGAAACCGGTGGGCAGAGCCTCAGACGTCACACGTGCAGCCATCACGGGACCCAGGGACCCCTCTCCTAGGTCTCTACCCAAGAGAAGCAAAAACATCCTTCTACAAAAACAAAAAGCTGTATGAGAAGGTTCCTAGCAGCTCTATTTCCAACAGCCCGAAACTGGAAACAACCCCATGTCCACTGACAAAGACCCTCCTCGACCGAATTCTTCTCAGACTCCCCCGAGCTCCTTAACCAGCCCCCGGCGCTCGGGCTTCTGTGTTCACCTCGCATTTTCCAGTTTTAGCAAGAGTCCTGCTCTCAGTCTGCCAGGCCCCCCCCAGGTGTTTGATCCCCTCAGTATCTGATCAGCTCCTCACCCCCTGCCCCCGCCCGCGATGCTGATCACCCCTCTGCCTGCACAAGACCCCCGTTGGGGTGGTGTAGCCGGGACCCCCTCCCCCCTGATGTTTTCTCATAGTAATTTTCTGTGCACTGACCCCACCTGCTCCTCAGCTGTAATTTCCACCCGTCCCCTTTGTCACTGGGAGTGGAGCCCGTCTCCCCCGCACGGCCCGACCGCAGTGCCGTGGTCCGGACTCGGCTGCCTCCCCCGGCGTCCCAGGTGTCACGAGTTTGTTCTTTAACGCTGTCAACCGCTGGGTGGGTGTCAACGAACAGGGTCTCTCCGCACAGCGGGTGCTACCGGCAGGAGGGAGGAGGGGTGCTGACACCGGCCACAGCACAGACGCACCTAAAAACGTTAGGTGACGGATCCCAAAAGCCAGGTATTTCATTATCCCACTGATATGGAACGTTCAGAAGTTGTGACTCGATGGAGACGTGGAGTGGATGGTAGCTGCCGGGCGGGGGCGGGGGACAGGGCATGGCTGGGGTGGGAGCAGGGTTTCTTTCCAGGGGGACAAATGTTCTCAGTTAGGCGGTGATGGCTCTGCTCTCCATGCAGAACCCACTGGCTGCGCGTTTTAAGTGGTTGAAGTTTACGGCATGTAAATTACGTCTCAATAAAGCCATTAAAAAGCTCGCTGAACAGCACTTGTCAAACTCAAAAATATTTATAGACGGGAGTTTTTACAACTGTTTTTAAAAGAGCACAAGTGTTTCACCAAATGTTAACGTGTGTTTTGCAAAAAGAGGCAAGTGCTCCATGCAAGTTCGGGGAGGCGCTGGTTAAAGGTGCCAGGCGGGGGTGCGGGGCCATTTCGAGGTGCGATTACCGGTGGGGACCGGGCTGGGGTGGGGGGCGGAGCAGCTGCAGGCTTCCCCATGGAGCGTGCATTGGGGGTTCACCAGGACTGGGAGAGGGAGGGGCAGCTTTTGGCTTTCACTCAGGGTGAGCGGTTCCTTCCCCACAGGGCAGCCCACGCTCACCAGTGGATGTGGGTTCCAACCAGGCTCCTGGCAAGAGGGACTGGCTGCCCCTGGACAGAGGTGGGATGGGAGGGGTGCTGAGTGGGTGCCGCCCTGAGGGTCCCTGGGGGTCTGGACCCTGGTGTGCAGGGGCCCCGAGTCTCTGAGAAGCTCCAGCAGCACCCGGGGCGCAGGGAGAACTGCTTGAGACACGGTGTTTTGGAAAGGGTTCTCCCAAAACCCCAGGGAAGGAGAACCACGTCCTGCCTCCTGTGGGCCCTGCTGGCTAGCTGAGGCCACTTCACCTGGCCCAGGTGTGGCAGGCAGGGCCGAGGCTGGGCCACTCCTGTGGGTTTGCTGTTGAATTTGAACCTGGATGTCTGACCGGTGTTCCGAGCCGGTCACTGTCCACGTCCGTGCCCCATGCTGCTGCTGCACCACGCCGAGGCCTCTCCAGCCCCTCTGGTCTCCGTCCGGGGTCCTGAGCCGCGGGGCTGGGGCTCAGAGCCCCACGCTTGGTCTGCTGCTCCTCAGGGAAGTTGGACCCTTCCTGGGTCTCAGGGTCTCACCGTGGGACGGGGTGATGACAGGGGCACCTCCTGCCTGGGGTGGTTCTGAGGGGGAAACCTGCTGGGGCAGACCCAGGGCTGAGGGCAGGCAGGGCTAGTGGGCACCACCCTACCAGCTGCCACCGGTCACCAGCAGGGTGGGCCTGCGGGGGCCCCTGGCCCCGTGTGGTCGGGCCTGAGCGCCCCTTGGGCTCACCCCGTCGCCACCCTGACCTCTGGGAGGCCCCTCATCCAAGCTGTCTCCACGGGTGCCGGTCTCCTGAACCCTTCCTTCTGCTCACGCTCCTGTCTTCTGTGTTTGATGGGAGTCGGGATAGAGGGAGATTTAAAATTATTAGTTCAGTTGGAAGTTTTTTTAGAAAGAAAAAATAGTGCAGGTAATTTGTTCTTTGAACTTGAGCTGTAAATACAAATGGTCTTTATTCCCACTCTTCTCGGGCCAGTTGGAGTCAGTGACGAGTGGCTGCCGGGGCTTGAGGACAAGCTGCTGGTGGGCATGGGGGTTACTTCTGGGCGACGGAAATGTCATGGGAACAGATAGAGGTGGTGGCCGCACAGCACTGTGGGTGCGGCGAATGCCACCGAATCGCTCGCGTTAGCCTGGGTGATTTCATGCTATTGTGCGTTTCACCTCGATGAACTATTCAGAAGTATTTTCAAGTACCTGGGTCAAACCTCAGGTTTGCTGTCCACCAGTTGTGGCCTTGGGGCAGTTGAGACCCGAGAGGCTGGGCCACCCTCTGCAGACGGGAGGAAACCCCTCGCCTGAAAGTCGCTGAGAAGATTTCAGAGCGTAAAAGCCCCCCGGGTAGGTGTCAGGACCACCCCCTCCGAGGAACAGGCTCCACGACCTTAGCTTCTAAGATTCCCGCCCAGCGCACGGGGCCGCGGCAGAAAGACCACCTCGAGGTCAGGTCTTCTCAGCACCCGGCTCTGGGGCGGCGATCGCTGTGGACGGTTCAGGGGTTTGCTGTGCTGCCTGCGAGTGTTTGGAGCCAACCCCACATCGGAGGGTGGGTGCTTCCCTGCCCACCCACCCTTGCCCTGAGCTCTGCGCAGATTTCTGCCCCCCCCCCCCCACGTGCTCCCATCTCCTCCCCGTCAGGGCTGCTCTGCCCAGTGCTGGTCACACACTGTCGGGGCTGGATCCATCGGACCGTCTAACGGGCCACAGTAAATGATAAACGCCTCGGGCAGCCTGAGCCTCGAAGCCCAGGAGATTGCAGAGGCTCGGGGAGGCTCCCGGAGGCCGGAGCAGGCAGCACGTGGTCTCGGAAAAGGCGTTTCTGTGAAAACCTTGCTGAGCGAGTCGGGCCGGCGCGTGGCAGAAAGTGAGTCTGGGTGGACCAGGTCCTGAGGGTCAGGCCGGTGTTCCCGAGCCCAGACGAGCCTCCGGGGGCTCCTGGCAGGTCCACGCGCCTCTCCACTCAACAGAGGGGGTGACTCAAATGTCACCAGTCAGGGACTTGGAAGGAGTGACATGTAATTAATCTTCAAGCCCAATCAGTGACTCACCTCTCTGCCCTCGAGGGAGAATTTGAGATACAGCCTCTGGATGTCAACCTCCCGACCGTTCTGAGCTAATCAACTGGGGCTGGTGGAATCATTAATCCACGGGACAAGGCTCCGGGTTCGACTCTGAGGGGTGCCCACAAAAGCGGGACTGAAATGCAGTCTCCGAGCAAAAGGGCCGACTCACATCAGCCCCCCGGGAGTGAGTCTGCGAACCCTTGGGGCTTCCCAGGGCTCGAGAACATCTGCCAAGTGGAGAGGGGTTTCAGGGCTGCCTAATTGGACACGTCTTGTGTGTGTCCTAAAACGCCATTAACGGAGTTCAATTAAAGGGAATTCAATTTAAATCAATTTGGCAAAAATTTATTGAGTGCCCACTCCAAACAGGACTCTGAAAAGGCGGAGACAAGCGGCTCTTTGAGAGATGTGTGTGCTTTTGAATTTCAAATGATCGGTTTGGTATTAAGAGCAATGGGAATCCTGTTATCATTCATCCAAATAATCAGAATTAATTCAGGATCTGATGGCAAACAGAGTCGGCTGGTGAGCAGGAAACGTGGAGAAATAATTAACCCCGACAAGAGATGCAGTTACATTTAACTTGTTAGGTTTTAAAAATAAGAATAGCTTTATCTAGGAGGCTCAGGAATCCCGAACTGTCAGTTAGAAACGTGCCTTCATGCCATTCTCCCCCCATGGCGTTCGGCCTGCCGGGGCCCATTCCCCAGAGGGACGCGAGTTCCACGCCCCGGAGAGGAAAGCCGAGGGGTGTGGGGACAGCTGACCCTCCGGGACCCGGGGGGGCCAGGGCAGGGCCAGACCTCCCTCCTAAGGAAGGACCAGGGCAGGAAGAAGGGCCCCACCATTCTTAACCACGTTGATGTTCACTCCCCATGCTTTCCTGACATTTATGTTAAAAATAAGCTGGCATCGCCCTGGCTGGTTGCTCAGTGGTCAGAGCACGGCCCGCAGCCGAGGGGTCTCGGGTTTGTAATCGAAGCGTCTCTCACATCGATGTTTCTCTCTGTCTCCCTCTGTCTCCCCTCCCGTCCACTCTCTCTGGGGAAAAAAATAAATGGAAAAAATATCCTCGGGAGAGGATTGGCAACAACAAAAACAAGCTGGGATAAAACCGTTTCCATCGTCCATCTTAGTTGTTAAATACTAAGCGTTCGCCTCCCACCTGGAACCACGGAGGGTGAAGGTGGAGACGCCTCAGGTGTTGGACGGATGGAGGGGAGGCCGGAGGTCACTGAGGGCAGCTGCCTTTGGGGGAGCCCCAGGTCTTGGGACCTCACTCAGCAGAAAGCCAGGGCACCGTCCAGGGAAATTCACGCTGGTCTGTTCCAGGCAGAGACCGACCGGCCAGGAATCTACGCTGAGCACAGTCAGCCGAGGAGCCAACGTGCTGTCCGGGGAAACCTCAGTGCGGTGCTGCCCTGGGATGAACCTGCTGGCCTCGCACTGGCCCATCCTCCCTGGACGTGCAAAGTCTGGCCCCTGAGGACCCAGCTAGGTTCCGCTTCCTCCTACGTGGCTGCGATGCCCACGTGGCCCAAGAGCCCTGCCCGGGGTTAGCGTCCGTGTCCCCCACCAGGCCGCCCTCCACGTCCACTGGGCTCGACCGATGGGGTTGGCCTAGCAGGTGGGGGCTCCCCACGAGGCTCCCTGTTCCTTCCCAGCCCTCGGGCTCCACCACCCATGAATCTGGAGATCTTCACACGGTGGAGAAACCGACTCAGCGGCTGAATCGGGGCTGGCGGCTCAGCAGAGGACACGTGTGACGTCACCCCTGAGATGCGGCCACACAGAACGGCAGCTTTTGCCGGGGGTGTCTCTGCCTCTGTCCCCATCTCCTCTGGTCCCAGATGCCACGTCACGAGGACACAGTGTGGCCTGGACAGGCCGCAATTGGGTTTTCGCCCCACGCGAGCCGTGAGGGGCAGGGTGCCTGGGGTGATGGGAACGTCTGATGTTTTGACTGTGGGGTGGTTTCGGGTGTTGACTGCATGACGCTGGTCAGACACCACGTGCCCACGGCCAGCGTCTGTGACACTTGTCACGCCCGACGAGTCTGTGAGGGGGGAGGCAAAATTCGGGAAACTGCATGGGGGCCCGTGGGGGTCTCCACGGCTCTGCTTGGGGTCACACAGGCATTTCCCGGGTGGTGGAGAAACTCCTATGAGTTGAACTTCCCAGAAGATCACGTGGCTCTTCCCAGCCGTCTCGTGTACAAGCCCCAGAGCGGAGCTGGCAGGAGCACAGGTCAGCCTTTCAGAGACCTGAAGGACCAACTGAATAGCTTTCTCCTCGAAGGTCGCACATTAAGTTATGCAAAGTCTCAAGCCCAGGCCCGCAAGCAGCGCGGGGGAACGGCAGCCTCTGCTCCCAGCGGGCCCCGTTTCCAGCCCCCGCGTGGGGCTGCAGCTCTGGTTTCCCTCCCACGGCCGCGACGCTCAGGCTGAGCAGAGACTCGGGGGGCGCCAACCACGGGCAGCCCCAGGTGCAGGCGGACTCTCCGACGGGCCTCAGCCCGAGGCCGTGCTGCGCCGAGTGTTCCACCTACGGACCCTTCAGCAGCTGGGCTTGAAGGCCCCTGTCGTGTGTTCAAATGAAGCTTCAGATACGTTGGTGGCTCTGTATGAACGGGGTGGGCCAACGCAGGTTTGCGGTCGCGAGTGCGGGAAACAGGTTATTCTTGTCTTACTGGGTGTTAAATATCCCGCCGTTTTCCATGCAAACCGCTATGCACCTACTTCGCCCCCCCCATGTACATAGGCCTGCTTTTCTTCAAAGATCGTTTCCTTGGTGTCTCGAGAGAAAAACGAGCCAGGCAGGGGCCCATTTACGAGGGAAGACGAAAGATGAATCAGTGATGAGCCACAGGGGCCGCGCACGGGGCAGCAGCCGTTTCTAAATCCACACCATCGGCCCGGCCGGCGTGGCTCAGGGGTTGGGCGTCGACCTGGGGTCCAGGCGATCAGGGTTCGATTCCAGGTCAGGGCACAGGCCCGGGCTACGGGCTCGATCCCCAGCGGGGGGCTGCAGGAGGCGGCTGATCAATGACTCTCATCACTGATGTTTCCATCTCTCTCTCTCCCTCTCCCTTCCTCTCTCTGAAATCAATAAAGATATATCTTTTTAAAATAAAAAGAGTTAAAAAAAATAAATAAATCCACATCATCGTTTGTCACCCACCCTCCCTCTTTCGGGGCGTCCCGTCGTTTCCTTACGGGGATGTCATTTGCCTCTTGTTACTTGGCTGCGGTGGGTGCAGGTTCGGGGCTCGCCCCCCCCCCAGAGCCCCAGGCCCCCCAGAAGCCGGGTCCCGTGGCCCCCTCGGCCCCGCACAGCCATGACCTCGCTGGGTCCGCAGGAGGCCGTCGTCTCCGCTCTTCGAGTGGAGCTCATGTCCCGTCTGTGGTCACCATGGGACCCCCGTCTTCCCGTCCATTCTGTGACCTCGATATCCCGCCAACAACTTCCCTTTCACTTTGGTTTCTAGAGTTGCTTTGTTGCGTAAAACCCGTAAGTGCGATGGCAGAGGAGCCAGGACCTGGGGGTCCCTGCCAAGCAGGGGTGTGGAGAATGAGGGGCCGGAAGAGGGACTCGGGGACCTGCCAGCACCGGAGCCGGGGGTCCGAGTGGCTCGCACAGGGCACGCCCGGGGTTTCCCGAGGTCGGTGGGCGGGAGAGGACCCAGCCCACCCTGTGGGCACCTCCTCGTCTCCCCATGAAGCTGGAGAGCAGCAGGTTGTGTGGGAACCACAAGAGCTTTCAAACCAGCGGCCGTGAGGGACGTGTTTCTGTTTCCAAATAAGTCTCTGCTCACCTGTCAGTCACAGACGAATCCTTCCCACGCTCTTTCCCGTCCAGGCCCCAGGAGATGTCCCCCTAGGTCACGTTTTCCTGCTAGCGACCGGTGGACGCGAGAACCTGCCGTGCGGTCGGGGGGCGGGGGCGGACTCCTGCCCAGCACCGCGCCCGCCTTCCTCTGCCTCTCAGTCCCTCGGGTCACCCTCCATCTCGGCTTCCTCCGTGTCCCACGTCACCGCCGTTCTTGCCTGCCGGGGACGGTCCTCGCCCTCTCTAAGCCTCCCGGGGCAGGGCTTTGGGGGCGGTGCCGGCCTCCCCTAGGTGCAGGGCTGCTGGGCTGGGGAACCGGGGAGGAGGGGACACAGGTGACTGGACAGGGTAGCCCTTGGCGACAGGGCTGCCACCAGTGCCTCACCCCAGGGTCTTTTGTGAGTGTGAACCTCGAGTGTGAGCCCCGTCTCAAGCCTCCCGTTTCCCCGGTGGAGGGGAAGCCGTGGCTGCGCCCTCAGCCTCGCTGGCGGATGGCGTGCGTCTGTGTTTCCCGGACGGACCCACAGGCCCGGGCAGCTGCAGCGTCTCATAAATCAGCCCCTGGCCCGGCGTCAGTCAGGACCAGGCTGGCTTCGTGGCACAGACGGGGGGCGGGGACCGTTCTGTGGGCTCGCCATCGGGGGCGGGTGATTAATTACGAGCTGGTGGGAACAGGGTCTCCCCAAGACCAGAGCCTCCTCCCCTCCCATCAGCGGCTGTTTGAACGTTTGTGTCGGGCTGACCGAGAGCAACTTGTCTGCACCAAGGGCGAACCTGCGGGCTGGTCATGAGGTGGTCGGCTCACGGGGCCCACGCCTGCTGTGTGGCAGGACGCCCCTCACAGCGGCCTGGACACCGAGGCCCGCCGGTGACACAGGTGACCCCGTGTGGCTCGCTTGAGGCCACCTTCCCCTCGGCGTCCCCCCCCCCGCCCCAGGAAGGAGCATGTCGGCAGCTGGGCCCTCGGCCTCACTTTCTCCCCTTGACATCCTCGGCCTTTGCTGGATTTTGACAACAAACCCGAGCTTCCGGAGGCCCCCAGGCTTTGTCTCACAGCCGCCTCCTCGCTCTGTCCTGCGCCTGTGACTTCTGAGATCCCCCACCCGTCGGCACGGCCCCTCCCCTGTGGGAACGCGGGTTCCCTCTAATTAATGAAGTTTGTTGTTCAGAGCCATCTGCCTGCTCTCGGGTGGCGGTCCCCTGTGATTAATGGGCCTCACGCTCTTGGCCGCACTCTCGCTGCACCCAGAGCCTCCGAGGGGCTCCCAGAGACGACGTTTGCGTTGAATGTGGCCTTGCTTTCCCCAGGACCCCTGGTCTGAGGCTCCCACCTCCTCCCTCTAACCTGGGGCTCGTTATCGGGGCTCCAGTGCGATGCCAGGTCACCTGCTTGCCACCCTCTCTGACAGCCGGGCCATTCGGTCAGGCAGGCTCCCTGCTCTGCCCTCAGTCAGGACCCTCTGCGCCCAGCTCCTCACACCACCCCCAACCCCGGCCCTGGGTGTCCAGCGGCCACGACCTGCTGTGCTGGGTCTGGGCAGAAGGCCCGGCTGAGTGAGTGGCCGGGACGTGTCAGCTCCCCTTCTGCTATGAGCTGGACCCTCTTCAGTGACTCCCCTGCCCAGCACCTGGCACCTGGCACCTAAGAGCTGCGAGACAGACCCGCTGCCCAGAGCTCTTCCTATGGGGGACACACGAGCCCCAGGGACAGAGGAAGGGGAGGCCCATCCTTAAAGGCTCGGTCTGACTTTCCTTGACCTTGGAGACACACAACAGGCATATACTGTGTCCTAGAGAAGGATCCCCAAGGACCCCACAGTGGGAGCCCCCACAGAGTCTGAGGCCAAGCAGAGCTCAGTGCCAAGTCTGGGCTTGCGAGTGTGGCCTGCCCAGTGGGCGCAGGGGAGGGAGGCCACCACTGGCCACGCCTTGCTGGCCACGTTCTGGGTTCTGGATTTGTTGGTGGGTGCACAGGTGTCCCCGTGTCATTCATACACACAATTGTGTGGACTAAGGGTCGGGGAGAACAGGACACCAGGGAAGGGTGATGATCTCCGGCTGCTGGTCTGAGTCCTGCCTACACCAGCTGTCCCTGGGTGAGCTCTCTTCTTCTAGGAACAAATCAGGATTTGTCGCCCGAGAGGATGGCTCCAGGCCAGAAGCTGGTGGACAGTGCAACCTGGACCCCAATGAGGTGCTGGTCACTGCCTGAGCCCCAAGAGAATGCCTGTGCTTGCCCCTGGCCCAGGGCTGTCTGGACAAGGCACCTGTGGGCTGGATGACATGGGAGGTGAGTGTCCACACTGCTGGCCCTGTGGAGTCTCCCACCATGTGGGCCCCACACGGAGACCAGATGTCTGCAGGGGGTGGTGACACAGCCCGGGGCCCTTGCCTTTGAGTCTTAGCCTGGGTGGTCAGTGCGTCCCAGGGCAGGCAGGCGTGTGTGGCCGGGCGGAGCCGAGGGAGGAACCCTGAGCCTGCAGAGCCCGGGGGGGTGGTTCTGCATGTGGCAGGTGGGGGCAGCTCCTAGCTCCATCTGAGGTCTGGGTGCTGTGGGACCCACGCCCTCCTGCCGAGTGGGTGCATCCCCAGGATGCAGGCCCTGCAGAGTGGGGAGGGGAGGTGAGCGAGCCTGATGACCACACTCAGGGCAGGCAGGCGGGAAGCTGGGGGGTCCTCTCGCAGCCCCTGCTCCCTCAGGCCACGGGGGCAGCTGGGGGCAGCACTGGAGGAAGCACAGCTCCGGGCCCAGATGTGCTTCTTCGGGCGCAGGCCAGCTGCTTGCCTGTGTCTCAGCTTGACCAGCTCAGCCCGACTACCCAGGCTCTCCAGGATGTTGGCACCGATAATGAACATGTCCCTTTACCAAAGGTGTCACCGGGCCCCTTGGCTCCTCCCACCAATTTCCCGACAGGGCAGCTAAGGTGATACAGCCCTGCCTCCCTCCCTCGTAGAAAAGCTTCCAACCTCCCCACATCGAACCCAATGTCCCTGCTCACTCCCGGGGAGTGAGAGCTGGGAGGAAGGGTCCTGAGTCCCGTCTGCTCCACGGGCTGCTGTTGGGACCTCAGGGGCCCTCCTTCCTGCTGCTCATGCACCCAAGTGTCACGTGCTCCACTCCCACATGTAAGTAGCCAGCACACGTGACACGTGGCATGGTGCCGGACCCTCGAAACACAGGAAAAGCCGAGTGAATTAGCTGGATGCATCGTCTCGTCCACCATCTGACTCTGGGTGTTTGTTGGTGAGTGAACAGAATTTTAGATAGCTCTCTTTTTCCAGCCCGTGGACGTGGCCTGGGCCAGGCACAGCTGCTGTGTGCAACTGGGCTGACGCTGGCAGTGATGTGGTGAGACCTTCACACACTCTCCTGGCCCACAGCCTGTGCCCCCTTATCTCCTTCAGGGTCCCACGTGTTTCCTCCCAAGGGCCAGGTGGCAAACACCTGGGCTCTGGGGGCTGCCTGGTCTGTGTCACAGCCACGGAGAAAATACTTGGGTCCAGAGTCAGACTGTGCCCATAACTCATTACTAACCAAACAGACCTGTGACATACGTCCGCAGTCACCTGGGCAAGCGTCCCACAGGCACCTCATTCAGGGCTCTGGCTGCAGTTGGGCCTCCCTCTGGGCTTCCATGCTGCACGTGGCCTTCGCACCTTGTATCTGGTTCGTGGCATCGGTGGCCTGTAGAGTGACACTGACGGCCTTCTGACGGCATGACTGTGAGCTCTCGTTGTCCTGTGCCCAGACTGTCTCGGGCAGTCCTGCCAAGTGCACTCCCCTCCCGAGTCTGAGGCAGGGGCATCCACGTTTGTATTTCTCACGCCCGTGCATGTGTCTGTCATTGGCGTGGTGGGTGGGGGATGGGAGCCTGACCAGCAAGGCTGGCCAAGGCCTGCGCACCTCTGGCCACCTGCAGACACAGGACATGGTTTAATTAATGAGAAGTGTTATGGAGAAATAGAACCACCTAGTTCCACAGCATTGCTTCCAGTGAGAACTGTTGCCCTGACGGCAGGCCCCGTGAGGGCCTGGTCCCCTCCTGCTGAGGGCCTGGGGGTGTCCACCACAGTGGCAGGACAGGGCTGAGATGGTGATGTCTTCGACTCGAGGTAATACTGGGCTCACATGTCCCTGTTCAGTGGTTCTCACTGGGACGGTCGCTGAGGCGGTGGCGGTCGGTCGGGCCTGTCCCCGGCTGTGCAACAGGCGTGATGATTCCCTGCATTGTTTTCCATCTCCTCTGCCTTGCCCTGGCCCTGGGGACCCGCCCTCTCTCCTTCCTGAAGCCATTGTCTCCCTGATTAACAAAGTTACGGGGAACTGAGTTAGTGACGCCAAGTGCAACAAAGGAACCAACTTAAACCCCAGGCAAACTAATTAGCTGTGTAGGGAGCCCAGGCCCTGGGTCGGTGCAAGAGGCCCTCCTGGAACCTCCTTCCCATCCCCTCCAGTCCAGGTCCCCTGCCCAGGAGAAGCAGGTCAAGAGCCAGGTTCCTGAGAGGCAGTGTTTGGGGAGGGGGAACACCGTGAATGACCAGCAGCAGACAGAGCTCAGGACTGGGTGGGGACAGGTGGCAAGAAAGTGGGAGAACCCAGAGGGCAGTGCTGGACTGACATCAGCTGGGTGGGGCATCCGTCTATTAGCTATAGAGAGTTTCCATTCCCTCCTGTGAGCTTCAATTTTTGCTTCTCTCCTGAGAAGAGTCGAATAGCATCCTTAGTGCTCTGGCATCCTTGGTGCTCTGGCATCCTTAGTGCTCTGGCATCCTTAGTGCTCTGGCATCCTTGGTGCTCTGGCATCCTTAGTGCTCTGGCACCCTTAGTGCTCTGGCATCCTTAGTGCTCTGGCATCCTTAGTGCTCTGGCATCCTTGGTGCTCTAGCATCCTTAGTGCTCTGGCATCCTTAGTGCTCTAGCATCCTTGGTGCTCTAGCATCCTTAGTACTCTGGCATCCTTAGTGCTTCTGGTTGGGGAGCAATTGGCTGGTCACATCTAAATTATTATTATTATGCTTTTTCATTTGCCTTAGTTTTTACTCCTTGACTGGGTCATAAATTTCTTTTAATCTATTTTAATTTAATTTTATTTTAACCTAATTTAATTTTAATCTGTTGTAACTGTTCATCATAACCCTAACCTAGCACCATGATGGTCGGATAGAGTGAAACAGTGAAATAATGGTGAACACGGTGCAGCTTTTGCCAAATGCCAGGTGTTGTGCTGGATGCGTGGATGTCGCCTCATTTAATCCTGGGACAGCCCGGAGGAGGGCCCACCTCTGGACCCACTAGCTGCTACTCGGGGTCCCCTGTGCTGTGCACAGACCCAGGCGTCCTGTCCTCAGCGGCGTCTCCCGTGGAACGGTCTTCTCTCCTGTCTGTCACTGTCCCTGCACCAACAGCCACCATCGGGGCCATGTCCTAAGTCTGAGGCATCCTCCATGGAGTGAGGTCGGGTGTGACCCAGGACGTGGGGCCCGCGGTCCAGGCCCAGTGGGTGGCATTGCTGAGAGGTGCATGGGCAGCCTGTGCCTGCACTCAGGCGCTCTCCGGGTCCTGCCCGGAGCCTCTGCAGAAACGGGTTGCTTGGCCATTTCACCCACAGTCTTTGCCATGTAATTGGCTTCATGTTGAAGGAAGATCCGGACCCAGTGTGCGGGGAGGCCACCCTGCAGGGAGGTCCGCCAGCTGCCCCGTGTGGAGGCCACAGACAAGGGCTGTCTCCCCACCTGGGTGTTTGGTTTCCATCTTCAAATAAAAGGATGGTTTAAGAAGAAAAATAGATGAATTGGGCATCTTTGCCTCCTGGAAAGAATAGATGCTTTTAATTAGGAGACAATAAGAGGATACACTTTGGAGAAGAAAGAGACAAAGCACTCAGGCCTCCTGAGGACGGTTACGGTTGGGCAACCACAGATGGGCCCCTTCTTTAGGCCCTTTGCAAATGAGCCTCTGCTCTGGACGCTGCTCTCGGGCCAAGAGAGCCGGAGCCAGAGAGAGTGGCAGCCTGGCCGGCAGCAGCCACACCTCGGTGCAGGGCCCAGGTGTCCACTCCCGGCTGAGGCAGGACAAGGGGTCCAGGACACAGCCTGTGTGGGAGGGAGGGTGGGATGCTCCCAAAAGCCAGAGTGATCTCGGGCAGCCAGCGGCCAGACAAAGGGCAGGGAACCGCAGTGTTACTACTTGACTCGTCGCATGTCTCCATGAACTCAGCCGGACCTGGGACTGGGAGCTCCACTGTACTGGGGCCACCACTGGGCCGGTGTCCACACCCAGGCGGGACCCACAGTGAACACAGGCGCCTGCAACCCAGGCACATATGAACTTCCCACCTGATGGTCCCTCCAGCCCATGTTCCAGTGTCATAAACGCAGAAATAACCTGTCACTCCTGTCACCTAAACAAGCCGAGGAAAACGTGCTCTTGGGGAAGATGGTCGGGGGCTCTGGTCTGACTGCCACCCACAGATGACTTGTGGGGCTGGGGGCTCAAGGAAGGGGCGAGAGTGTGGCCGGAGGAGGAAGGGGCAGCCTCCCAACGCCCGGGATGCCCCCAAACCCACAGCTGTGGCTGCCACACAGACTCAGGATGGGCAGGTGCCCCAGACGTAGTCGCTGACTTGTCAACATTCTGCATCTTGGTCTGAGCAGAATCGACCTCGGACTTGAGAGAGGAAGACAGACAGATGTGTGGACTTTCTCTGGGCTCATCCAGGGCGGCCGACTAGTTCTGTGTCTACTGGGCACTGCTTTTCTCAGGCGGCATTCAAGGCCCGAGTTTGCTCACACTGAGGCTGCCTTCACCCTGATGTCCTGTGCAGTTCCCAGGGCAGGAGTTTACTGAGTGCTAAGTGGGACGACAGAATGTTCTGGAAGGAAGCACTGAGGCTGGACCTGGCTGGGAGCCTGGCACAGCCCCCCCCCCCCAGTCTGCATCCCTCTGGGGCTGGTGGCAGCCGGGCCCTGCTCTGCCCAGGAGACAGGGGGACACACAGGCATTTGAAAGTGAGTTGCTGACGGGCAGGAGGGCAGGGGGTCGACAGCTGGTGAGTTGTGGCCACCTCTGTGGAACCCATCAGCACGGAGGGAGGAGGTGACCCAGGATTCCCATCCGGGAAGACAAGCAAACACCCATGTGTTGTCGTCACTCAAAGGGCCCCCGGCACCCTGGAGGGAGCAGAGGACACAGTGACTGACCGCCCTGGGAACACGAAACCAGCATGAAGCTGTTGCAAGTGGTGGCTGAGTCCAGCAGGGATTTAGATCAAAGGCCTGCAGCTGCGAGGGGGTGGAGGGCGCGTCCTCGCAGCCAGTGGGCCGGGATGGGGCTGCAGCAGCTGAGCGGGCTCCCGGAGGTGCCTGTCCTGCTCTGCCCCCGGGCCCTGTGCAGGTCACCCCTCCCCTGCAGGGATCCCAGTCGTCAGGACCCCCCCAGCCTGACCGCAAGGCTTCTGAGTCCCAAGACATCCTCACAGCTGGAGAGGCCGCGCTCTCCTTGTGCGGATGAGAAACGGGACCCTGCAAACTCACTTCAGGGTGGAGGGAGGTCCGCCTGCATCAGATGTGGGGAGACATGGGGGCCGGAGCTCCTGGCCAGGTCCAGTGCCCCCTCCAGGGAACATCCGGGCAAAAGGACATAAGTCATCTCCTTCACGCTCGGCTCCAGCCTCTGTGAAATCGGCTAATCGGGACGTATCGAGTGACCGCCCCTGTCCCCCCAGGAGCAGAGGGCCAGGCCTGGGGTGGGTGGCGGGGGGCCACCCAGGGCAGGGCCACTGGGCACCTGAGGTCTCTGCTGAAGTCACAATAAAATCATGGAGTTAAGGGGAAACGCTGGGTTCTCACCCAGCTCTGACACCTTGAAAAGGACCGAGTCTCACCAAGTCCCCATGTCTAAGAGGAGCTGGTTGTAAGAATCCTACAAGATCGCGTGTCTGAGTGACGCACCAACCGGGCCCCGGCCTCTGGGGCTCTGGTAGAGAGGCGGCTGAGGTCTCCGTCATTGCTGGGCTGGCAGTCTGTTGGGGACCATACCTGGGCCACAGAGAGCCACTGGGCAGTAACCTCACGAGCCACAGTGTGGGGGGTACTTTGTGGCAACCAGACATCTGCCCTGGGGTGGGAAGGGGCCCTCGAAGGCCCGGCTTGAGGCTAAGGTGGGATATGTCACTTGGAGGGTGTGGGGAGGGGCTCAAGTCAGGGGTCCCTCTGTGTCTGAGCTCAGGGGACAGGGGTCTACTGGGTGGAGGGTGAGCGTTAGTCTTGGTGTGGGGTCTCCTGCAGTCTCCTGGGGACTGGCAGAGGCCATAGGGAGACCCGTGCCTCATGGTCCCAGGATAAGGCCACGGGACCCAAGGGTCTGGGAGACTGGTGGCCACAACAAGACCCCCATCACAGACGCTGAGTTGGGGGGCCCATGTGGTCAGCCCTACTCAGGAGGTCCATCTGCCCCCTCCCCAGGCCGCAGGGAGCCATTGGACAAGGGCTGCAGCCACGAGAGAGGGCATCCTGGTGATGGGACCAGCCAGGAATCATGCCTGGGTTTGGTTCAGACATTAAAGTAAAAACAGAGAGATGATTTCCAGGCCTCAGGCAAGCTCAGGTGAGGCCTGGCTGGCAGAGGTCAGCTCGGCCGGCAGAGAGACGCCCTTGGGAGACTCAGCGATACCCGGGCGGCGCTGGGCACACGCCGAGAGGACAGCCCGACCGCGTCCACACCCCACCTGCGATCTGAGATTCTATAACTTGACATCTTTGAAATGAAGTAATGAGCCCTCCCAGCGCCTCAGCTTATCAACCTGGGTGTGAGGTTTCACACTCGGCTGGTTGGGAATTGCTGTCCTTGGAAGAGCCTCTGAGCTGATCTGACCCCAAATGAAATTCCAAGGCACGCGGCCCCCCGGCCCCTGCAGCAGGACACAAGAGGCAGCAAACGCAGGTGAGGGGTGGGACCCAGCGGCTCTGAGCAGACCCGGGCCTCACCCTGGTAGCTGCAGCCCCCCCCACCTGTCCTCCTCTCACCCCTGCCGCCTCCGTCAGCCACCCTCGGGCTCCACAGCTGTCACGCCACGCCCCGGCCCTCGGGGCTCCCTGCCCTCCCCCCACCTGCACCCGCCCAGCAGCGACGTTTTAATTCAGAGCCTGTCGCTGCTTCTGCTCTGATTCAGAGCCAGCGCCAGATGTCTACACGGCACGGGTTTGTTCACATGTGTGTGCAGAAGGGGCTGCGTGTAAGGTCCACGCTGGGCTTCCGGAGGGCACACGGAACCCAGGACACAAACTGCGGTCAACCCAAACCACACGGCCCACACGGAACAAAGAGATGCCCACAGCACATGGCACAACACAGCACACAGAACATGGCCCACAAAGAACACAGCATAAAACAACACGGCCCACGTCACAGCATAGACCACGTGGCCCAGGACACAGCACAGGAACGTGGCCCACAGACACGGCTGGAAAGCCAGCAGGATGTTGGCGCTCCCTCTGAGCCCGGTGGCAATGCCATCATCGGTGGGCGTGTCAGTACCTGGGACAAAGTGTACCCTTCCCGGCGGTGAGAGGTGCCGTGGGGAGTGCTGGAGTCCGGTCCTTGTCCAGGGACGTCCGGCTGAGATGAGGGGCCCAGACCAGCCCACCTCTGCCCCAAGCTAAGCCCCCTCCCCGGGTGGAAAGGTCCTGTGAGGCAGGGGCCTGTCCACGTGCAGGCTCGGGAACCCCCACCCCTGTGTTTCCTCCGCTCTCCCAACCCCCTGACCGGCTGTTAATGTCGTGAGCACGTGGTGAGCGGCCTCGGTTCCGCCCTCTGCCCACCTCCTATCCCCACAGGTCCCAGGGAGCAGCTCATTTTTCCCATTGGGCATAAGCCCCCAGGACCCCTCCGCTGCCCTGACAGCCCTGACCCGTCCCCTGGCAAAGGGAGGGTCTGAGGGCCGGCCAGGGCCACGTGCAGCAGCACTGGGGGCGAGGAGCTCAGCCAACCTGCTCACGGAGGACACGCGGCCCAGGAAGAGGGAGGGAACGGGCCTCTGTCTTCAGAGCCAGAGGGAAACAGGTCCCTGGGAGCCGGTGCCACCTTCTCCTGGGCTGAAGCTCTGGCCCATTGCAGGGCCCGGCAGGGTCCCAGTGAGCCTGTGTGCACCCTGGGCTCTGCTGTGGAGTCGGCTCTGACAACTCCCCGTGACCTTCCATGGCCAGCGCCTCCCCGGGGACCCAGGGCACTGTCTTCCCACGGCCCCGGCGGACCCCCGAGCCTCAACCCTGAAGACAGGTTCTGTTCGGTGAAGGGGGGCTCCCGGCTGGGTTACTACGTGGCCTGTAAATAATTTTCCTTGTGTGGCGTGCTAAAGGGTATTAACTTCTATTTGTGTTGTAGTATTAAAAACAGATGAAACATCAATTGATCCATCAGGGTGCCCTTTGGGGGTTACAGACAAAATAATTTGAAAGACCCTTTTTAATGTTTTTTTAACTAAAGTTCCAGATGGTGCTTAAAGATGTGTTGAAGGGATTCTGTCTGAATCAAGAGGAATGGCCACAGAAACAAAGCAGGACCACAGATGACAAAAGAAACCCAGGGGTGGGTGTGCTGAGATCCATGCGCTCAGTCAACTCTAACGGGGAGAGTGGTCGTCTGCAGGAGGAAACATCGCGCACACCCCGTGTCTGGTCCCTGCTTGCCCCTGGGAGCCCCCTTCGTAAAACACAATCTCTATCAAAATCCCAGTGGCAACCTTTCTAAGGCTAGAGAAACCCATCCTCAAATCCGTATGGAGTCTCGAGGAACCACAAGTAGCCAAAACAGTCTTGAAAAGGAACAGAATTGGGGGCCTCACGCCTTCTGAGTTCACAACTTCTTACAAATCTTCAGTATCAGGACAGTGTGGTACTGACATAAGGACAGACATGTAGACTTGTGGATTGGAATAGAAAACCCAGAAATAAAGCCTCAACTACATGGCTGAACGACCTTCGGCGAGGGTGCCCAGGCCGCCGCAGGGGAAAGAAAGTCCCTCTAACAAGTGGTGCTGGGAAGCGGGATGTCCACACGCAAAAGAAGGGGAGGCAGTTGGTCCTTACGTTGCATCAAATACAAAGGTTAACTCAAATGGATCAAAGGCTAAATATAAGACCCCAAAATATAAAACTTCTAAAAAAAAAAAGCAGAGCAAAAGACGTTGGATTTGGCAAGAATTTCCGGGATATGACGCCAAAAGCACAGACAATGGAAGTTAGAAATAGGTATGTTGGAGGCAAAATTAAAAACTTCTGCCCATCACAGATTCTATCAGCAGAATGAAAGGAACCTGTGGAATGAGGGAAAACGTGTGCAGGTCATATATTTAATAAAGGGTTAACACCTAGAATATAGAAAGAACCCTTATAACTCAGCAACAGCAATAACAAAAAATAACTTGATTTGAAAATGGGCAAAAAACCCAAATAGACATTTCTTTGAAAATAATATGTAAATTTCCAACAAGCATATGAAAATATGCTCAACATCACTAATCATTCGGAAAATGCAAAACCACAGTGAGGTGCAACCTCACACCTGTTAGGATGGTTGTCATTAAAAAAAAAACTACAGAAAACAGTCGGCCGGCGAGGATGCGGCGGGATGGGAGGTGTTCACGGTTGGCGGGACGGGGCAGGTGCTGCGTCAAACTGTATGGCTGTTTCTCAGACAATTAAACAGAGCTGCCGTCTACGCCAGCAATTCTCCTGGGTCTGCACCCCAAAGAAATAGAAGCGGGATCTCTGATATTGCCCACCCACGTTCACAGCAGCACTGTTTACAGCGGCTAAAACACGGAGCCACGCAAGTGTCCATGGACAACGGGTGAATGGACCAGCAAAATGTGGTCCATCCACACAACGGAATGTTTTTCAGGGATATTTAAGAAGGACATTCTGACGCCTGCTCCGGTGTGGATGCACCTGAGGACACCGTGCTAAGCGGAGTAGGCCAGTCACAGGAGGACAAACGCTGTGATTCCACTCGCTCGGGGAAACTGATCAGTCAGATTCACAGAAACAGAAGGGAAGTGGTGGTTGGTAGAGTGGGGGAGGGGACGCGGAGCCCGGTTGGCCACGGACGAGGTTTGTTTTGCAAGATGAGAAAGGTCTGGAGACGGCTGATCAACCACCCGAGGGTACTTGACACACCGGAGCTGCACACTTGGAAGTGGGTGAGGTGGTGACTTTCACGTGGTGCATATTTTCACCGGATTAATATCGAGTGTCCCAGCTGCGCAGCAACAGCGAGAAACCACTCCTGCCTTCAGGGAACTCAGCCTTTAAAAAAGCAAAGCAGGCAGGTGGGTCAAATGAATAAAGCACTGGTACTTGCTGTGACGTTTGTTTTCGGGCATAGAGGGTGGTCATGGTGTCAGCTGGCCCTTCTCGAAGGTTCACTCCGTCTTGTCCACGGGTAACTCATACGTGGCCACCTCAAGCTACCGACACGGCGCCGCTCTGAGCGCTCCAGAGTTAGGGGGAACCTCAGTGGGACAGACCCCCAGGGACAAGGACCCTGCAGGCTGCAGAGCGTAGCCGGACGGCGAAAGGGCTCTCAGCTCACGGTCGAGGACCTGGGCAGGAAGGACCCTGAGCCAAGCGGGGCTGGATGGAACTGTGCCCAGGCTGGAGCACAGGGCCGTGTGCCGTGGAGACCTGTGGCTCTGCCCACTCTCTGGCACCGCGAGAGTAGCTTCCGTCCCCCACCGGACAGCCCGGCGTGGCCACGCAGGCCCTCGAGGACACTGTGGTGAGTGAGCACGGCGTTCCCCCCTCTCATCACCAGCACGAGCGTATGTAGGAGTGAGGTCGTGAGACATCCCCAAGTTCCCTGTCACTTCTCATTGCTGTGGATAAACTGAGGGGAAGACATGTTGTCTTATTTGTATAATTGTTTTCTTGCAGTATTCAAACTTGTTCATTTACCCAGTCGTCGATCAAATGCTTTCTCAGGGCTCGTTTTTTGCTGGACGCGTTCCGGGTTGGGGCAGGCAGGACACGCCGATGGGGTCTTTCCTTCCTCCGTGGCCGATGGGGTGGGTACGAGGAACACACCGCAGGACTTGTCACAGGCTCGGCCAAAACCGCGGCCTCGAGTCTGAGATGTAACTAATGGCAGGGGGTGGAGGGGAGACAGGATTCAGAGCAGTGTGCCAGGCGTGTTTCTAACGTCCTGGAAACCGTTTGTTCTCTGGACGCCCCAGTTCCCACGGGGTTCACGTCCCCGGGACCGGGCCCCCTCGGGAAGACCCGGCCGCACTCAGCGCCGGGCAGCCGAAACCCACTCTGGTGAGCATGGTGTGGACCGGCGGGTCGGCACTGTCTTTCCTGTACGTAATTTAACTGAACATTTAAAATGTGGATTTGGGACGCGAGACAGAGGGCGTCAGTGCGCTGTGAGGACTGGGGATGCAAGCGGGAAAATCGCTGTCTTATACGCTCTGCCCTCAGATTTTAGAAATCAAAATTTTCCGAGTGTGATAAGCAGATGGTCACAACCAAATCAGCTTGCCAGGGGCTGTAATGAGCCAGGTCCCCACGCGGGACGGTCTCAGGGGCCCTCCAGGTGGGCGTCTCCCATGGCAGCCCCTCCCCCATCACACAGGCCCCGGGAGAGCCTCAGGTGAAAACCCTGCAAAGCTGCCGGGGCATTAGCATGACAAAGGGGCAGCCACCTGGGCTGCTCCGCGTCCCCGGAGGACCTGGCTGTTTGTCTTTTTTCATTGAGTTCCCCGGGAAGCTGCTGCGGGCCTCCGCTCCAGCTCCTACCTAAGCAGCCAGAGTTTACGCTCAAAATAGATGCGGTTTGTAATTGCTCGCCCAGCCACCCCAGAAATTTCTGCAGAGATCCCTTGATAACAGCCGACGCCTCCCCGTCAGGCCACCCGCCGGCCCTGCTCCTTAAAGGGGTAATGAGCCCGTCTCATTCCCAGTCCTCGCTGATTGCTGCTTATTAAGCTTCAGCACGGAGCGGAGGCTGTGTTTTCCCCCAGCCTTTTATCTCCTAATGTGTGTGTGCCCTGCGCCCGAGCACCGTGATAAGAAAATGCTAATTTGCGACGCACAGCAGAGCTGCCCGAGGCACAGGCCTGCCTCGGGGACCCCGTATGGTGAACGGAGGTGGTCAGCGGGCCCCGGGGGCGGGTGGAGAGGGGCAGGCTGGCGACTGTGAGGTCTCGGGAGACGGTCAGGGAGTGATGAAGACCACTCTGCACTTACAGAAACAGGGCTGGAGTGTGTGGGCCAAACGGGCCACATGCTAACCTGACCAGCTCAGGGAGGGCTGCGTGGGGGCCTTGCAAACTCAGAGACCTAAAGTAACCACAAAGGATGGTCTGAAATTAAAACTTTTTAAACTAAAAGCAGTTTATGGTGGGTAGTCATGTCCTAGGCCGGTATCTTCCCTGAGAAAGGTCTATCTTTACCTTAATGGAGCCTGTTCATTGTCTTTTGCATCTACAATAAAATTCCTTTGGAAGGTCAGCGTAACTTCCCTTTTTCCAGACCCCTTAGGGCACAACCAATGCACTGGGGGAGACCATAAATCCTCTCATTTCTTATTATCAGGTTAATTGTTGACTGTTAACCCACCTAAATAAAAGAAGTGTGTGTCTGTAATTATACTTTTTTTCCAATCCCAGAGTTTTCCCAGCTTTGCTTTCTCCTGCTTCCTTAATCTGTCACCAATGGATTTCTTAAAGTGCAAAACTGCCAGTCTCAGAATATTATCTCAATCGTTTGAGATTCTGCTTCCCTGCACCTGTCGACAGTTTGACTCAAATAAATCCACTAAAATTCTTCACAGGTTTGAATGTTTCTTACGTTAACAAGTATATAAAACACTAGCGAGCCAGCCCCACAACGTCAGGTGGCTCCAAGCAAAGCGCAGGCTGCTCTGTTCTCAGCACGGTTTTGGGGCAGCAGGGCTCTGAGCACCACGGACACCAGGTGGGTCCTTCTTAGGGTGTTTGTGTCCAGAGGTCATTGCAAAGAGTGTGAGGGCTTCAGGTTCTCGGATCACCTTCTTGGGACCCCTCAAAGGAAATTCAGGGGGTTAAAGCCAGACCTCTGCAGGCGTCCCTCACGAAGTGTAACTGGGGGCTGGCCAGGCTTCCCATTCCAGGAAAGACGTGCTGTCCACAGTCAGGTCCTTGGGAGGCCAAAGGTTTCAGGAGCTGAGGCAGGAAGACTTTAAGGAGAGAAGTCACAGCTGGTAGGTCTGCAGGAAGACAGTGATTGACCATGGGAGATTCTAGAAAACGGACGTTCCTGTATTTACTGAATTTCTAGTAAAATGAAAGAAAATTCCAGGATCCTGGGGCTCAGAATGGGCAGTGGAGACGACGTGGAATGCCCCTGCCAGGGTGGGGACCTCTTCAGCGGGCTCCCTGGGTGGACGGGTCCATTTCTGTGAAAACTGGCCTCCTAGACCCTCCGTGTTTGTTGCTTTGATCTCTGAATTTTGTGTTAGAGACAGAATTAAAGTTTTTTAAATTAAATCTGTTAATGCATTGGGTTCAGACCATAAGAAAAATTTATTTTATGCTGGATGAATGCACCACTTTCTTTTAGATGAAAATAGGGCCCTTTAGGGAAATTTTGAATGAGTGTTTAAATAGGTGAATGACTATAACACCTTAAGGCTCACAAACATTCAGTTGTGATAGAAGATGCCAGTGTTTCTCATTGATATTTCAAAAGTCGTCTGTAAGAAAAATACTTTTGCACCAAATATATTTATTTTCCTTGTCATCAGCATTCTATGTCCAGAAAATGGCCAAATTCATACTCACGAGAAGATAAACTCCATGAGAACAAGAACTTTGTTACTCCCATTTGAGATGTAATCTCAGTTCCCAAAACAGTGGCCTGGTTCCTAAAATGACTCAGTAAAGACGATTGAATGAGTAATATACCCAACCCATGACATACAAGCACATGCACACACAAACCTCACACACACTCTTCCCACACCACGTGACTTCCGTAAAGCCCCTGCTGCTGGGGAGCCACGAAAAGTGAGTCCCACCCACTCGACACATTTTGTAAGTTTTATGAAATATAAGTGGTTCTTTCTAAAATGTATTCTAAAAGAGAGGTGGCTATAAGGCCCTTTATGATGTATCACCAAGTGAAAAAATTAAGTCACACTTCAGGACAGAAGCTGTAGTCCTACGGTGGGTGACAGACAGACAGACAGGCTGGGAGGATGTCCCCCGAGTTGCTGGGAGAGCTTGCCTCTCTAACTCTGCATGTTGTCTGATTCTTTGTCACCACGTGTACTGCCTTCGTATTAAGAAGCTAACAGGTTGATTAAAAAGTAAAAGGAGGCGTCGATGCTTCTGTCGGGAGCTGGGCCCCTCGGGTATCAGCAGGGCCGCCCCGTCCGAGGCCACCCCAGCAGGAGCAGTTTTCCATGTTTTCTCGAGCCCTCCACACACACACGCGCCCACACGGAACCCGGCTTGGTCGTCTGCAGCCGGGACGCACAGGGGCTCAGCCTCGGGGAGGCAGCGGTGCCTGGACGCCTTCTTGCTGAACTCGGAGGAGGCCGGGCAGGGCCTCCCCAAAGCCCAGCTTCTCCGTGGGGCTGGTTTCAGGTCTCCCCCTCCTGACCCCCACCCCTCAAGCTGACTTGGGTGCCCTGCTGTGGCCCCTCAGAGCCTCTGCTTGCACCTACGGGGATGGGCTGGCGGGAGGGGAGGCGGGAGGGGCACCAGGAGGAAGGAACGAGGGGCAGGCAGAGACCCCAGGCCCTGGGAACGCAGCAGCGCTCAGCGGACGCCCGGGCCTCGTGGATGAGCAGGTACCAGCCAGCACGTCCTGTGACTACGTCTTCATCACAAAAGTGACCGCTGCAGCGCGGGGCGGTCGGGGCTGGGGCCGGCTGGAGGGGACCTCTGCCGAGGTGCCTTCTGTAACAGTTACAGGACTGACCTGCAGGCTCCAAGGCCGTCTTTGCAGCGGCAGAATCTCGGAAAAAGGAAACTCCCGGTTCATTCCGTGATCCCCTCCCCTGCCTGGTGGAAATGGCTGGCCACCTGCCTGGCCTGCTCGTGTCCCCAGGAAGGTGGCCCCTGCCCCACTCGCTCCAGGTGACTCGGGACCTGGTCTCGGGGACGCACAGGCAGCCTCGGCCTTGGGCGCGGGTGGGGTGGGGGTGTCACAGGGCTGCGGGCGAGGTCCTCGGGCTGCACCGGAGCATTTCTTGGTGGAGGAAGCTGCTCCCTTCCACACGAGTTCCTCCCCAAAGGACACTCCTAATTTGCTGCTGGCAGAGAGACAAACAACACACAGGCCCTGCCAGCAGGGAAGAGTCGAGGGCGAATCCAAATGACCAGGCAAGACCTGGAGGTGGGAAGGAAGAGGCCACGGTTAGCTCATTCCTTGTGGTGAGCCCCACGGCGGGAGCTCTGCCAGCCCGAACATGGAGACAAGAGGACAGTCACGCGGCGCTCGGCTGCCCCTCGCAACCAGAGAAGGGCCTTAAATCAGGGACGTGAAGGACCCGCCCTGGCTGGGGGCCAAGCCAGCAGCAGCCCTGTGTCATCCTGGTGGTGACATCACCCACGTCCATGGGGACAGGGCTGGCGCATCCGAGGGGCACTCAGGTCACAGGGACACATCCTGGAGCGAAACCTGCCTGGGCCGCCGACGGAACTCGTGACCTGCCGACTGTGACTCCACGGTGAGCCCCCACCTGGGCAGGGGGACCTGCCTGCATTTCCGCCACGGGGAGGGGACGGGCTCTCTTCACTGGGTAACTGCGGAGGAGGTGGAGAGAGAGATTGTCTCCCTCAGTACCTGGGTTACTGCTCGGGGTGTCTCTGATGTGGCCAAAGGCAGAGTGGACCTGAGGAGCCTCTGGTCATGAGCGGGCGTGTCTCTGGGCTCTTGACAGAGGAAGGGCACACTCCTGATCAGAAATGGCCTTGCTGTGGGTGTCACAGAGCCTCCCAGTCGTGCCCAGGACTTGGGACAACACGGGATGGGACGTGGGTGTGCAGAGTGGGAAAGATGAGGCTCCTGGGCGCCGTCTCCACAGCGACGGGCACGGCTGCCGCTTTCTCCAGTGGGTGGGTAGAGTGTCCCCACAGGGAGCTGCGTATGTGACTTCAAATAGCAGGTCAAAGCTCCAGGGAGGGCCCGGATGGAAACGAGGAGACACCACCGTCTCCCCACCAGGGCAGTTAACCTCTAGCCATATGGAGAAGGACCCCATGTCATACTTTTAAAAAATATATTGGGACCTGGCCAGTGTGGCTCAGCGGTTAGAGCGTCAGCCTGAGCACCGAAGGGTCTCGTTTCGATTCCCGGTCGAGGGCATGTACCTGGGTTGCAGGCTCGATCCCCAGCCCGGTCGGGGCGTGTGTGGAGGCAACCAATCAATGTGTCTCTCACGTCGATGTTCCTCTCTCTCCCCCTTCCACTCTCTCTAAAAAGCAATGGGAAAAATATCCTTGGGTCAGGATTAACCAAAAAAACAAAAAGAAATATTAGGACCTGGGTCAACAATCACACCCTGATGGAAGCTGATGGAAAACGGGACAGCGTGGAGCCGTGGCCGGGGGTGGCCCAGACCCTGCAGCTCGCCCTGCACAGCGCCTCGGCTTCTCCACGGCCTCAGTTTTCCCGTCTGTGAACCTGTGCTGCTCACTGTGAGGATGACGACCTCGAATGCCCAGCGGCTAGGACCCTGCAGGGCACCCAGTACACACGCGGGACGCGGTAATCGGGGAGAATTCTTGTCCTGGAAAGAGAGCTGGTTGACTCACGGTGAGCCCAGGACCGAAGGCCTGCTCCTTAGTAAGAGCCCAGAGGCCCGGCCCTGTTTCCAGTGCACCCAGCCACTGAGCCAGCCAACTTCGAGGTTCACGGCACTGTTGTCCTGCAGCAGAGCTAACTGCTGAGGGTGGACATCGGGGAGACCGATGTTGCCAAAAATGAAACCTCATCCATCCTGGAAATGGCATCCAGTTCCTAATTCTGGGCCTTTTGGAAATTCCCTGAGACCCAGTGCCCTGGTTTCCTCACTTCCCGCCTGCCCCTCTGCGTTCTCGCCTTGCATCATACGAACTGGCACCGGGAGTCCAAGGCCTCGTGACTCACAGGAATGACTCTCGGTTTCCCCGGAAAATGAGGCAGGAACACAGAGCCATTACCCCCTTTTTTCTGAGATCTCTGCCATAGCTCAGGCATCGTGTGGGGTACAGGTGAGCCAGACAAAGGTGTGGGGCGTTACCTGAAGGATCTCACAGGCCAGCATGTGGCAGGATCTGGCCAATGGCTCGATCTCCAATCAGTTCACGGGCACTGGGCCCAGCACCCAGGGCCAGGGGGTGTTGGTCCCACTGGTGAGGGTTTGCTGAGGGTGAGAACAGCGCAGGCAAATGCAAAGAGTAAGTAAAGGTCTCCATTTGGGGACCTTAGGAGATCCCTGTGGCTGACTGGCAGCTTCCTGTGGGCCGTGCCGAGTGGGAGGAACTGGGGAGGAGGGTTGAGCAGGGTGCAGGCAGGCGGGAGGGATGTCTAAGGCAATAGGGCAGGAGAAGTGATGGTGATGCATGGCCTCAGGTGTGAGGCTGAAGGTGAAGAGAAAGAGATGGACTGGTGGGGTCACCAAGAACACCACAGCTCAAGGCCAGGAGGGCCTGGTGGACATGACACTGGGTGGTGACCCCAGGCTGCCATTCACTCAAAGCCTCGCCCAGGAGAAGCCCCTCTTCCTGCCGGTGCTGGCCGCTCTCAAGTGCCAGCCTCACTTCCATCCTCAAGGCTACCAACTGGGGTCACCCAGATGTGAGGGACCACCTGGCCTGCACAGTCTGCTGTGGCTCCTCAGACCACGTCTGATCCCACAGGCCCGACTCCCAGTTCTCAAAGCTATTCCTGCTCTAGGCCCTCTCAGGTGACCGTCCCTCACCTGGGTCCAAAACCAGGGCGGGTGTTTTTCTTTCCGCATCAGAGCCCCAGGGCTGAAATGTAGGTAGGAGGCTGAACCTGGAGCTCTCGCTCTTAGCTCCACAATGTGCAGCCTCTGGGCAGGAGCAGCTGGCTGACCTGGGATCCAGGCTCTGGGCAGCCTGGGCTCTGAGGTCATCTCAGCCCTGCAGGACTCCTGGGACGTGGGGCCAGCTCTGACTCGACCTCCAGAACCAGGCCTGGTGCTGGCTGCGTGCTTAGGCTGGGCTCCCCCAGGGGTGCATCTGGACACCCTGTTCCGCATCCTCAGAGCTTGGCGCTCTGCCCGCAGGTGGCTCCAGGCCTGCTCACAGCGGGCACCTCCCTGCTCGTCCTCTAGAGGGGCAGGTGGGTCTCCTGCCGGATGTCACCCTTGCCCACATGCTCCCTGCTTCTCCCCTGCTCTACAGCAGCTGTCAAGATGCTGTGCCATCCCTGCGTTCCCTTAGGCTGAGCATTTAACTCAAAGTCAACATTTCACCAACTCGTCCCAACCTGAAGTCTGCAGGCTCCAGCTGGCAGCGATCGCTGGCCTTTCCTGGGCCACGTGGACCAAGATGGTGCCAAGTGCAGATCTGCATTTAGGGACACAGGGCGGGTTCTTGGGAGGAGGGCACACTGCACGCAGGCCTGTCGGCACTCAGAACGTGTCTTGTCTCTGAGGATGGACAGAAAGGGGGCTCATGCACCCTGCAAATATGTCTCGGAGAGGTGGTCCTCAGGGCGGGGCATCAGGAGAGGCTCGGTCCATGCGTCCTGCCCCAAACTCACCCACTGATATGATGTAGGAGGGACTCGGCCTCCCACAGATGGTGCTGCCAAGCTGATGGCCCCTTGGAGGTCGTGTCCGATGTTTTTGTGGCTTTGTTGTTCTGCTGGACAGATTGTTCTGGACACAGGGGCGGCTGCAACAAGGCCCTGTTGGGAGGGTGCAGCCAGCACACACAGGGCTGGTGTCCCCCTCCCTGCCCACACCCACAGCACCCAAGGAATGGGTCATGACCCCTCCCCCCCAAGCCTGCCAGGGCTCAGGGTCATTCTCCACCTGGCCTGAAGGTGGCCTTTGCCCCGTGTCACCTTGGCCTCCAGGTGAAGCCAAGAAGTGGGTGAAGCCCTCCCCAGGCAAGGGGCCCACAGCACGAAGGCTGCCCACACCCAGGGCCCAGCTGTGCTCCGAGTTCAGTTTACTTACCCTGCCTTCCACAAACCAGCCGACGGGGAGCCCCAGGGTGGGTGCTGGTGGCTGCTTAGCAATATGAACTTGCTTAATGCCTCAGCTGTGCACTTAAAAATGGTTCAGTGGTACATTTTATGTTGTATGTATTTTACCAAATAACAAAGAATTGTGTATGAAACTGCTTTGGTAACTGGGAATACTATTTTATTCAAAATGCTATTGCTTAGTTAATAAAAAGCAGCCTGCGGGGTGGTGACCCCGCCTCCCCTCCAGCAGAAGCCCAGGCATGGTGATAGCAACACTGAGACTTGACCCGGATTTCAGCCAAAGACCAGCAGCTGTTTCTCGTAGGGACCACGTTTCACGTGTGGGACCATGGTTCACATGTGGACCACGTTTCACCTTGAGTCGGAGCAGCGGGGGTAAGACCCTGATCTGCAACGTTGTCAGTGAAGAAGGGTCTCTGTTCCCATCTGATCTTCAGTTTTTCCTGTAGATTCCCATATGCACAGTCAAGTGTCATGAATCCCAGCCTCCCTGACTGACTCGAAGACCCTTGTCCTGTGTCTGGATAAAGGCTCAGCTGAGCCAATGAGGACATCAGCGCCGACCACCCACTGCCAGGCGGACGGCTGCCCCCCGGGGCCCCTGGTCTGAGGGAAGTCCAGAGGACAGAGCAGAGCATGGAGCTTGGCTGGCAGCGGGAGCTGTGACGGGCCTGGGCAGAGGGCCAGCCACCAGCCTAGTGGGGCCGGAGGAGCTGAGACCCTTCACGCATCCTCGGAGGTGCCGAGAGCCCAGAGCAGGTGTGAGGTTGCGAGAGCCTGAACTTTCTCACCTTCGAAACGGTTGAACGATCGCTACCACGTACGGCACCTTTGACCTCATGAAGCAGAACCACTGCAGGTGGAGTGATTGTCCGGGTTAGTATGTCAGTTAGTGACCATGCAGCCACCAAATGGGAGGGGGGAGGGTGGTGCTCGCCCACGGCAGGGCGCTCCAGCGAGCAGGGTGCCCTCCCACCCCCCACAGGAGATGCGCGTGGCCCCGTGGCTCCCCAGCCAGTTTCTCACCCGGAGGCCAGGATGTCGTGGCACCTCCGAGGGCCGTGCTAAGTGCGGCACCGTCGGACTTCCCTTTGGTTCTGCGCCTGCGGTGGGATGAGTTTTTCAGTTTGGTTTTGCTTCTCTGACTTTCATCTTTCCAGGCTCACTCCAGCCCCAGTGGGGTGGGGAGGGAGGTGGGAAAAGGTGCCGAGCACAGGGCCCAGTGAGCAGGAGAGTAGGGGCCACACCCACGTCCCCAAAGGGGAGCTGGGCTGAGGCCTGGGCTGGGGCTTCCTGGAAGGTCTGCTTTACACAGTAAGAGACCTGATTCCTTGTCTAGAAGCCTCTAGAAGCAGGACGCAGCATTTCTTGGTGAAAGTCTCAGGATAACCTGCCTGCCCAGAGGCCAGCCGCTCAGGTCCTGCCTCCACCGGCACCAGGTGCTGAGTCATGGAGCTGAATTCCGCAGCAATGGTTCCTGGTGCCAAATACCTGGCTCCCGGGCCTGCCCGTTCAGGTGAGGGTGTCCGGGTGTGCACGTGTGCTTCAGTGTGGGCGGGGGTGGTGCCCACCTTGCAGCTGTGAACATGCGTGAGAATTAACACATGAGTACACAGATCATGTGTAGTTGAACAACACACACGTGTGCTGTGATCCACAGAATGGTGCCCGAGCCAGTCGATGCTCTAACGCTTCAGAGGGCTCTTGTGTTCAGTATCCCCGGTTGCCACTGCTCCTCCACAGCTCTCGGCCACGCGCCACGCCAGGCCCCTGCCTCCATCACGATCCTCACTGCAGACACAGGTGGCAGGAAACATCAGTGCCATTTACCTTTCGACACTTGAGGAAACTGAGGCTCAGAGAGTGTGCAGCCCCAGGCCACATGCTGGGAGCAGAGGTGAGTGGAGCCCAGCTCTCCTGTGACCTGTGCCCCACGTTGGTGGACAGCTGGCTTCCTGCATCTCTGTTTGTAGAGAGGACCCTAGAAGTGCTCATACCTGGGGCAGCTGTCAGGGATGCATTCTGTACCCCCAGGACCGAGGCCCACCCCGCGCCTGGCCCCTCCGAGAGTCCTGGCCTGGCTTGTCCTTCCTCCCAGCACCACCCCTCCCTGCAGCAGGAGGCAATGGCCCGAGCAAGGCCTCTTCTGAGCTCCAGGCACCTCTGACATTTAATTTTCGGGAACTTACCAGCTCATTCTCTAGCTTATTTTGTGATGTAGCAACAGCCCCAAATCAGGCAGCCTGGACAGTCCAGTAAATATTTACAAAGCCCGGCTGCTGGGTGCTGCCTCTGAGCAGCTGGCCTTGCTTGTTGGGGGGGAGTGGAGGCGCAGGAGCCAACCCCCCCCCCACACTCACTTCCGAGGAAATAGGACGCCCCCTCCCCCCCCCCCCCCCCCCCCCGACTCAGGCAGTAGCTCAGGCCCAGAGGCTCTGAACGTAGGACTCGTGCTGGGGGCATCCCTGAGTCGTTCTTTCTAAACAGCAACAGATCATGTCACCCAAACAACAAGCAATCCCTTTCTTTCCAAGATGGACTGAGGCACACCGAAACCCCGCGTCCCTCCAGCCGCACAGGCCTCTGTCGGTCATTACTCTCCGTCTGCGAAAACATTTTATTTTTACATCATTAACTAAGCTGCCCCCACCATGGGCCACCCAGGAGACACCTCAGGTCCACGTCAGAGGTGACAGGGACGCCCCAGCGGTCCTGTGCCCTGTGGGCGTGTCAGCTCCTCACCATGGCTGCCGCCTCCAAGCTCAACCTCGAATCAGAGGAACAGGGTGCAGGGTTGGCCGCCGCCCCAGGGAGAGCCCCTTCACTCTGCAAGCTGGGTGTTCACTGGGGCGCTGAGAGCAGACATGGTGCGCGGGGCCCGGGCGAGCTCAGCCCCATGCCAGGACTGCAGGTCATCACCGGGGGGTGGTCTCCATGTCACCAGGAGGGGGGCCACCTCAGGCCCTCAGGGTGACAAGGAAGCAAGTGGCCCATGAGCTGGTGTCATTGGAGAGCCAAGGTCTTTGTGTCTGTCCAGACACACTCACAGCCTAGACCCGAGGGCACAGAGGCACCACCCCAGCACCCGAACTGAAAATGCCAGGTATTTATGCTGCTGAGACTGGAGACCTTCAGAACCGCGGAGATGGGAGGCTCCTTGGAGGTCATCCAGGCTGCCCCCAGAAAGAGGTTCTCCAGGGTCGAAATTCCCTCCTAAGTTCACCCATTTTCCCCCTTCCCACCCTGGCCTCTTTTGCCTGGGTGCTGTCCTCCCCCTGTGTGAGTATCAGTCCCTCCCAAGCACAGGTATAACCAACACGCAGCGGCCGGGAGCACCGCAGGGCCTGGCCTGCCCTTGAGGTCGTCCAATCTATGAGGCAGAGATTCAACGTTAAACCAACACGTCCAGTAAGAGCGATGCCACTAAAACACCTCCGATCAGAGGGTTTCCTGAGCTACGTTTGCCGACGGCCTTGCTATATAAGGCTCCTGGTGTCCAGGCACGAACCTGGGGCCCCTCCTCGCCCTAGTCCACGACCCCCTGGGATTTATCACAAAATTCCATCAACTTGGAGAGGTATGTGAAAACAAGTCATAGTAACAAATGATTTCCTCAAATTTATCCATTGCTAAGTATGTAGTGTAAAGTTCATTTAAACATGACTTCCACTTAAATCCATGGAGTCCCTCATTTAGCAAGTAATTAAAGTTTACTTAGCTTTTTATTAATAATGTAAGAAAAACCCACGATTCATCAATAAACTTAAATCACTGTGCTGTTAATTCAGGGACTGGATATATATGGAGATAATGGAGTTACTTTCATGTACTATGCCCTCAAATTTTGATCCAAGGTTTAGAAATTTTTCTTTGCGGCTTTAAGAAGCCCAGTGGATCCCCTGGGGCTCGTGGGAGGTCCTTCACCACAAACAACACGTTGATGGTGAGAACCTGTATTAACAACAAACGAAAACAGCTATCACTGTGGTTTCTTTCTGTCGTTGGATTGTGAGGGGGTCTCACCAGCTCTCCAAACATCCCAACCTGTTTATGGAACAGGGATTTGCGTAAAAGGAAGCCACTTAATACCATCCTGAAGTTCATTTGCAGAATTGTTACAAAGCATTGTTATACTTACTGGCTCTCGTTATGCTTCCTGAATGACCGTTATCCATTTAAATTAAGTAACATGATTATCATAGAAACTCTCTCACATGACCCTGTGGCCACAGTGGCCCCCTGCACAAAAAACTGGAGTGGCCAAGCCACACACACTCATCTGCTCCCCCAAGAATCTCCGCATGTGAAAGCTCTCAAACTGGCCCCTTTAAAAAACAACAACAATATTTTTAAATGGTCATTTCTTGATGTTTAAGATTGAAATAGTCATCTTGTTTCTTATAAGCACCCTGACTCCACAACACACATCAGTCCCCTTCCTGAGCTCCTGGGGGTTTACAAACAGCTCCAGGGAACCACATTATGTTTTTGTGCTGTTGAGATCTGAGCACTCTGAGCGAGGTGAGGGATGGATCTGGAACCTTCTCTGAGTTGAATTCCTCCCTGCTGGCCTCCAGCTCGGCCTGCACGGGACATTCAGTCTCAGGCAAGAATTACTGCCCGAACCCTCAGCTCCTTCCATCGCCTTCCCTAACTGGACCAGACCCTCAGTACCTGCCCCGGGTCAAGGGTGGGCAGACACTGGAAGCTGCACACAAGTCCCAGGGGAGACCTGGCCCCACAGGAGGTCCCAGAAGGAGACCTTAGCTTGGCAGCTTGATGCCTTCTCCTTCTACCCCTTCGGCCAGTTCCCAGCCGAGGTTTCACTTCGTTCTGAGATTTCTCTCATTGCTCCACCCTCCAAAGATTTCCAGGCTCCTAACTTTCCAGCAAATGGACATTATGAAAAGTCTTGTTTATCTTAGCTGAAAATCTCAATTAAAACATTCCATTCTGAAAGCATGACCCAGAGCTTGGCACCTCCGTGTTGCGTGAAACAGCTGGTCCTCCTCAAAGCCACCGAGAAGCTGCTTCCTGCCACTTGGTCACTGCCACAGGGTGTGGGGATGACAAATGTCCCCGTGTGAACTGGACGAGTCCCCTCTCGCTGAGAGGGATGGGGACAGCCCTCCCAGCTGCTCTACATGCTGGCCCACCAGGGCATCTGACGGATGACCCTCAGGCCACCTCTTGTCCTCTGAGGATCTGACTGCCGGGAACCGTCCTGGGGAACCACCCATGTGCACTTTCCTTCCAAAGACCTATGTCCCAGATGAGGGGCTTAGCTCACCCGGGACCAGCTCAGATGTGGAAGCAGAAGCCCTGCGTGTCTGGGTGGAGGCTCTGTCATTGTCCCTCAGCCCCTCTGTGTCAGCCCTGGGGGCACATCAGCCACCCAGACAGGCCTGCTCCAGGTGCAGCAGTCTTCCAAGGACCCTCAAGGAGAGGGAACACAGGTGGCGTGTTCTGGGAGGTGGGGTGGCAGATCAGTGAAGGGTCTGGAAGCCAGACTGGAGGCGGGCTTTGTGTGGGGTGCAGAGGGAGGCTCCAGTGAGAGACAGGATGAGAGGCACAGGCGAAGGTCACTGTGGCCACAGCCTGGGCATTGTTGGAGGAAGTGGGAGAGAAAAGTGCCTTGGTTCAGTCTGTGGCAGAGGCCATGTGGCAGAGGTCCCGTGGCAGAGGACACGTGGCAGAGGACACGTGGCAGAGGTCACGTGGCAGAGGACATGCAACAAGTGTGACAGTGGTCACATGGCAGGGCTCAGACATTAGCACTCAGAGGACAGAGGACAAAGTGTGATTCCTGCACTGGTGTGAGGCCGGGGTGAGAACAGAACCAAGGTGACCCTGGGTCTGTGGTGGATGACCAGGTGGATGGAGGTGCTGTCCCTGAGAGGGTGGGGGACAAGCAGCGTCAGAGCAGAGTGGGCCCTGCCCCAGACAGGTTGCGTCAATGTCCCAGTGCTCCTGATACATGGACAGATGTAGACACAGGAGGTGGGCACGACTCTCACTGTCGTGATGAAGACAAAGACACCACAAGGGATGGGGGTGCCGGGGAGCACGCCCAGTGAGAACAGAGGGGGCTGGGTTGGGACCCCAGGGGGTAACCAGTGTCGATGGAAAGGGAATCCCAGAAGTCTGAGGGGGACAGAAATGAAGAGAGTGACTCACAGGAGCCAAAGGCAGAGGGCCTCCCGGGAGGAGGGGTCAGGGGCGTCTTGTTCAGGAGAAGCCACGCACGGCAGGAGGGGACCGAGTGTCAGCTTGGCGGCTGAGTGTCAGGTTGAACTGCGGACAGTGGCTGCTTCAGGAACCTGGCTGTGAAGGACATTTGTTCACGGTGATCCCTGGGTCGGGTTGAGAACTGAGCAGCAACCCTGAGGCCTGGGGCAGCTCCCCAGTGAACACCAGGGCACCCAGCGCCACCAAATGTGTGTGACTGGACAGCGCCTGCTACTCAGGTCTCCGTTCCCTCCTCATGACGTGACTCACCAGCGTCAGGAGTTTATTCTGCTTGCACAGATCCCCTCTTCTGCTACATCATTTTGACATATAAATTAAGATGGAAAACTCCCCTTTTCAGAGTCTGTGAGGTTTAGAGTTCATCCCTTGATAGAAATAAAATCTTAGTAATTCCTACCAAAGAAGAAAACTTACTTGAAACGCATAAAAAGATGTGGTTCAGTTCTGTCTAATTCACAGTGTGCAGGATGGTGTCTCAGCTTCTTAGCTGGGGGGGGGGGGGCTAGGCCCCTCCAACCTTCAGAGATTCATGTGGGCTCCCTGGAATGTATCCCCCAAAATTTACATGATGACATTCTAACTCCCCAAGATGCAGGTGTTAGCAGGTAGAGTCTTTGGGAGGTCATGAGGTCATGAGGGTGGGGCCCCGTGAATGGGGTTAGTGCCCTTGTAAAAGAGGCCCCACCAAGCTCCTTGGCCCTCCCACCACGTGAGGACACAGCAAAGAGATGCCGTCTATGACCCAGGAAGACTCCCCACCAGACACCAAGTCTGCCGACACCTCGATCTTGGACTTCCAGCCCCTAGACTATGAGACGTGAGTTTCCACTGTTTATAAGCCCTTCGGTCTGTGGTGTTTTGTTGCAATGACCTGACACACAGCCTGGTCAGATGGTCACTCTGTCCGCGGTGCTGGGACAGCAGAGGAAACACTATGACCTTCTTCGTGAACTGTATGTTGCCTCCTCTGTTAACACTTGTCAAATCAGTCAGCTCTTTGAAAAGGCATCATGAGACGACAGGTAAGGAAAGATGCCCACGGCAGAGTTGGAGTCAGGTCCTTCACCCTGTGGCTGCCACGCTGAGACGGCCCAGAGCCACCATCCGGCGTCTCCTGAGGGAAGAGCCCGCCAGGCCCCACAAGCCCGCTGGGCAAACGTCCAGGCGGCCGACTGCTTCCTCCTGTGTCTCACCCTTGCGCTGCTCACCTTTCCCCAGCCCCACCTGCGCGTGTCTCGACAGTGCTGCCCGAGGAGCGTCTCGTCTTGTGTAACGGCGCACTCCTGGCCCAGGGCAATGTGTCAGCCGTGGGAGGTGCTGGCATCAGTGCAGAAATCGGGCGTGGATGACCCTCTGGAAGAAACCGCCAAAGGGAGGGGTCCCCACAGGGACAGGCTCTAGCTGCCTTCGGTCCTGAGCGCCTGCGGACCTGACTGCACCAGCCTGCTTTGTGGCCAAATGTTCCGTTCTCTCGGGTTGGCCAGCTTCCAGGTCAATAAGAACATCTGGATGGGAGGGAATGGAGTCGGCCCAGACGTGCGGTATGGGGACAGGACCCTGGGCTCCCAGGGACCCATTCCAAGACCTGCATCTTCCCAGAAGAAATGCAAATGATGAGCCCTCTGCACAGTGGTGTGAAATTGTGAACTGCTGAGCACTACACCTGGAATGTAAGATCAAGAAATGCCGACAATTACTGCCGCAGAAAACCTGATGAGTCACACGAGGCACTGCCCCCCTGTCGGGGTAAGGAAGCTTCCTCCAGCCCAGGCTCGGGTCTTACTGGAAAGGGAGGGACTAGGTTCAGTGAAGTCACTTACGCTGGAGCCTTCTGAGCTGGGGTGACCACCCTGTGGCCAGGGCTTGGGGTAAAGTTGAGGGAAGGTCCGAGGAGCCTCTTGCCAGGGGTATTCAGGTAAGAAATCTCATTGCACAACAGGTTAGGAAATATCTGTGGTCCTAACTACAGCCAAGTTAGAGGGCAGCATCTACTGCCAGGTATGTGTCCCTGCCTGAAAGATAGTCAAAGGCACCAAGTAAAAGACCTGGCAGTAATCCACGTTCCACAGAGCCCACGTTCCAGGGAGCCCATGTTCCACGGCGTCCACGTTCCAGGGAGTCCACATTCCACGGAGTCCACGTTCCAGGGAGTCCACGTTCCAGGGAGCCCAGGTTCCAGGGAGCCCACTTTCCAGGGAGCCCAGGTTCCAGTGATTCACACCTGCCTCCCCCTCCATCCCTGGATGATAAGGAGAGTAAGAAGGGAGAAAACAAGTTAATGGAAATTTCAAAGAATCAAAACATTTAAATAAGAGGACTCTTTCCTCTGTGTCCCCAAGCTCTTTGCCACCAAACGAAACACAGGTGCCCTGGCACTGGTCAGCTCAGGTGGCCGTAACACTGACCTGGTGCGACTGGAAGCCTGAGGCTGGTCTGTCTTGCGGCCTCTCCCCTGGTGTGTAGAAGCCTGTCTCCCCGCATCCCCACATGGCTGTTCCCCCAAGTGCGACTGTGTCCTCATGTCTTCTTGTGGGGACTCCGGTCACGTCACATGAGGACCCACCCAAACGACCAAGCTTGATAATGCCACCCCTTTAAGACCCCGGATCCCGATGCAGTGCTTTCTGAGAGGCTGGAATTAGGACCCCAACAGGAGCCTGGGGCACAGCTGGTCCACACCATTCCTCACACAACGTGGCCTCTCCATGCTGTGGATCGTGGCCATCCCCACAGCTGGAGCTGGGGGTTGGCAGGGGTCTGGGGAGCTGTGTCCTTCCAGCAGTGCCCAGGACGGTCCAGCCTGAATCTTTGGGCAGGTAACATAAGCTCTTCAGGACCCATTAATGTCCAGCTGGTTCATCTTCCCTCTGCGCCCCTGGGCAGAGTGTGGTGGTGGTGACTTGATGGGAAATGGAACTTGGGTCTTTGGGGGACCACAGAGTGGGAAAGTCAGGAAGAACATGAGGATGGATGATCAGCCAGGTGGCCTGGACCACAAGCAGGGGGCAGGGCGGAGGGAAATCGGTGCCCAGACAGCTGTACTTGTGGACCACGGGGAAACGTGGGCGCCAGGGACCAAGGAGACAAGGTCACCGTGTGTATGTGAGCGCGGAGTCTGGGGCCCGGCCCAGCCCGAAGCTGGGGGAAGTGGGCGGGTCCTGCCCGGGCCTCATCCCCTGGGGAGGAGGGTCATCCCCTCTGGGGCTCCAGGACTGAGGCTGTCATCACCTCTGGAGCTGGCGGGGCCACGGGGCAGGGGGCCCTGGGGGAGGCTTGGGGGAGACGGAGGCTGGGCAGCAAGCCCCTCTCCTCTGTGGGCCGGCCAGCTGCAGGAGCACTCGGCCGCACAACCCCGAGGGCGGGAGCCCGGTGCACGGTGCAGACAACCCACACCGAGAGCAAACCGAGGCATCAACCTAACATTTCCCAGTCGGGATCTTGCAAAAGTTTCCATTTAAATAACTGACTCACGGGCGTGTCACGGAGGACAGCCTATGTTGGTCCCTCCACGTCCCCACTCCTGGGGGCAGGCCCAGAGAAAGGAGGTGTTGTAGGTGACCCTCTGCCCTCACAGTTTTCATGACCAAGACATTGTACAAAGTCGAAAGGAGAGAGGGAAGGAGGGGAAACAGAAGGAAAAGAAGGGAACCCGCCTCTGTGGAGTTTGTTTAAAACGATCGCAGTGACTCAGGGGGAAAACTTCCCCCGAAGAGGCTGACGAGCTTCAGGCCAGTCCCAGGGGCGGCCCTGCGCCCGCCGCAGGTGAAATTCTGGGATTCCCCCAAAGTCCTGCGGTTGCTGCATGCAGGCTGTAGACTCATAGCTTACAGTTAACAATCACCAATGTTGATTTTTATTATTACAGCACAAAAACAAGACAGATCTGTCAGGGAGCGAATTACAAACACCCCCTCAACCTCACCCTCCACGGAGCTCTGCCGTCTGTCCGCCTGCCTGCGGGTCAGACCTTACGTCCATGTCTTCTGACCTGTGTGCGTGATCTTCATAGCGTGAAACGCAACCCCGAGAGCCGGCTGTCGCTCGCGATGCAGGGCAGCCACACCGGGCGAGCCGGGCGGGTCCTCCGAGCTCCCTGCTCACAGGTCGGTCAAGGCCTCTCCGGCTGTTGCCACCGTCCCGCTCTGTCCTGGGGGCACAGAGAGGGTAGGTGACCTGGGGGCTGGCCCTGGGCTCCACAGTCCTGCTCCAGCCCCTGGGGTCCCGACCTCTGACTCTAGCATGTCATACCAGTGGGCCTTAATTTATTTAAGTATTTTTCTCTTGTTTCAAATTCTTCCCTCTTCTAGAGCACATTGCAATGCACATCTTATAGCCAAATTTCTGCCTACAAGCCTAATGATTTCCTCACACCCAGTATGAACCCCCAGTTACAGCAGTGAGCCCGCCAGACAAAAGGGCTGAGCATCTTCGCGCGTTTGGGACAAGTCCGGGCACCTGGCTCCCCAGAGGAGTCCAGCACCCCACCCTGGTAGGTGAAGACGCCCCACACCACTCTCAACCTGGGGTGACTGTTTTTAAAGGGAAAAGTGGATGAAAACTGTGTCCTTCCTGCTCTAAACGTCTGCCCATCACCAAGTAGCCGTCTGCACGGCCTGTGTGAGGACAGACACGATGCTCCTCAGAGCATCTCAGAGCATCTGCCGGTGACTCAGCCCTGAAGTTCAGCCACGTCCTGTCCTGGACGCAGTGACCTGCCCGCCTGCCTCTCGGTCCCAGTCAGGTGAGTGTGGTGCTGTTGGCACTCGGGGTGGCTGTCACCCAAAGGTGGCTGCTTCCAGGGACCCTGCGAATGTCTCCACATTTGGTTTGCTGGGGGGCATCGCTCGTGCCTGAGACGGACGGTGTGGGGGGAGAGGACAGTCTGGAGTCGCAGAGGGGGTTCAACACACAGACACTCGGGTGCTCAGGAAGAGGCAACACGTGTGGCATTCTCTGGGTTCCAGGGAAAAGATCACCCCCAGTGAGTTCCTGGAACCTCCCGCCTCTCGTGCCCCCGAGAAGGGAAGTTCCCAGTCCCACGATGGATGGGAGATCCATGCCTCGTCTCACGCTGTGGGCCCTGTGCGGGGAATGAGCTCTGGGCTGGATGGCAGTGGCTGCTTCGTGCATCTGGAAGGTTTTAGGGCTGCAGCTGGCTGGCTGGGCTGCCTGTTTGTACACAGAACGCATGACTCCATCCGACATCCGGAGGGTGGAGCTGGGCTCCCTCTGCCTTAACTGAGTCAAGGTGCTCCTGATGTAAACCAGCGTTTCCCAAGCTCCCCAGATTTCCCAGAACTGCCTGGTTGAAACCAAGGTCTCCCAGCCGCCTTGCAGGGTCTCCTGTGCCTGAGACCCTGGCTGCCACCCTGGGGTGATGGGGGGACGGTCTGCCACCAACACCACAGCCCACAGACCCCCTCTGCACTCACCCTGTGCCTCTAGGAACTGGACTCAAGAACCAAACGTGGGTGCTGACCCACCCACTCCTGCCCCGGGATCTTGGTCCTGGGTGCCATCCTCTGCCAGGCACTCAGGCTCCCGGTGCCCCACGCATCCCAGTGCAGCCCAGTCCTGGAGGTTTGAATGCTGCTTCTCTGGGAGCAGGTCTCCATGCAAAAAGCCCCCAATCTGTGAATTCGGGTGTACAGTGAGTTCAGGCCTAAATTCCTTTCTGCGCAAACCAAGGCCATGAATAACGGTTGGATCAGAGCTCAGCGGGCCTGCTGCATCCACCCTCCGCCCTGGTGTCCCGAGCTCTGCTCAGGTCCACGGGGATCCCACCCACCTCGGGTGCTGCACAGCCACCTGGGGACTGAGCGCCTTGAGGGGTGGTCCTGTTTCCATTTCCCTCGCACATGCAGTCCCTGTGGAGCCATCTGGGTATGCCCTGGGTGCTTAATAAATGCCGTGGGCTGCGCCTTTACAGTCATATTGATGGGGGGCAGGGCCAGGTACCAAATAACCGTGGGTTATAGACCCAAAACTCATTACAATGTCTACAGACTGCAGTGTTACAATGTATCGGTTATGGAGAACTGTATCAGCAGCTTTTCCTCTGGTACCTGTCCGGTGTCTGTTCCCCGGGTGTGTTCCAGGAAGACACTCGTCTTTCCTCTTTGGACCAGGTAGGGGGTGTGGGCGGCGCCACGAGTCTGCAAGGAGCTGTGGCCCTGGGCCCGCTCGTCAGCCCTGACATCTGAGCCTAAAGGCAACCGGGTAACGGAGCAGACGGTGGGCCTCAGGTCCTATGATGAGGCCCTCAGACGCAGTTACCGCCTCTGCCGCTCTCGGCCACACAGGAGCGTGGTCAGTTAGGAGTGAGGGACCCGGCCCATTTAGTCAGGGGTTCCCAGCCCGGCCCTGCTGGCATTGGGTGGAACATTCTGGGCGTGGGGACGCAGTCTCGTGCGCTGGGGTCCTCCACGCAGGTGGCAGGTGTCCGGCATGGCCCCTGCCCCAGCAGGACGGTGGGTCCAGCTCTGCTTCGTCATGGCCAGAGGGGAGTCTCACGGAGGCCTTGTAACGAGAATACAAGGAACCCTGTTCCTTTGTATGTGGTCTGCTGGAAAACCTACTTTACTTTAACAAAAACAATGGGCTTAGAGATTAATCAGCCTCTATAATTACTCCCAGGAGTTTCTATTTTTCAAGGACCAGAAACAAAAGTAGCACTTAGGCTTCTTCCACCCCGTTTCTGAGGCTCGTTGTCTCCCCACATCTTCTTCTTTCCTGTTTCTCCTGACCCGGACCAGGGCCTCCTTTAACAGTCCCTGGCCAAGACTCTGTCTCTGTCTCTGTCTGTTTCTGTCTCTCTCTGTCTCTCTGTATCTCCATCTCTGTCTCTCTGTCTCTGTTTCTGTCTCTCTGTCTCTGTTTCTGTCTCTCTGTCTCTCTGTCTCTGTCTCTGTCTCTCTCTGTCTCTCCTCCTCTCTTCTCATCCTTGGCTCTTCAAAGCACTTTTTCAAAATTACCCAGCGACCTTCCCTCTCTGGCTCCCCTGGCCCCATCTTTCCAAGTCAGACTCCACGTCATCACTGCGAGAAGCTTCTTTGTCTCATCTCCTCTTTCAGTCCTAGGTGTCCTTCTTGGATTCAGTGAGTCACGGAAACTTTTCCAGGACTTTTTGCCTCTCAAAGAGCCATATTATATGAAAATCCAGTTTCTCAGCTATAGATTAATCGATTAATTAATTAAACCGTCCATTCATCAATCCGGCGTGCCCTGTGTGTTGCTTTATCGGCCATCTTCCAAGAGCCTGTGTTGTTAGTGGCGCTTGACCTTGGAATTAGTCAGGGAGCGAGGTTTGAGGGCCAGGTCCAGGACAGCCACCGGGAGCTCTGCTGACAGCATTCATAGAGCCCGACAGTCTCCCTGAGACTAAGGACACGGTCACACACACCACACTGTTCATCTTCTCTGTTCCATCGCATACCCAGCAAGACACACTCGTTACTGCCCAGGAACTGGGCTGAGCCCTTTCCCCGTGGCTCCCTGCAGGCCCTTGGGCAGGGTGTTGTCGGGACCACATGCCCTCTACCCCCAGAGCAGGAGCCCTTGGCCATACGTGCCCTGGTTAGGGTGTGGAGGGCACAGGTCCAGCTTAGCTCACGTGCTCTGGAGACTGTCCTCAAGGTCCGTCACCCGCACGAGCACAGTCCAGTCAGGCAGGACCAGTGGCCAGACCCTGGGTGGGGGTCAGGGCTTGTGGTGGCTTGCAGACCACGTCCACCTGTCTGGGATTTCTCTCTTTACATTTCTATCTAACGCCTCTCAGTAGGGAGATCGGCAACATTTGCCATGGGGATGCGAGTGGAGGCAGCCACGGGGCCCTGAAGGCGCGGGGAGCAGGGGAATGAGGACAGCTCTCAGGTCCGTGGGGTTTGGTGTATTTGCCCACGACCAAAGCCACTTCCCAGCCTTGGCAGGTCCCCAGGAGGCACCTGGACCTATAAACATCTTGCCCAGCCTCCCTTGAGGAGGGAGCCGAAGTCAGTCTGCAATGGAGCCAAGGGCCTCAGGGGTGCCGATCCCAAGTCTCCTTGGGTCTCACACCCAACCTCATACACGCACGTCTTCTCCGAGGGCTGTCGCGGACACAGACCAGCACACCTGCGAGTGCTTCGGAACCAGGGAAAGAGGAGCACATCCCAAAACATGGACCGGCACCATCCAAACGAGGCCCAAACTCTGGCCCACCCTGCAGCCACCCGGGGTCCCAGAGGTGCTGGAGCCCCCCAAAATCACACATCATGTGGTTGGTCCAGGTAAAGTCTCCCCCAGGTCCTGACCACCTGCAGGACAGAGCTCAGGTCCCCACCCCCTGCTCCCCACCACACCACACCCCTGCCCACTGCCCCTCTGCACACCCTCCACACCCCCAACCCTGCTCTCTCCTCATTGCCAGCCTAGGGCGGTGGGTGACTCCAAGACTCCTCTGTGCTCCCTCCGTGGGGACGTCCCTCCTGTGCAGGACGCTGGCCACTCCTTGGTTGGCCCAGGCCCAGGCCCAGGTGTCCAGTGCTCAGGTCAGGCCACCCTCCCCTGTTCCTGCAGCTGCCCCCCATCCTCTCGTGGCTGCCCTGGGTCCCACGGGCTCTCATTCCGCTGAAGGTCGGCGAGTGTCCGGGGGATGCGTGGCTGCTGCTGTCTGCACACCTGCCCTGCCGCCGACCACAGTCCCAGCCTCAGAGGTCAAGCGTCCGCACTGCTGACGGAAGGAAGGGGGTGAGAGGAGATTGCTTCCTCCCAGAGGAAGGGGCCATGCAACCCAGGGCAGCCCATGGGCAGCCTCTCATTACCCAGACCCATTTCACACCCCATTTCCCTCCCTCCACATCCAGCTGGTCCAGCTTCACCATTTCCGTTTCACCGAGCAGTTGGAGGGGGGCCGCCGGCATTGCCGGTGGAGCAGGGGGTGCCCCTGACCCCCGCCCGCTGCAGGTGGTCGACACCCCAGGAGCAGGTTCTGTGGAGCTGGATGGGCCCTCTGTCTAGACCCCCGAACACTCGTCTTTCCAGATTCCAACATCCTTGGGTGCTGGCCGTGGCCGGTGGGGGGGCCCTGCCTGGACACTGCTCTGGGAGAGGTGCCTGGGAGCCAGCATCGGGAGGCACCCCCGGAGGCCGCGCGGCCATCAGACCTTTCTGAATTATTTTCACTTCTATCATGCCAACGTATTTACTTGTATGACATAAAAACTGAGTATAAATAACATAATTTTACTTATATGTGGAATCTAAAAACAAAATAAATGAACAAACAAAGCGGAAATAAACTCATAGACACAGAGAACAAACTGTTGGTCCTTGGAGGGGAGGAGGGTTGGGGACTGGAGGGAGAGGGGGAGGGACTGAGAAGCACGAGTCGGGTCCCAGGCTAGTCCTGGGGATGTGACTGCAGCAATATTGTCATAACCGAGAACAGGGCCAGGTGGAACCGGGCTTATGGGGCATAGTTTATAAGGTATATAAATGTCTAATCGCTGGGTTGTACCCCTGAAACTAATATAATATTGTATGCCAACTGTAACTGAACATTTTTTTAAAATTTTAAATAATAATACAAAATTTTAAAATTATTTTAAAGTAAGACAAAATTTTAAGTTGCCAAAGTCAGTTTAATGTTCCCAACTTGCTTTTGGATTAAACCATCTCCACCAGCATTGTGCTTTTAATTTAAATTTCTGATACTTTGTTGGAAATACATAGAAATAAAATGAATTTTTAGATAATTGGTCTTTTATGCTGCAAACTGGATAAACTCATTTGTGGTTCTAGTAACTTTTCATAGATTTCATCATATTTTCTACAGACAACCATGTCCCAGCGAGTAAAAACGGCGTTACTTTCTCCTTTCCCGTTTGGATGGCTTTTATTTCTTCCCTTCCATCTTGCTTGGGAGGTGGGCAGCAGTGGGCAGCGTGGGCACCGGCCTCGCTCTGGCCTCGGGGGAAACCCAGCCTCAGCTAACGGCGATGTCACTGCAGGCTCCCCATAGACGCTGGTCACCAGGCCGCTGATGGTTTGTATCCGGAGCAGGTGCTGGGTTTCCTCCAATGCGCGTCCTGCCCTGTTGAGATGATCGTGTGATTTTTCTGCATTAACTTTTTCCTTCAGTGAATCACATGATTAACCCTGATTGAATCACCTTGTGTTCCTGAGGTAAATTTGGTCATAATATACTATTGTTTTTCTATATTGTTAGATTTGATTTTATAAACTCTTCTTAAGGATTTTTTGTATCCACGTTAATGAAGGATTTGGGTGTATGGTTTTACATTCTTACAGTGTCCTTGTCAGTTCTGCTGCCCTCATAAAATAAGTCAGGGGGTATTTCTTCCACTTTGATTTTCTGGAAGAGTTTGTGTAGAATTCTTTTTATTTCTCCCTTAAATGTTTAGAGGACTTCACCAGTGAAGCCATCTAGGCCTAGAGATTTCTTTGTGGGAGGTTTTTAATTACAGATTTAATTCCCTTAATAGACATAGGGCTATTCCTGCTTTCCTTTTCTTTTAGAGTGAGGTTTGGTGTTCAGTGAACAGCAACTGGTTATTAAAGATCAGCCACCGGGTAACTAGATATGTATCTTTACAAAGAAAAACCTCGAGAAATGTGTTTCTTATGAGTAATTAGTATTAATTTGACAATGTAATAACCATTGTACTCAGTTAACATGTAACAGGTGTTGGAAACTTGCGTGTCTCTCTGAGGATCGGCGGTGGGACCAGCACCCAGTCCCTGTCCAGCGCAGGTCCTGCCCGGCTCCCAGGCTGGCCACCTGAGGGGACAGCAGGGGCAGTGTGGACGGGGCCACACCCGCTGAGAGCACCGTGGGAGCGCCCTGTATCCACCGCCCTTCTCACGGACGCCGTCAGGGCGAAGGCCATCAGACTCGCGGGCAGCCCTGAGGGAAGACACAGGGCTCGTGGGCACCGTCCCTGGGTCATCTTTGTTGAAGATCAAAAGTCCAACATAACAGGAATGTGCTTGAGAACCTCCCGGAGAATGCTGCAGGCGGTCCCCCAGAATCAGCTTCCCCGCCGCCTCCAGGTTTGACCAGTCTGGGCAGCCATCTCCCCTCCGAAAGCCGAGGCTGGGAGAGGCTGGTGTGGAGACACGTGGGGTGGCAGTGCCCTGCGGGTGTCCCCACTGTGCTCCTGTGGGCCTGGGCACGTGGGTTTGTCTGAGCCGCTAGTCCAGCATTTCCTGCCCATGTGCGACCTCCTGGCACCCAGGTCTGTGATGTGCCCAGAGGAGAAGGAAGGATGGGAGGAAGGGAGGGAAGGATGAGCGTGGGAGTGGAGGGTGAGAGTCGGGGGTGGAGCAGAAGAAATCAGGAGGGGGAGGGACATGCCTTGGGAGCAGAGGCGGCCTCCACCCCCCGGAACCTGGCCCTCAGGGGCCCAGCAAGGCCCGCAGTCGAGGCTTGGCCAAGGCTGGGAAGACCCAACCACAGACAGACTCCCAGAACCAAACAAAACATTCCTTCATCCTCAAACTCTGTTTGTTTGTTTCATTTCTCCTGGCCAGAGTTCAAGGGTGAAAGGTCGGTTTTCTCCACCCCACCTCAAGTTGCCGGCCGCCCCATTTGTCACGACGCCTGGAGGACATGCATGGGGACAGTTCTAGAACTCGATAAGCCTCCTGGGTCTTGAATTCCAGATGACTCAGGGGTATTTTGCAGTTTGATATGGTTTATTTCAGAGAAAACAGAACTCAGTTTCCTGTTTTGCAATAGATCCTTTCATAAACCTCCACGAGGGCTCAGGGACGCCCCTGCCCCGGGGAGGGACTTCAGCAAAGCCGGCTGTCCCATCTGTTCCCAGTTCCTGTCACAGGGAGGGAGAGAGGGCAGTGGAGGCCCAGCTCCAACTCACGTCCCCAAAGTCCCAAAGCCCTGCCTCAGAGGCCTGGTCACTGCTCCCGGCCGGACCCGCTCGCCCTGCAAGGTTGGCAGGGAGGCTGGCGGCTCTGAAGTCTGGGCGCTGACACCCACTGTGGAGAGGAGATGCCGAGGCGCAGAGGCCTGTCCCCTACGTGACAGTCACACCAGAGTCACCTGCTGAAGAATCCAGGAGGGTGCACCCCGGAGCCACCACCCTCACGGGCTCACTGCTGCACATGGTGGCCCCATCTCCCTCTCCGCTCCGCCCCGAGCACCTCGGAGTGCCCCCAACCAGCCAGAGTGGGCTCCAGGGCGGCGAACTCCACTCCGAAGCTGCAGCTCACCTGGCCAGCCTGGGTGCCCTCCCACCCACGGGGCAGACCCCACCCGGCAGGGCATCCCCGCGACACTTCAGCGCTGCCCGCAGCTCTGGCCCAAAGTCGATGAAAGCTGGAACCGCTTCTCTCACTGTCGGCTCATCCAGACGTGACTGTAACATGAATATAAACTGATTGGTTTTGAAAGCAGAGTATCTGTTGCTACATTTTAGCTAAAAGTTACACAATCCTAGCTGGCTGACATTGTTTCAAAAATCCCTGCTTCTGTCCACCGCTTACTTAGGAGGCTGTTTTCTCTAATATGATTATTATATCATTAAAGCAAAGCACAGAAGCTGCTGATGTCCCTCCATCCTGCCAGGGCTGCTGTCACCACCCTGACCAGGCAGGGAGGCGTGTCACAGGAAACGGGCCCGAGAGCAGGGCCGCGCAGGTGCGCACCCAGGCAGGACGTAACCAGAAACTGCGCTTACTCGTGTTTGGTTACGGGATGACCAACGTTACCGTGAGGAGAGCTCTCTCTAAGCGTCACTTCAACATGCACGCTTTCGATGAATGGCCCGTAGAGTTTATGTGAATTACTTTGTCTTCCTGTTTTACTTTCGTTCTGATTTTACTATTTGAAACCATCTCATGTCTACCAACAATAAAATCGGGGGCTTATTTTTTATGTCTTTGTATTTTTATTTTATTTCTGTACTGACCCATTTTTGTCATAGTTTACAGGAGTATCAGCCGACAGGAGACTGAAATATTTGGGGGTCTCCTTCAGGGGCCAGTGTCTTGGGACACAGGGCCGGGGGCTGGAGGATGCCCAGGGAACCAGGGGCGGTTCAGAGCTGAGGGGCCGCGCAGCCAGGCGGCAACAGCTATTGGACCTGACGCCCAGGAAGAGAGGCCAGGCCCCTGGTGTCTCCAGGGCAAGGACACCCCCTCCTTGCCCTCCTCAGGAGGCTGAGTGATGGTGGACCTCTGGCCAAGGAGAGGCCTGGTGGCCACCTTCCTTCACCTGGTGTGGCCGGGTCCAGAAGCCACACCGGAAGGCGGCAGGTCGGACGGGCCGACCCCACAGACGTCCCGGGTGCCTCATCACCCCGAAGCTTCTCTGAGTCCGGCCTGGCCCCGCGCACAGTCTGTTTCCTTGGGAGAAATGTCCACCTGCCTGGGACTCGAGCCCCAGAAATAGCTCTGCAGGCCAAGGGCCAGGGCGAGGCCGGGAAGGGCCTCTGGCTCTCCTGCTGAGGCTGCCTTCTCGGGACGCCTGGGCTTCACCAGGACAGGGGCAACGGGCATGATAACCGAGAGGCCGGAGAAAGGGGAGGGGGAGCCACTCGGAGGACAAATTCCATCAGACTTCACATCCGAGGCCCCTCCTGCGTCTACGCGCTGAGCACGCGGACCAGTGCCACTCGGCCCGGCTGGCTGGTGGCCTCCGGGCGGGACACGCACAGCGGCTGCTGGTCGTTAGAAGTCCGAGGAGGGCCTGCCGGCCGAGGGGCAGTGCTCCCTCCGGGCGTGGCTCTCACGGAGTCGGCTGTGCAAGAATGGTGGGGCAGCCTCGCTGCACAGATGGCTCTTTGTCCCGCTGACACCTGCCATCTGCTTGTTTGTCTAAATGATGCTGGAGGGGCAGGGGGCTCCCAATCTGCTGCCAGCGCCCCTCCCACCACAGCCACCTCCTGACCCCGGGCCAGGCAGGGCCGTGGAGTCTGTTGTCCCAGCACAGAGAGCTCCTGTGTCCCCATGTCCAGCCTCTCCCCAGGCCGGTGCCCAGTGCTCGGTGCCCAGTGCTCGGTGCCCAGTTCTTGGCGCTCCGTGCCCGGTGCTCGGGCAGAGCGGGGGCAGGATGAGGCCGAGGGGGAGGGGCGGGAGCTTCGGCCTGGGCCCCACGGGCCCTCCTGCTGAGAGCCAGGCTGGAAGCTGTTGTTTCTGAGGGCAGCCCTCACACCTGGTAACAAAGGGGCTGTCACCTGGCCGGGGCTTTGTGGGGAGAGGCCCTGGGGCAGATGCTGGAGCCGCCTCTGGGCCAGGGCACAGCAGCTGTGCGGAGGGGAAGGGTCCGCCCGCCTCCTGACAGATGTGCGGGGAGGAGAGCTCAGGGCTGCAGCTGGGAAGTGTGAACAAGGGCGAAGCCTGCACTTCAGTCCCCGAGGGGCAGCCGGAACCTGGGGCGGTGCCGGAGAGGGACCCTGCCATCTCTTGGACGTTGTCCCATGGGGGCCACGTCACCACCTTTGCACCCCCAGTTCACAGATGAGCTTCCTGAGGCTGTGTGAAGGCCAAGCCGGGGTCCTGGGGCTGCCTTCTGGCTTCGGCCCTGAGACTCCAGTGGACAGGCCACTAATGGCCCCAGAAGCAGTGCAGCCTCACAGTGCTGCCCGGGTGTGACCCCTGTGAAGAGCTGACTCAGAGCCCGGTGTCCCGAGAGCCGGCGGCTTCGCCTCGCTCCCCAAGCACCGCCCTCAAGGGGACCCTGGTGGGCCGCAGCCTCCGCTCCCGCGGACACGAGCTCACTGTGCCGTCTTGGATCCCGCAGGAGCAAAGCAGCTTTGCGAAGGTCAGAAGCAAGGGCGCCGCCTGCCTGGCCCCTCCCACCTGCATGGACTCCAGTCTGCACCTGTGACGGGCACAGAGCCTGGGTCGCGTCTACCTCTGAATAAAAGCAAAGCCTGAGCAGTCAGGACAGACAGCTAGACGGACGCCTGTCATAATGCAGCCTCGAGATCAGCGTGCGCTTTACGGGAAAACGCACTCGCGGGACTCGGCCATCGTCAGGGAGCCTGTCGGCCCCTCGGCTCCGTCCAGGCCCTGCTCTGACACCTGCTCGCTGCGCACGCCCCGCTCGGCACCCCAGTCGGCCCCTCCAGTAACTGTGTCAAACAGACGCAGGAGTGAGTGCCTCAGCAGCCTCCCCGCGCCTTTTCATGAAACCACTTTTTAACCGAGAATAAAAGACACTGAGATGAAGACATCCCTTGACATTTTCCATCCCTGCCCCTTGCAGGACCCCTGGGCTCGATTTGGGGGTGACCTACTTTCCTCGTCAGGCCCGAGGCTCGAGAAGAGGCTACTGCAGTGACGTGAGTCAGTCTTTCCAGTCGCTGGAAATACAATCCTCCTCAAACAAAAGGTTTAAGAAACGGCTGGTGGCTGGGACAATGTCATTAATCTCATTTGTATTTTTCAATTAAGTGTTTCCAACTGTCTTTATACTAATTACTTGTATTTGCAGAAGATCATAGAGGGTGCATTTCACGCAGAAAAACAAAACCAGTGTGGTCTCTGCCCCACCCGGGGACAGGGGCAGAGAGGCGACTTGCTCTCGTGGGAAGCAGGCGGCCGTCAGCTGTCAGGGGAGCTGTAGGGAGCAGGCGTCAAGCCAAGAGGGCGGCCGGGGCAGATGGGGGCACAGGTGAGCACCCCAAGGTGGGGAGGGTGTCGGGCCCTGTCCCAGCCGTGAGGGGCAGGGGTGACCGTGTCTCCTTCGAGACCCCCTCAGCCCCGACCCAGAGACTTAGCATCTGGGAAGGAGGGAGCCCTGACCTGTCCAGCACCCTGTCCACCCGGCACACGCTGCTGGGGCTGGGGCTGGGGCTCTGCCGATGCCACTAGAAAGCCGCAGACGGAGGGAGCTGCAGTCTCACTGGAGAGACAGGGTGGAGACTCAGAGGATGCAGGGTCCTCGGGGCTCAGTGCTCACTGGAGGGGCTGAACCGGAACGCGGGGAGACTGGGGGCACCCGGGGGGGCAGCATAGCCAGCAAGGGTGTGGGGGGCTCCGGGCCGAGGGCAAGGACACGGGGGCTGTGGGAGTGGAGTCAGGAGACCAGACTGTGGTGGCGATTAAGGAAACGAGTGTGACAGGGAGCCGTGGAGACGGGAAGTCAACGCTGTGTGGGAAGAGGGAGCGTGTGGGGGTGAGGCCCCGGCCTGGGAGGGAGGAATCCAGAGCCTCCTACGTGCAGAGAGTGGTGAGGTTAGCAGACTGAGAGACCGTGTTCGATGGCGACGGGAATGTGTCCAGAGCTCAGCAAAGGGACACGGGACACGTGCCACACCCCCCACCCCCACCCACCTCCTCCCAGCATCCAGGAGGGTCCCCCAGCAGCCTGCACGTTCCTGGTTAAAACACATCGGTGTCCAGACACGGCAAGTGCCCGTCCCGGCCCCCCATCCCTGCTGCCAATGCCCATGGTTTAATAAAAGGAGTATTTTCAAAACTGTGACATAAAAGACGCTATAAAAGGTTACACGGGCTCCCCCTGGGCACTGGACTGGGGTCCTGGAGCTCAAAGGGACAAACCAAAAGCTTCCCAGCAACCGCTAGAGGCGGCTCCAGGAGGAGGCCCGTCAGCCTGGGGAAAACGAGAGGCGCAAAGGAGGGGCAGGCGAGCCACGGGCCCGGACGCGTGGGCCAGCACGCAGAGCGACGAGCTGGACCGCAGGGCGCGATGGACAGTCCTCCGGGCGTTACATCGGGACTGTCTTGTCTTTCTTCTATTTCTGTGTAATTTTCTGAATTAGATTTAATGCAATATATCACTTTTATACTGAAAAATGAACTTTGTTTAAAGGTAAAATAAATTTACAAAAACCAGCTGTAAACAGGTTTTATTTTCTCTACTCCCTCTTTTAAAAGCAAAGTGGACGTACGTTTCTTCGTAATCGCGGGCGCGAGGGTCATTTTCAGAGAGGGATGTCGTGTTTCTCGCCTTCCCAGGGCCTCGGAGGCTCCCACGGTGGGGCGTCTGCCGTCCCCTCACTGGGGGCAGCGGGGTCCAACCCATCCATCGCAGGAAGGAAGTCACCGGGCCGAGAGGAAGCAAAGACGGACCAAGGCCGTGGAGCGTCCTGCCCACCCCAGCTCCACGGCCCCCGGGAGCCGGGCTCGCGCGGGGACTGCTCGTTGGTGCAGCCCCTGTGGAAGAGCCGCGTGTGGTCTCCTCCGCACCACTGTCCTTTCTGTAGATGTGACGATGGCAGTGACACCGGCAATACTTCCAGTTGGTCCAACAAGCACAGCAAAGTCACAGTCTCATGCTGGGTCTGCGTGGGCTCTCCCGGTACCGCGGTGATGGTGGACGTGCCCCAAGCGGGGCTGTGGGTGGCACCACATGGACCGGGAGGCCCACACTCCTCCTCGGGCGGGTGTCATAGCCTGGACACCCGGTGATGCCCGTCGAGGGAGCTTCTATAGGAGACAAGATACAATACAAGTGCGTCCCGCATCCCGCGCCTGCCCGTGAGCAGGGCCACAGCAGTGAGCCACGTGCCCTGCCTGCCACGCCACTGGCTAACTCAGGGGCTGCACCACCAGCTCTCCAGCTTCAGCGCTGGCGGGTTGAGACTGTGGTCACCCTCAAGGGGCGCTCTCCACCTCCCCAGCCCCTCAGGTTGGCAGGAGCCATTTCCTAGCAGGTATAGGACTGAGGGACCTGGATCCTTGCTGGCTGCGCCTGAAGGCCTAGAGGCCACCTGCTGCCTAGAGGCCACCCACACCTCCGTGCCAGGTGGGCTTCCCCATCGTGGCTGCTCAGCTCATCAAGGAGATGCCACAGGTCAGAGCCTCCTATAACCCAGGCTTCATGGTCCACCCTCCTGCAGGTCAGGAGCGAGCCACAGGCCTGGCCCACACTCGTGGGGAGGGGATCATACATGGGCCTGGCTCCGGGGAGGCCTTGGCCTCAATCAGAAACTCAGGTGGACACGCAGAGGGCTGGCTGAGCCCGGGGCGCCAGCAAGGGCTTCCTTGGGGGTGGTCTGCAGTTTCCTGGGTAGACTGTCCACAGCTGCCCACGGCAATGGTTTTTGCTTATCTTTGTCTTCATTCTGAGCAGACATCTCAGTGGAAACCCGAAGCCTCCTGGGATTTCAGAAACTGCAGGAGGGAGCTCTCTCCTGTTCTCGCCCCGGGACCCCCTCCCCCCCGTCCGCTCCTGGCTGGTGCGTCCCCCATCCTCGCAGAGGCTCATGTTCCCCATCTCCCCCTGCCGCACCTTCCTAACCTGTCCTGTGATCTCAGCCAGCGCTGGGCTCGCCTCCTGCACCCCACGTCGTCTCGACTCCCCTGTGGACATTCTTTGGGCCCGAGCACTGATCCTGCCCCATGCGTCCTTATTGCGGCCTCCTGCCCGCGCCCGTGGTTCTCCCAGCCCCCACCTCTGCCGATTGTCCTGGACAGGAAATGGGCTTTCTTAGCCCTCCACGTCGGCCCGGACATCACCCTCCTCTTCTCTTTCCTGTTCTAAGCGGCATTTACTATGTCTCCACGGCGCCTCTCCCCCAACTTCCCCGCCTCTACAAAGTTAATTGCAACCTTTAACATCAAACAGTCTGAAAAAACACACCTTCTGCGTTTTATATTCCCCCACATCCGTGCCTCTCTGTGAAAATATGACACTAATTGAGCTTCCCTCCCTCCTTTCTCGGCACTTGTGAACTGGGCGGTGTGGGCTCCAACCGCGGCTTCTTGGGGAAGCACCCTGGCCCTCTCCCGACTGTCGCTGTCCTTTCTCTAACACAGTGTGAGGTCCCTGGGGCCTCCTCTCAAGCTAACAGAAAGTCATTTCCCTAAAACACCGGCCGCCAAATCAAAGCTCATCTGCCTCGTGCTGGGCGACATCTGTGTACCCCAAAGGGAGCCGTGGCGCAGGGTCTGTGGGCTCCATGGGAGCAGAATTCCAGGGGGTAGTGGGGGCAGAGGGGCTTCGACGTGTGGCCCAGGAGAGGCCGGGAGATGGACCTGCTGCTCCCAGCGGTTTGATGCTCATATTTGAATCCCCTGGGGGTGGGGCCACAAACAGCCCACTCCTCTCACAGTGCCGACCCGACCCGTGCAAGGGTGCCCCTCCCGAGGGTGCCCATGTGAGGCTGGGGGCTGCTCTGCACTGGAACACTGGTAACTGAGGCCTCTGGTCTTGGGGGTCCAGGCTTGGGTCCAGCATCTACCAGCAGAGAGACCTTGGGCCACTCACGGTCCTCACCGTAGGCTCCTTACCTGCGGAACAGGACACTGACTCGTCCACTGCAGGGCCTCGCGGGAAATGAAGGCACTTGTTCAAGGGCCGGACACACTGGGGATGCCCAGCAGGTGTGACCACCTCCCCCACCTCGGCACAGACGTCCCTCCTTCTGCAGTTGCCTCCCTCAGGATAAACTGTGGTCTCACACCGGTCACTCCATCTGCTCTCCTTTCCTTTCTCACCCAGAGGGACAAAGAGGAGAGAAGAAGAGACTTTCTTTTCCAAACAAGAGAATCGTGGCTGGATTATGAGACCAGAACTAAAGGAGCACCGCGAGGGCCCAGAGGGAGCGCGCGTCTCCTGACAGTCCCTCTGAAGGGACATCCCAACGTCCCGACATCTCAATATCCCAGTGTCCCAAGTCCAAGCACGCCAGTGTCCCAACGTCCTGTGTCACCGACAGCTCGGGACTCGTCTCCGTGAAGTGTCTGCTGTCACTCCCTCTGGGCAGCTCCCGCTTTCCTCTGGACCAGGTTCCTGTCCCTCCAGCAGCAGCGGCAATGTCCCAGGCCCTCCAGCGGCGGGGAGCCCGCGCCCGAGCCTCCTGTGTCCTGTGACTCTGCTCGCAGCCTCGATGTTGCATCCAGTTTCGACCCTTTTTCTCCTTTGCTGGGCAGCCCCTCCTTTGAGTGACCTACTTTGTAAATGCCTCATGGGAAACAGGACCATGGTTTTGCTGTGTGTCACCTGAACGCGAAGAGGGGAGACCAGGGGCTGGTCATCGTCATGAGGGCACGTCACTCACGGGGAGATCTGTGGACCCAGGAGGCAGCAGCGAAGTTTGAACCTTGGGCCATTTCCCAGCTCATCTGCATGGTCGTGAGGTCTGAGGAGCTGTGTTTTCATCTAAACCGAGGGCCCTGACCTTTACATGTCAGCACCTGCCTGTGTGTCGTCTTGGTTCCTAAACCCAGGGGCCTCAGGCAGGGCTGGTGTCTGAAGATACAGGCACTGGGCATGTGGCCTGAGGAGCAGATGGAGCGGCCAGGGCCTAGCTGAACGCCTGTCCGTGGGAGCCCCGAGACGGAGGCGGAATGAGGGGGTGCCCCCTCCCAGAGGCCTGGGACCCCTGGAAAGAAGCCTCACCTTCAAAACCCTGCTGTAGGAAAGTCCAGCGTGGGCGGTGCCGTGAGTGAGGCCGTCTCTGAGGCTGGGGGACGCTGCACACCTAAGTCTTGATTCGGGCCTGACAGTGCCTGACGTGGGAAAACTACTCGTGCCGACTGTGGCACCTGCCCTGCCCCCGGCTCAGTCAGCATCCTCCACCGTGTCTGCCCCTGGTCCAAGCACCCCACCCTCCTCTCCCCTCTCCTGGAGTCCCTGGGAGCTGCCACGAACCCTGCACAGACGGGCGCTCAGCTCGCAGTGGGGCCTGGATGGCGTCGGATCCACCTCTGCCTCGTGGTCGTGGGCCCTGAGGAGGCGGCGCTCCAGTGGCCCAGGGGATGAGTCCTGCCTGAGGAGGGGACCCTCAGACGAATCTCCATTCTCAGAACCGGGGCAGGTTCACACTCAGCCGGCACAGGTCCCTCCTACCTGGCCCAGGTGAGACTGGGTGGCCGGGTTGCAGAGGCCCATGGGAGATCACGCTCCAACCTCTCCTCAGGGCCAAGCATCCCTTGAGTCAATATTTCCCCCATGGGTGACAGAGTGGGGACCCCCATTCTATCTATCTATCATGACCTCGTCCTGGGACAGACCTGGGGCGGGGCTGGTGGCTGAGGCGAGTCCCTGTCAGGCAGCTTCATGCAAACCTGTGGGGGAGAGGCCCCCGTTTCCAGACCTCTGTTCTGTGCCATACCCGCCAGACCCCGACTAAACTTCCCTTCTTGGGGCCACCCCTGCCCCAGCCCTACCAGCACTGGTCTGATTCAGGAACCTCCTTCCCAACGCAAAAAGTTCCTAAAACGGTATCGTTTTCCTGAATAACGATGACTATCGGCAGGTCCTTTATAGAATCTCGCCTTTCTGGGAACCCGGCCTGTGTAGTAGCCACGTGCAGAGAGAACTGCATTCCACCCAGAGTGAAACAGGCAGGTGGGAAGCCGAAAATAAACTACAAAGTCAGGCCCATGGTGTTTCCCATCTAACAATCTGGGGAACCTCTCGCACTGCCTTTGTCCCCCAGGCAGGCCTGGTCGCTCGGAGCCCGCCCCTTGCCCCTGGGCCCCCAGGGCTCTGCGGCTCCCGTGACCAGCACGGTTTCCTACCCCCCTCATAGTTCTCGACTCGTCACTCTCTTCCCAGGCGTCAGTAGGAGTCCTGAGTGTTGAATTTATTTGTGACAGTCACCCAGGTCCCCCTCAAGTGTCGGCCTTGGATTGGAGCCCGGAGCCCAGCCCAGCACTGCCGGGTGGGCAGCCGCAGCTCACAGGGCCGCCCGAGCCCCTGTCCCGTTAGAGCCACCAGGACTCGCGCCTCCACGGAGCAGGAGGAGGCAGGGGCCACGCGCGGACAGGCCCCCGGCCTCCCTGCCGACGCGCGTGCATGCCCGTCCTGGCGGGCCCCGGGCGGAGACTGATCACAGGCCCTCGTCTGCTGTGCATTCATAGCCCGAACAATGGCCGCGCTTGAAGGAACCCTGTCATCAGCGGGAGGAAAATGCTGTTTTTCTGCAGCATCTGAATTCAGCTTTTATGACTAAATGACTACTTAGATCTCAAAGCCCTAATCATTACCATTTGCTTCCTAAAAATAACTGTCTCCCTTGTCCGCATTTAGAACAGAGAGCACTGCCCTCGGAATGCATGCGGGTGCGAGGGCTTCCCGGAGCCTGCCTCCCTTAACCCCTTCCTGGCTGTGCCCGGCCCTCCGCTCCTCCACGTGCTGCGACTGGCCAACGGAGAACCAGGGACAGGCGGCCACAGTCACCAAGACAAACAGGCTGAACACCTGGCCAGTCGACGGACCTTCCCGGGCCCCGTTCCCCACGCGCAGCATGAGGCTCTCAGTTACTCAGACACGGGGTTCGCCTCCCCTTAGGGAAGGGCCGAGCCACCGTGGCCCTGATTCCACCCGGGAGTGGGGGGAGACCCCCCAGCACAGAGGCCGCCTCCCCTGCAGGGGCTGGACGCCCGAGGGTGCAGGTGGCCTCCACGCTCCAAGAGGAAGCACCCTTGTGCCGAGTTGTCTTCTTCCTCTCGGTGTGGGGGTCCAGGCAGCTCCTTTTCCAAGAAACAGCAAATGCTGACTCAGAGCGAGTGACTCAGTCAGCTCTGCACCTTCCTGCCAGGGCATCCAGAGTCCCGGGTGAGGGTGGGGCCTCCGGGGAAGGTCCCAGGGCCCACGGGGCCGGAGGGGGCAGGAAGGGCGGGGAGGACAGGCGTTTCCTCCGCGGCAGAGGGCATGGGGGGTCTCTGAAGGTGGCCATCCCCCCAGCTCACCCCGGGTGGCGAACGAAGGTGACCTCTGAAGAAATAGCTTCACAGAGAGATGATTCCGGGTATCAGTTACGCCACAGGCACTCAGAAAGTCCTGGTTTTCCACCTTTTCTCGTGGTCCCTGCGACAGTCACCATCAGGTGTTTCACTCCCTCCCGGCCTGGAGCCCTTGCAGAAAGCAGGCAGGTGTCCCCTCCAAGCCACCGAGCCAGGCACCCACGTTCCCAGCAAGTGGAAATAAAAACACCGACAGTCTCATCGATTTTTTGTTCATTCCCCCTGGCCACTTCGTGTAATCGCCACAGTGGTTTTCACCAATCACAAAGTCATAGGTCCAGAATTTGGAAGAAGTTGCCCTCAAAATAGAAGGGAGGATGCCTAGGAATGTTATTAACAAGTGGTAGGAGTGCCACCCAAATTTAACTGAGGTTAACCTGTAACTGCTGTGTTATTTCCACGAAACGTTTGATAAGAGGAAGGAAAAAAGGAAGGGGGGGTAGAGGAGAGTCTCCTTCACCTCAAAACTCCAAACTCAGCTCCCACCCTTCCTCTCTCTACGTCACCCCAGGTCTTGTCCTGACGCTCGGCTCCTGTGCTAACGGACCCAGGTCACCTGCTTTACAAGTCTCCCCAAACCCTGTTCCTCTCCGTTCTGGCTGCACCAACAGAACTCACACCTGTCGACCCCCATGGGGACCACAGGGCTCCTGCCTTCACCCCACCCAGCCCACTGCAGGACCTGGACAGATTAATCTTCTGTGAATCTGACATCATTTTACCACGTCGCTCATCCTCTCAAAAGCCCTCAGAGCTTCCCCATTTCCGGCCATTGCCAGGGCTCCCATCACGCCCCTCCTTTCCTGGGGGATACAGGAATACCTCCCCCGTCTGCACTGCCCAGCCCGGCCCTTCCCCCAGTGCGGGCACAGCTCCCGCCCCCCGGGGGGCTCCCGGCCCTGCGGTGCCTGGATTCAGAGATGGTCGAATTTAGCCCCTAACTGTATGCTGTGTTTTCGTATTTCACACTTGCTTTCTCTCTCCGTTTAGATGTTAAAGGCTTTGGGAAGGAAGACACAGGCAGGAAACCTCAAGAAACATGTACGGGACTGGCACGGAAGGAGAGGTCTGGGAAGCTGCCTCCAAAGCAGCAAAGTGTACGAAACGTGCTCAGAAAATGCACTGTACTTGTTTACCAGCCGCGGAAAGAAGGAAACATTCAAATCACACACGGAGCGGATTTTGTTCACAGGAGCTGAGAGAGGACAGCGTCACGGACGAGGGTACCCTGAAATGAGGACCGACTTCCACCAGCATCCGGGGAGGGTGCCCGGGGTGGGAGAGGAAGGGGCACCAGGCGGGTACCCGGAGTCCCGCCCGCCCTCAAGGACCCGCTTTGATCCTAGGGAGCACTTTCCCACCCTTTGCCTGTTTCCAGTTCCATAAACAGGAGTGTGAGCCACAAAATTCTTGGTCTCCTGGCCCCTTCATTCGGGTGGAGGGGGAGCGGAAGGGGAGGGTACAGAGCAGCCCTGGCCTGCTGGCCTGGGAGGGCCGCGGCTTCGGGAGCCTGGCCAAGGAGGGTGTGGGCGGCTGGTGGACAAGGGTCCTCAGAGAGGAAGTGGGCATCGACTCAGGATGTCACTCGGGCTCCCACACCCTTCAAGCTGTGTCTCCACCAGGCCTCACAGTACCCTGGCCAAGCAGGCCAGGGACAGAGTGGGGGAGACACCCACCCAGGGTCGCAGCCCCTCCCGAGGCCGGATGGCCAAATGCTGAGAAACAAGGACCCAGACTCGGAATGGAAGGACCTGGGCTCCATCGAGTGACCATGAGGTAGAGACGATAGTTACCGTGTGTTATAAGGAACATATAGAACAAACAGATTACATACATTAAGTAACTGCTTCGATGTCCAACAAATGGTAGGATTTTAATAAAGTACTTGAAAATATCTTGTGTTTCAACATAATACCCCAAACCTTCAACATCTTCCAAAATCACTTAATTCAACCCCAATATCCCAGTGGAAGAAACTTGGGGTCCCCTGGCTTGCCCAAGGTCACAGAAAAGCATGGGGACCAGGTGCCCCGCCCCCTGCACACTGGCCTGCACCCTCAGCGCAGACCCCGGGGTGTGGGAATCTCTACCTGTAACAAGAGTGAAGGACTACAGCACTTCCACCCTCCAGCCCCTATGAGGGGTTGAGACTGAGCTCAACTCGGGACACCAGGGACTCGGTAACCCCACTGTCCATGTTCTTTCCTAATCGGTGAGGATCAGGGAGCCTCAGCTGGTGAGCAGAGGACCGAGGACCTGAGCTCAGGTGAGATGCCTGAAAGCCACACTTGTACCTGTACATGAGTCTTTCTTAACATAAATCAGCTGCTTTCTGTCCTTCAGGATCTGATGGAGCCAGCTTTTGATTTCCCGTCTCTCATCTTCACAAAGGGTCTGCCCCTTGGGAAGTTGGCCTCTACCCTGACGTCCACCATGTGGCCATGGTGGGCAGGGGAGGAACCTGAGAGAGGCCAGTTCACCTTTGTCCGTGGCTCCAGAAAAAGGCTTGATTTGGGAGGGGTACGAGCCTACAGGCGATGTAGATTTGTGCATTTTTTAAAAGGTAAATGCAAATAATTTTTAAAGTTGGCAATGATACGGAGCAACAAGAATTCTGACGTGTCCTGAAGAACAGTAGAAAAGAAAAAAAGGCTTGGCATTTTCTCACAAAAAGAAATATGCACCTACCGAGAATTCCAGTCTGAGAGGTTTACCCAAGAGAAATCAGCACGTTTGTCCACAAAAAGGCTCAGAGGGGAAGGTTCATCACAGCTTCACTCATGACCCAGAGCTGGAGGCAGCCCCCTGGCCATCTCTAGGAGCAGGATCCTGTGGCACGTCCATTCAGCAGACTCTGCTTGTCTGAGAAAAGGGCCAGGTGCTGAGAAACAGCGTGGACGAACCACAGACCACGGAGCTCTCCCACTGAAGGCCACACAGTCTAAATTCCCACGATGGAGCAAAAAGAAAATCTATGACAGAACAGAATGGAAGAGGCTCAGATATAGACTGGGGGGACATGGGGGACTTCAGCCTGACTGTCACCTGCCCTGAGGTCAACCCCACAGCTCAGCGACCGGCGAGAAAGCCCCATGGAGAGAGATGCTTCAGAGCAGCCTGGGAACCACCCAGGCCTCTTGGACTTTTGAGGTTGGTGATGTCTGAAGTTTGCTCAGGTGTTTTGTTGTTCTGTGAATTGGGTTTGCTGTTTACTTATGATGGACCCAGGTATGAAATGTCTCTGAGAAAGACTCCAGTGGGGTCTGCCTTGCTGCTCAGGAGCACAGGCCCCCAGAAGTCAGGCTCTGCCAGAGGACTGCTCTGGCCAGTGAGATGTGACAGGGCACCTTCAGCAGAATCTCCACAAGCCAGCATGTTTTCATGGGCTCTCTCCGTGGCAGTGACCAGTGGTTCCTGGATGAAGACTGCTCTGTAGGCTGGGGACTTGAGGAAGGTGCGGCAGAAAGACCACCGCCAGCCCACAGGGATGTGAGCATGGCAAGACACATGCACTTGGTGTTGGGTGCAGGTGAGCTGTAGAGGGAACTGCTCCCTGGTCACAGTGGGCAGCAGGCACTCTGACCCACTCAGGCTGGCCACTAGGGCCCCACCTGCCATAGGTCCCCAGAGAGATCCCGCCTGGTGGGCCTCGCACCCCAAGCGTTCTCACCGGGAAGTGTTCCCAGTATTGCTGGACGGTACTTCGGAAGTCCAGCCTGCTGGTCAGGAGCTCAGGCTTTGGTCCAGTTAGAGCAGCTGTGACTTCAGTCCCCCTGGCTCTTCTCCAGGGACATGGGCACAGGAGGCCACTACCTTACGGAATCACTGTGAGCGCAGAGGCACGTGAGCCCGCCCAGCAGTGCCTGGCATGGGGCAACCACTGCCCAATAAACAGGACGGCCAGCTCCTCCCGGGCGTCTCGGCTGTGTCTTGGGCAGGAGAGCATTAGGGAGGGAGTGCAGTCCCCTTGGTCTCCAGGTGCCTGGCAACTGAGGGTTGTTGGAGCCAAGTCAATACCAACAGGAAACCCCAAATTGGGGTACAGTGCCCGCACACATCCTTGGTATTTCAGCGAAATCAGGGGCACACACCAGCCAGGGCGAGAAGGGACGTGCCTTCCAAAGCCACAGGGGAGCTGACTTATATGCACAGAAGGCCCTGCCCCTGGCCCCTGATTGGTCTGTCCTCATGCAAATGAACACTCCAAATCCTCATAGTTTGATTGGTCCAAAAGGCACTGTCCTGATTGGTCAGAATAGAGCCACTCTGATTGGCCAGAGCTGCCCAGCTCCTGGTCGGTGGGGAAAGCCTCAGTCCTATTGGTTGAGTCAGGATTCCAGGACCTTCTTCATAAGGGCTCAGGCCCCACACGGTGCAGGCTGCTCCCTGGGGAGCTCTGCGGAGAGGCCCCTGTGCAGAACCGGCTGCTGCGCTCTGTTCTTTTTTTAAAAAAATTTGAGCCCAGTTAGCCACCAGGAGCCCTTCTTAGTTCTTTTTTTTCTCAGGGTTCACACGCCTGATTCACCCTGGAGAGCCAGGCTGTCCCCAAGCACGTGTGTCACAGCCTGAGGGTCAGTGTGTGCATGTGTGACGTCCTGCCTCCCAGCCGGGTCCTAGGGCCTGTGAGAACCAGCCCCAGCTAGCTCTTCCAGGAGTGGTGAGGACAGGGAGGAGGGCGGGACAGAGCAGGGACTAGGGGAAGGCTTGTCCCTGTCACCGGGAGCTCCTGCTGGCTGCTCCGCAGGCTGGGCAGGCTGCCAGCCCTTCGCACCAGAGCCGCTGGACACTTGCCAGCCTGCTGGCTCCCTCTGGGTGCCGACAGAACGTGCTGCTCGGAGCACCCGCCCCACCCTGCAGCTGGGCCGCTTGCCGGCCTGTGGAGAGACAGTTGTGCTCACAGCGGCCGCAGATGCACGTAGGGAAGGATAGCATGGGGTCCCGGGTCCCGTGTGAGACAGGGGACTTCGAAGAGGGGGAAACCGAGATCTCCTGTGCTGAGGCCCGTCTGGACTGCAGCCGGCATGTGCAGGGCCAGGTGTTCAGACCGCAGAAGCACCGTTTCCACTACAGCCCCTGACACGTGAGGGACATTCTGTTCTCGCCTCCAGCTGCCAGGAGAGACCAGGAGGGACAAGTGGACAGAGGCTGCCAGGCCCCTCCCTCCGAGCCCCTTCTCAGAACAGTCTTGAGACCACCATGCAGGTGTGACTCCTGCCTTCCAAATGAAGTGAGCCCCAAGTGTGGCAAACTGTTCTCCAAGAGAGAGGATGAGCTGTGGGGACGATGCCGTCAGCACACAGGGCCTGTTGCGGGAGAGACACTCAGGCAGCCCAGGAAGCATCGTGGGCACCAGCCCAGGTCACGCTCTGCAAGGTGTTCACACGCCCTCCAGTCTGCCACGAGCTGTGCTCACTGAGAGAGAGATTTCTCACCTTCCCGAGCAAACTGGCTGCACTCCCACTTGTCCAGGTAGAAGCTGAGTCCTACGGGAAGCTCTCCCCGGAGTATCTGACCTGCGCGGCCGCCCCCATGTGACCTGGGGCAGCCCTCCAGCACCCTGGGCCTCAGGGGCTCTGCTGTAAAATAAACACTCAAAACACACATCTCTCTGAAAGGTCCAGCTCAGGTACCACGGGACAAGGCTACCTCGTGGATATGGCTCCTGACAGGGACGACTCATTGCCCCAGCCCAGCTGGGACGGTGCCTGGGTCCTGCGGTTGCTGAGCTCAGCTGGGGCACCTCCCCTTCTCCCCACTGTGAGGAAGGGTGTCAGCACCGCGAGTCCGGAGTGACTGTCTGTGCCTGCAAACCATAGCCCAGAATAGACGTGAAATATGGTTTCTATCTTGTGTGTTACTTTTAAATCACCTGGCGGGAGCTACCAGGAGTGCCGAGTTAAGAAGGATCCTGAGGCAGGCCTTGCTCAGGGACTGGTTAGCACTGTCTGCCTTGGGAATGGGGCGGGGGCTACATGTGCCAGGTGTCTGCATCCAGGTGGGGGATTCTGGTTACCTTTATTACATTCTATAGGTGATGAATTGGCAATTTTTTATCTGTAAAGGGCCAGAGAGGAAATATTTCAGGTTTCACAAGCCACCCAATCTCTGCTCAGCTGTGCTGGTGTAGCTGAAATGGTGTAGACAGAAGTGTGTGTTCCGGTAACTTTTATTTACGGAGCCAGGCTGCAGGACATTCGGCTCACACACTGTGGTTATGGACGGGGGGGTCCCTGCCCAGGAGGATATCCACCCACAACTAAACAGTGTGCATGATGCCGACTTTGTCTCAGCCAGAAAGACTCACTCACATTCTAGAGAAAAGTTATTCCTCCCAGTTTTTCATTGTATTTGGGAATCTGAACGAGGAATGTGGATTAGGCTGTGACTGCTCTGGTAAGTGGGGTTTTGCTTTGCAGAGAGGTGTTCTTTCCACACGGGCAGATGTCTACTCACAGGGAGCCCAGGGGACAGGGAAACCAGCTCCAAACCTTAGGCATCTCGCCACTCACAGGCCCATCAGCGCCGAAAATAGATGCCGTCTCAGGGCAGGTCGATGAGAAAATAACTCAATTCCACCGAAATCCAATTTTCAAAACTGCATCTGGGGGTCTGGTTCTGGTGAGATGGCGTAATTGCACCCGTGGCCAACTGCAGCTGCCGGGCCTGGCAGGGGCACGGAGCAGTGTCACCCAGGGATGTAACTTGGCAGGGACTTTGCCTTTTTCATCTAGTGTTCCTGGCTTCACTTAATGTAGCCTCAAGCCCAACAGGGGACAGGGGACATCTGGACAGAACCCAGGAGAAGCCTCTAGGCCTGGCTCATGGAGCAGGAGAGGGGACTCCTGACGCCCCAGATGGTGGGGGAACCCCACTTTTCCCTTGTTTTTCTGTTCTCTCTGCCCCCGGCCCCAAGCTATCCCGAGGTGGCGGCTATGGCAGGAGAAGCCCACAGGGCCCAGGCTCTGGGGAATGGACCTTCTTTTATGAAGCACACGAACCCCCCTACTCTGTCCTCTGGGCACTTGGTCCCAGACTGGCCAGTGGTACCCATGGGACAGATCTGAACAGCATTTCAGAAGTTTGAAAACCAAACTGACATTAGAACTACAACCCACACAAGGCAGGTTGGAAACTGTAGTAGCTTCAGTCCAGCCAGACTGATCTCCTGCTAACTCAGAAATAACATTTTCCAGCCCAGCCAGCATGGCTCAGCGGTTGAGCACCGACCTAGGATCCAGGATATTGCGGTTCCATTCTGGGTCACATGCCCGGGTTGTGGGCTCATTCCCCAGTCGGGGGCATGCAGATGGCACCCGATCAATGACTCTCATCATTGATGTTTCTCTCGCTCTCTCTCCCCCTCTCCCTTCCTCTCTCTGAAATAAAGACATATTTTAAAAATAATAATATTTTCCAAAGAATTTAAAGATGCTCTAGAACAGCAGTGGGGAAACTTTTCTGCCAAGGGCCTTTTGGATATTTATAACATCATTTGCAGGCCATAGAAAATTATCGACTTAAAAATTAGCTATGAAAATAACTCCTAGGTTTACTGAATTTTGAGTCCCACCTGTGGTTGCCTGGGCAGGGTCAGACCAAATGGCTTTGCGGGCCATATGCAGACTGCAGGCTGGAGGTTCTCCACCCCTGCTCTAGAGTCTTGTGATGTTATTTTTTTAAATGTCTAGGATATAATTGAAAAAATTACTTGGCACATGAAGAACCAGGAAAATCGCAACTTTCAGGGGAAGGACAGTCAACAGACCCCACTGCTACGGAGACAGAGATGTTGAATTATCTGAGAAAGATGGATATTAACCGAGATAGACTCTATCCCAAGTCAAAAACAAACTTTAAGGCATTAAACAGAATTGAAATCTTACCAAGTATGTTCTCTGACCTTAGTGGTATTAAACTCAATAACGAGGCCAGAACGTGAAAATCTCCAAATACTTTCAAATCAGACAAAAAGCTCCTAGATCAAAGAGGGTCAAAGAGGAAGTCTGGGGGGAAATTAGGAAATAGTTAGAAATTAGAAAATATTAGAAAGTGAAAGTACAACATGTCAAAATCTGCTGGAAGGGAAAGTGTAGCATGAAATGTTGTATAAAAGAAAAAGGAACTCGAAACAATGATCTAAGCTTTGAATCTAACATGAGAAAAATAAGAGCAAAATAAACCTAAGGAATTCATGGAAGAGCAGAAATAAAACTGAAAACATGAAAACAAGACACACCAATATCAGGAGCGAAGGGGTGGTATTGGCACAGAACCTAAGACATCAGATGGGCAACAAGGGGAAAATTTCATTGGCAAATTCTACCAAAACTTTAAAAAAAAAAACTACTTCTACAAAATATCTTCCAGAAAATAGAAGAGGAAGGAAACTTATTCAACTCCTTTCATGAAGCCAACACCACTTTGACACCAAAACCCGGGGAAATACAAGAAAACTAGATCAGTCTCGCTCAGGAACCCGGCTCAAAACTCCGTCACCAACAGAGCGCGAGAACCCAGCACGGATGGGCGGGCCAGACGGGCTCACAGTGAGCGTGTGACACAGTTTATCCTGTGTTATTACCTGATAGTCGTCGTATTACTTATTTGCACTATGTACATCCCTGTGTATCGCATGGAATCCTTTTACAACACTTAACGCCCTCGCCGAACACGCCCGAGGCAGGGTGCCCGCTCCCTCCCATCAGCTGTACTGGAAGCCTCGCCGGGGCAGTGGCGGGCACGCGGACAGAAAAGGGGAAATAAAAGCCCCTTTTCGTAGATGACATCGTCTACGCATAAAACCTCAAGACATATGCACTAAAAATCTAGATCTCATCTGTGAGCTCAGCAGGTTTACACGGTACAAGGCCCATAGGTAAGAATGAACCCTAACCTACTGCAGCAATCAATACTGGCAGCTGGAATGACAACAGGGCACTGCTGTGAGAGCACCGACGCGCGAAACATTTAGCTGCAAATCTAACAAAGCGTGTCCAGGGTCTGTGCTAACAACTGCAGGATGCAAACAGAAGTCGTCAAAGCTTTCCGTTGGGAACCGTAACATGGTGAGCGTGTCAGTTCTCCCCAGATTACCCACGTGTTGGATGCAACCTTAGTAAAACTCCCGGACAGATTGTAGGAAAGAGCAAAATAGAACAGACAGTGCTGTCCTGAGAAAGGAGTAACGTTGAAGGACTCACACCACCCAGTTTTCAAAGCTGCCGGAGCTAAGACGGCAGCATAGATGCCCCGAAACCCCACACAAGGGGGCCAGTGGCTCCGACTTGGGTTCAGAGACATCTCGACGGAGGAGGGAAACTCTTGACACCAAGAGCACAATCCACAGAAAACTGGTAAGTTAGGCTTCACTGAAATGAAAAACTTGTTCTGTCAAAAACAACGTGAAGACAATGGGAAGGCAAGCTTGGCAGAAAATATTTGCAAATCACACATCCAACAAAGAATATATAAGGAACACTCAGAACCCAATAGTGAGGAGACAAACAGCCCAGTTTTTAAAAAGAGCAAAATTCCTGAATAGACGCTTCACCAAGAGGCTGTCAAGACAGAGAACAAGCCGATGGAAAGATATTTATATCTCTGCCCTCAGGGAGTCACGGGCTGAAGCCACCGCGGGATCCAATTGCGCACCTGTTCGAATGGCTAAAATAAAAAATACTTGAGTGTTCCCAGTGGGATGCTCAGTGGAACAGTGCTCTGGACGGTCAGCGGTTTCTTGCAGGGCTAAAGGTGCCTGTCCTCGAGACCCAGAGAGCCCACAGAGAAATGATGTCCATTCGCCCAAAACCCTGCCCCTGGAGATTCCCAGCAGCCGTGTTCACAGCTGGCGGACATGGGAAACACCACGCTCCCCTGCGGGTGACTGGATAGACCACTGCAGCTGGTTCCCACCTCGATTCACAGGACTGAAGGGTCTCAGGTTCCATCCCAGTCAAGGGCATGTACCTGGGTTGCAGGTTCGATCCCCAGCCCCAGGTGGGGTGTATGCGGGAGGCAACCAATCCATGTGTCTCTCTCACACTGATGTTTCGCTCTGTTTCTCTTCCCCTTCCTCCCACTCTGTAAAATATCAGTGGAAAAAATATCCTCGGGTAAGGATTAACCAAAAAAATAAATAAAATGACACACACCCGCACTGTGCCGCCCAAGAGGCAGCGGTCCAGGCTGGGAATTAGGGCCCAGACTGGAGAGCTCTGTGGGGTGGGCTTTGCAGGGGGGAGGAGGGCAGACCTGAGCTCAGGGGTGCAGGGTTGCCCGTAGGGGACATGCCTGCCCGGCAGCCTGTTCCCCAGGCTCGGGCCCTCCCTGACCTCGCTCTGGTTGACAGGAGGCAGCTGCCTGCTCTGTGGGAGGAAGGGGGGCAAGGAACGGGCAGGCCCACCCCTGCTGCCCCTGGGTCCTGGACCCTGGAAACCCCCTGCGCCTGCAGCTGGGAAGGGTGGGCTCTCGGCCGGGTGAGGGCACCTCATTCCGGACTGTTAAGTGGAGGAAACATTGGGTCCGTCTGCCAGAAATATGCTCTGCGGGGCCGATGGGAACAGATGCTGCAGCCCAGAGCAACTGCTCCTCCAGCGACCCCAGGCTCAGCCCAACCCCAGGCCCAGCCACTCGGCCCTTAGGAAGCAGTTCTCCTTCCCACACTGTGAGGTTCCCGCGAGACTGCCACCTGTCAGCACCTGACTGGCCCAGGTACTGGTCTGCATATTGTTTGATCTTATTTGTGGAGTTTGGGGACCCCTGGGAGCCCCAGCCTCCCCTAACTCACAGCAAGCTCCCTTTTCTGCAGTGGCTGGAGTTCTGCCAGCCAGGCTGTTTGTTACCTGCAGGGTAGGGAGTGGTCCTGAGCACAAGCCTCCTTGCCAATGCCCCAGAGCCACACAGGGGTCTGAGTGGGGCTGACTCTCAGGTGGACCACACAACCCCGGTCTCCTCCTGGGGCATCTATAGCTGCGGCCACCCCACAGGGAGACCCACACAGTGTCCCCTCCCCCAGCTACCTGTTTGCACGGCTGTCCGCCTGACCGCATGCTGGGAGCAGGATGGGGTTAGATGTTGGCCGGTGTTTCCTGCAGACCAGAGAGAGCTGGAGTTCACAGGGTCAGTGGGTGTGCACAGGGCCTCTGACTGGCTGTATTAATTCAGGTAACAGGCGCTTTCCTCTTTGCCTGCAGACTCCTGGAGGCTTGATTCAAACAGCAGATCCTATCTCAGTACCTGGGGCAGCACAGCTGCTGGGGATTGGTTCCCTCAGAGGCCGGCTTGGAAGTCCTGCCTTGGGTGCTGAGAAGGAACCCATTACAGTAAGCGAACCTGCTGCCCTGTAATTAGCAACAGCCTGGGGGCTGCCAGGGACTCTGAGCGAACTGTTTGGATTCCTGGGGCACCTGAAGAAGACGGTGCCTGGAGCCCTCGGGCTGACCCAGGCAGGTCAGGCCTTCGCGTCTGGGCTCCACGCCGGGGCTCCACGCCTGTCCACCCAAGGCTGTCTCCTCGGCTGCCTGATTCCCACTGCGCCAGCCCCACTGAGCGACTATCCACCTGTGGCTGGAGCCTCTCTGCTGGCGGCCGTGGGGAGGACCCGCTGGGCTGGGGCAGAGGCTGGGTTGAGCTCAAACTGTGGGGAGAAAGGCCAGGGAGGGCCCATCCCCTTGGAGAGAACTGTCTGGCTCCTGGGCGGACAGTAAGGGGTGAAGCCGGGCTCTCCTGGCTTCACCCCTTACTAACATGGGTCATGCAACTCAGTCTCCACGTCCAGGCTCCTTATCAGCAAACGGAAATGCTAACGGGACCCCAGGTCCTGGGTTCGTTTTAACCGTCGGATGTGTTAATACAGCCACGTGCTTGGCGGCTGCCTGCCCCGCAGGGAAGGCTCGGGAAGCGGGCGCTCCCGTCCACATCACCGGCACCCGGCACCTTCCTGCCTCCGGGTCCAGGGCCATGAATCTCCCGCTTTGCTTCTGAACCCTTCCAAGGTGGGCGGCTCTGGCTGGCAGCGGTCACCGTCCTCAGCTGCAGCCTCCCTGGGGGCCAGGCCGTGCCTGTCCCTCCTCTGGGCTTCACCTCCACCTCAGTGCAGGACGGCAGACACAGGGACACGTGCGGTGAGTCAGCTCGTTCACCACCCAGGGTCCGTTCCCAGCTCGGCCGCACTCCCCTCCCAAAGGAAGGTCAGCTGGCTCAGACGTCAGAGCGCTGCAGACCCTGCCCCTGCCCGCAAGGTGCTGCACCACCTGGCTACTCAAAGTGCATCCGGGTGGCAGGGACATGTCGCCTGGGGTCTTAGAGTCGGAACCATGGGGGCCCCCCCACCCCCAAATACCTGCTGAGTCAGAATCTAACTCTAAGGAGCCCTGGCAACCGTGTGCCCCTCACAGCTCCCGACGCTAACCTCCCCAGGGTGGGAGCAACACCAGCAGGAGGCTCAGAGCCCCATGAGCACCCAGCATAGTGGCACCTGTCTGCTCTCCCTGAGACTCCCCCAAGGGGGAGGCCCCTCCTTCCTGAGTTTCCACCAGGAGTGACCCCCACAGAGGGACTGGGCTGAGCCTAGTTTGTGTCTGTTTCTTTTCAAAGGTGAATCTTTTTGACATGCTCCCAGGCCTCTGGAACATTGGCCTGCCCTTACCTGGCTCCTGGGCAGTAGAGACAGACAGACAACCGGCCCCACCTGGGCTGGCACAACCACGGCACGAGAGGGTCCAGTGGCCAAAGCCCCGGTCTCCCCTGCACCTCCTGGTGCCCTCTGGGGTCCTGACCACTGAAGAGGCTGTTTAACTTTCCCGTGTTTCTCTCCCCATCGGTGAAGGCAAAACACGACCTGACCCCACGTTCCCTCCCGCACAGGGAGTGATTGTCACAGGTGAGCACCCAGGTGAGCAGTCTTAGGGGAAAGTGTGAAGGGACTGATTTCCCACAAGCACTGAAGGAAACCCAAACTGAACTCATGGGATTGTTGCCTACACTTCCAAATTCACCTTTCATTTAAAAACACGTGAGAGAGAGAACAGCACCCCCCTGAGCAAGTGACCCCTCTTTTCCAGACTCTCACAGGACCCAGCTCCCTCTGGGCCTCAGAGGCTGGGGGCTGGGGGCACAGTGTGTGACTCCACCCAGCACTGCAGGCCTTTCAGGCTCTCTCCCTCCGTTTCCTTCTCGGTGCAGACCTGAGTCAGTGTAGACGGGGTCGATGGTTCCAGCGGGGGAATCTCCAGTCCTTCAGCCGCTGAGCAGAGGACAGGCCTGTGGGGGGGGGGGGGGAGGCACAGCAGCTGTTAGATGTGGAGGAAACTCTGCAATAAATACACCACAGAGCTCCAGAATGTTCCGTGATGTCATCCCTGTAATCCCCAGTGTGCGGTGAGGCCAGCCCAAGGCTGCCCTGACCAGGCCGCTGGGTGGGCAGTGACGTTGGGTCCACTAGGGGAGGAGACAGGGGGGCCTGCCTGCAGGACCTCCTGCCACATGGGGCTGGGGCACTGTGGGGGCCAGGCCCCAAGCCTCTGTCACAGGCTCCGGTCCCTAAAAGCAAATGCACTTTCTGGGGCTGTGTCATCGCTGGGCCTGTGGCCACTGCTGGTTGGTTCTGTTGAGTGAGGGGCACAGATGAAACATCAGACAGACAGACGCAGGCTCCCCGGGGGCACAGGAGCCTGAGCTCCTGGCTCCGTCCAGAGCTACCTCTACCTGGGGATCCCAGAGCACAGGGAGCCCCGATCTCCAGCCCTTTCCCTTTAATGGCCAAAATGAATGACTTTCAACAGAGGCACCTTCCAAGTTGCTGTGTGACAATTTGGCTTTTTTCTGATAGGGCCCAAATTGTGAAATCAGAAGAAGCCTGAAAGTTTGGTTTTTTTATTAAAAAAAAAAAAAAAAAGGAAAATGTTTGTATATATTTCTTTAAAACTTCTGAGTGATAAACTCCCCTGAGGCTTCATGACCCAGCTGGCCCCAGGGGCGGCTGCCTGACTGCCCCTAGAAGGTTACAAGGGCAGGGTTCTTGGGAGCCACAGAAAGGTGATGGTGGCCCATGTGGTTTTGTTGATTCGGAAACTCAGAGGCCGAGTGCCCAGGGAAGAGATGCCGGGCAACGCTGGAGTTAGAAATCTGAAGGAGCAGAGGGAGGCACTGAGAAGAGGGATACTTGGGGCCTCGTATGTTTCTGTTTCTGTGGGTTTTGTCACGGGGTAGAGACGAGGGGTTGGCAGGCGCGTGCCCGCCTCCATGTGCCCTGGGCCCGTTCTGACCGGCCCTGCATCTGCCTTGCTCCCAGTGGCCCCTCTGTCGGCTGAGCCCTGTTGGAAGTCAGCTTCTCCCTGCTCGGTGAGGTGAACCTGCAGGAGCTTTGTTTTCTAGGCAAGAAATGGGGACTTTGTTTCACTCACCTGAATTATTTAGATAAGGTAAATAAAAAAGCCAGGTTGGCCTCTGGTTGCACATGGACCGTCCAGACACCCCTCGCTTACCCAACAGGCAGGCCATCTAGGGTGGTCCTGGGACGGTGAGACCTGCACCTTCAGGCCTGTACCCAGCCTGTTTCTCCCACAGCGGTGGCCCCTGAATCTCCCCAGGTACAGTGTGGCACAGTGGACAGGGGCAAGTGTGCTGACCAAGCCCAGGAAACTGGGACAGGTGTGCTGACCAAGCCCAGGGGACAGGGACAGGTGTGCTGACCAAGCCCAGTAGACAGGGACAGGTGTGCTGACCAAGCCCAGGGGTGCTGACCAAGCTCAGGGGACAGGGACAGGTGTGCTGACCAAGCCCAGTGGACAGGGACAGGTGTGCTGACCAAGCCCAGGGGTGCTGACCAAGCTCAGGGGACAGGAGCAGGTGTGCTGACCAAGCCCAGGGAACAGGGACAGGTGTTCTGACACAGTTTGCAGGGAGCCTCCACCAGCCCTGGCCCCTGTTCACAGGTTTCTGGTTTAAGGGATCAGGACTGGGGAGGGGGCTGCAAGGTAGACGCTGGCCATTTGGAGGCTGTTAACCGTTAACCAAAAGCTAACAACACACGAACAGGCTGCGTGTCAGAGAGAAGTCACCTTCTCAGGGTCAAACTCGGGACTGGTGTTCAGCCAAACAGCCCCAAACTATGCCCCGGCGCTCCGGGTGCCTGGGTGTAGGGGCCGAGCTCCCCGCCCTCTCAGCCTGTCCTGCTCACTCCGTCCGATTCAGAGCACTTGGCTCGAGTCAGCCTAGCAAGAGCTGGGCGTGACTCTAACTGTGACTCAACCCTGTTGCATTTTCTCTGAACCGCTCCACCATTAGGAAAGGGAAGAGCTCCAGCGGGTGGCATGGGCCCTACAGTCTCTGCTCTAATTATCCAGCATGAATCCGTGGCTCTGCTCCAAGGGGGACCTGGGGCCTGGCTGCCGGCCCACAGCCAGGACTTCAGAGAGAACCCTGTCTATGTGGGGAACCCGGCTGACCCCATACTGCAGACTCCCTTCCACCCACCTCTGTGTTGCTGGGGCTTCAGGGGATGGGGGGCTGCAGGGAACAGGGGGACTGCAGGGGGCAAGGGGGACAGGGAGACTGGCCACAAGGTGTCCATGAGAGGCTCATCTTCCAGGCCTTTCTAATTGTTCCCAGAAGGCCAGGCCTTTGATGAGATTCTGCACAAAAAGTACCCCTGGCAACCCCATGACCACCCTGGTCTCTGCTGCTCCCTGTCTGTCCAGGGTCCTACAGCGGGTGGGTCCCTGGTGTACTCATTAATCCACATCAAACCCCAGGAACAAGGAAGTCGGAGATGGTGCAGTGTTAGCCTGGGGACACCAGGAGGGAGGGGCAGGTCCTCCCCCTGCCACAGAGACACCTGTGCACACAGGTCGTCAGCACGTGGAGAGGCTGGGACAGAAACTGAGGGGCTGTCCACGTTTACGCACTGTGTGTCCCCATACCCCTATCAAGGGTACATGAGGGACTCGCAGCCCGTCAGTGTTACTCCCCGGCCCAGTGCCCCTCGGGGGTCAGTGAGTGGGACATGCGTGGCCCTGTCACGTTTTACACTTTTTCACTTCATCCCAGCCTGTTCTGTGCATCAGCCTGTCTCAGTCTCGTGATCTGAGGGCCTTTCTCCACCCTGTCAAGGCCCTACTAAAGCATGACTCTCTAGATACCATCCCCACCCCCGTCTCCCTGCCTGCGTCCTCACAGAGCTGGTCTCGCAGACATTCTTCCGTGAGCCTTGGACTCACATGCGTGTCTGCGCCACTCCAAGGAGAGACACCCATACTTCCCGGGCAGCGATCCCCTGCAGGCCAGGCCTTCGATGAGGGAGCTGGTCTTTCCCAGGCTCCTGGAGGCTGGCCCCTGACTCCCTGTGGCTCTGGGCCACAGACACTCCCCAGTTCCAGACCATTCACACACCCTGACCTGCAGCGGCCCTGGGCAGGGCCTGCTTGTGAGGCTCCCTCCCCCCTTTCTCAAGCCCCTGGCCACACATCCCTCTGGGACCAGGTCAAGGTTCTTGCCGAGCCAGGACTGTCCCATCCCTCACACAACCTCCATTATCTTGGGACCAGGAGAAAAGATGAGCCTGTTCCTACCAACTGCTGCGACTTCCGGGAATCCCCCTGCTTGTGTCTCTAACAACGGAGGCAGCATCACTGTTTGCACAGCCAGCTGCTCAGAGTGGCCTCGGCTCCCAGCCCTGACCCTGGGCAGCGACCCCTGACCCCCCATCTCCGGCACCAAGCAGAGGATCTGGAGCATCTCATAGCTCAGCCACCTGTACGTTTGGAAACAACAAAGGTGCCTGTCCCACAAACTGAGTGTGTGGCTTCTGGGAAGCCGCTGAGCCTCTTGGGGTCCAAGGCCCCAAATGAAAGAGCTGGACTAACCCGTCATTTCCCTAAGTTTCCAGTCACGGGGATTTTTATTTCTTCATCCACAATCTTGTTCCGGGACCCAATCCGTGAAACCCATCAGATGAGCTAACTCACCCTCGTTGAAGAGGGACAAGCGTGTTCCGGGGACAGCTCAGGGAGAGCCACCTCTAGGAGCCCTGGGGCCGAACATCCTCCTGGGAACGCCCGGGGTCGGGGTCTCTGTGAGACCTCAAGCCCTGTGCGTCCCACGTGGCACCTTCCAGGCTGTTGAAAAGCATTGCTTGTCTGGGGGAAGCCAGCTCGGCCTCCGGGAATGGGCCCCACGTGCCTTGCAGGGGAGCCGGGTTTCTTTCAAAGGGAAGCAGGAGCCCTGCCAACCTCGTGTCCCTTTCTACAGGTGGGTCTGAGGGCTGGGGATGCCGGCGGACAGGCCTGCTCTCCCGTCTGCTGCTCCCCAGGCTTCTGTTGACCAGCGTGCTTCATCCTCTGAGTTTCCCAACTGTCTGGAGAGATCGCGGGGCCCCAGAGCTGTGCTCCTGCAGCCACAGAGCGAAGCTGTCGGTTGAGCAAGAAGGGGGTAGGACAGAGGACAGAGGGCAGAGACGGCCGCTCAGCTCTGCAGCTTTATGGTCCTGCTGAGAAGGAAAACGCTGGGGAGAGGTGGGCTGCTATTTTGGGAATTGAAGGGCTTAGGGCCACAACTGCAGATTCAGGCGGCTAATTCGGAGGGTGAGGGGCTGCCTGACTAACTTACTAAAATATGGGATTCATTTCTATTCAAGAGAAAGGATCAGGGCCATGGTGTCTGGCCATTTGGGAGTATAAAAGTGTATTCCAGGGAAGTAATTCTATGCTTGGGATGAAATTTAAACCCAAAGAATGAGAAATGCACTTGTAGCCATGATAAAGCAAGGGCTAGTTCTGTTCCAATTTTAAGGATGTGGGTATTGTCTCAGAGGTAGAATCTTCCCTTCAACGTTCCTGTAGAAAGCCTAAGCATCCTTCAGGACAGCAGACTGTCTCTCTGAACCAGGCGGAGACTGATGGGCCCCACAGCACATGTCGTGCAGAAGGTGGCAAGTTCTCACACACCTTTTTCAGAACCTGCCCAGAGCCCATCAGCTGTGGCTCTCCTGCCCCATCTTGTGAAGTCAGAAAAGAACTGAGTCATGCAGAACAGGACCTGACCCTGGGCCTGTGAGGGAGAAGGGGTCTCTCTAGAAGGGCCCCCAAAACAAGAGCTTCACACCTGGACCGAGGAGAGGCAGATTCCTCTGTGACCACAGAGGCAGGACACAGTGTGAAAGAGAAGACAGGGCTGAGCGAAAACAAACATGGGAAGGAACAGGCACTTCAGGCTCTGCCTCGTGAGTGACCTTTACGTCTCCTGCATCCTCGGAGATCTGGCCAGTCATCTTGACTGAGTCGGCCAGTCATTTCAGATTGAAATCACCTTCCCTTGCATCAGTCCATCCGTTCAAATGTAAAAAGAATGAATTGTCAATAATAATAATCCGCATTTGTATTTCGATTTAAAATTTGCAAAACACGTTAGCACAGGCTACATTATTTGGGCCCTGGGAACAAACCTCTAAGAAGGCAGGTGCCGTAGGTGGGACTGTGGCTGAGCAAGGTCGAGGCACTTGCTCAAGGTCACCTGATGCATGGGATCAGCTAAGACAGGCCATTTCAAACACTGCACCATGCAGAGGGATGTTAGAAGGATCCTCTGTGATATTGGAAAAAGCAGTGATTGTTTTCAAAATTAAACTCAGTTCACTCTCCAAGACTTAGAAACAAAAGCAGTGAGAATATAAGTGATTCCCCCAAACTATTTCATAATGTTTTGCCGGAGTGGATGCCCAGAAACCCTGCAAACAGAATAATCGTTGGGAAGATCAGAAATAGACCAGAAGTATCTGGGGGCTGGGTGGGGTGCAACCGGGACATCGTTTGACCGTGTGTCCTCCTAACTCTGCTGCAGTCGAGCTCATTAATCAGAAACGCAGTGGTCTGCACACCCCCCAGAGCAGCGAGAAGCCCTGGCAGCGAAGGGCAACGTGCTCCCTGCACACACTGTGCCGTCACCTGCTCTTTAATCAGGAAGCCGGGCTTCCAGGGCCTGTGGCAGCCCCCTCCTGCCCTCCTTCAGCACTGTGTGCTCTTAATTAATTAAATAGATGATTGAGTATCAGGCAGAGTCGTTTCTTTTCCAGATCCCTGTTTGCTCGGAATGGTAAGTGATGCTTAACCCCCGTTAGCAGTGCCCAGGCATCCATCATCACCCGAGTCAGACGCGGAGTGGGGGCTGCTGCAGGCGCCCGCTGTAATTGTCCAGCCTCCCTCCAGCAGGTGCATGCTCTCCATCAGTTTTGCTGTTTTCATGTCAGCGTCCCCCCCGGGAGGCCTCTGTCAAATGCTGCTGAAACAGGACATTCTGCTCCCAGCATCCAGCTACCAGCCATGAAGAGTCTTCCACACCCACTGAGTTTCTCCCTCCCAGCCACAGCAGGTCCAGGGCCTAGGCCTGTGCCGAGCTCCAGCCACCCTCATGGAGGAGGCTACCAGGACAGGATGAAGGGACATCACCCCTGGGGCAAAGGAAGGACACACAGGTATAACGTCTGCTGACTCTACACTGGTCTTCAGTGAAGAAGAACGGCCTGTTCTCGGTGACCATCCACAATAATGTGCAGTGACAACACCATATATGATGGCCACTCCATACGGGTAACATTGTATCATGATGGCAACAGTGTAACATGATGGCAACACTGTAGCATGATAGTAACACTGTAACGTGGTGGTAACAATGTAACATGATAGATACCCTGTACCATGATAGTAACACTGTAATGTAATGGTAACACTATAATGTGATGGTAACACAGTAGCATGATGGGAACTCTGTACTACGGTGATTGCACAGTCCCCTCACGGTGTCTGCTGTAGCTCCAATAAGGAGCAGGGAGGCAGGTGCACCTGTGTCACGGGGCTGCTGGTGAGGTGTGATCACCATTTCCACTCCTATGATGAGAATGATGTAGGTTCCAACATGGTCCTTGGATCCTGAGGATCAGTGTCCCCTCCCTTAAACTTTTCCCAGTCAAGTCACTTAGAGAGGACATTTCTAGGCAGCACAATAGCATGATATCATCCCAACTTGGACACAAGGAAGAACATGGAGAAATGAGAATTGACTTGGCCCCTCCAGCTGCATGGAGCCCTTTATCTGGTATAGCAGGGCTTCACAATTGTGCATAAAATCAAAGTGAAGCAGGGGCCCGGCCGGGCATGGCTCAGCGCTTGAGCGTCGACCTGGGATCCAGGAGATCGGGGTTTGATTCCCAGTCAGGGCACATGCTCGTGTTATGGGCTGCAGCCAATCAATGACTCTCTCATCATTGATGTTTCTATCTCCCTCTCTCCCTCTCCTTTCCTCTCTCTGAAATCAATAAAGATATATTTAAAAAAAAAAAAAAAAAAGTGAAGCAGGGGATCTTACGTGACCATCACACATACACCTTGGACATAGAACCAAACCTTCCTCACCCTTCTCGAAGGTGGATGCTAGGTGTGCATCTACCCATGGGTGTTTCTGTGTCTTTCTTGCTTCACCCACTGATTTCCAGTTGTGTTTCTTTGAAGTGAAGCAATGATTGAAAGGCAAAAGGGAAGCAATCAGAGTTCAGAAGCATCTAGATTTTACAATATTCTGCTCAACCTTTTAATAGTTGTCTTACCCAGGGCATATTTAAAAACAATGTTTTAGCAACTTGACTTTATCAAGTCTTTCCAAAGCATTCAATGCAATTTTTATAAAGATATCAGCTTTTTCTCTTTTCAGTCAGACTGCATTGGTTTGCATGCCACCTAAATAAATTAAAATAGTAATTTAGTACAATAATAACAATCATATACAGGTTTGGGACCAAGCACTACTTTCAGTTGCATACAAATTGGCAGGGGAAGCAGCAGTGATGGGACAGCAGTGGTCAGGGGACTTTGGCAGCTGGGGCAGCACTGAAGACGTGATGCTCGCTGAGAGCCTGACTCAGGAGGTGGGCAGCAGTCAGCACACTGTGAGCATCTTCACAAGCAAAACGGCACATTTTGAGACGAAAAACATTCAGTCCAGGTCACTTCTGTTCAGGTGAATATTCAGAGGTGATGAGCATTCCCAGGCAGCCTCCTCCCAGAAGCCACCAGTCACATTCCACGAGAGCTACAGCTTCGTCCACAGGTGGGTGGGAGGACCTGCCATGTGGAGGTCCGCTCTTAGGGTGGATGCAGCGTGGCTCACATGGTGGCTGGAGTCGTGGGCCAGGCCTTTCCAGGTCGTGCTTGATGCCCTTGGCACATGGAAGTCTTCCCAGGGCACTGTGAGTGGCATGAGAGCAGGCGTCCTGGAAATACCTGTAGCCCACTAAGTCAACCCCACGCTTGGGCAAAAAAGAATGTGTTTATATTTGCCAAGCGGTAATTAATGGCCTGGAGACTTTGGGGCTTCCCTAAAAGTGGAAAATACACAGGAAGCTTCCATTTTGCTAAAATCCTTCAAGAGAATTCGCATTTTTTACATTTACTTTATTTGGGGGATTTTTAAAAACTGAAAACATGTTTTAATTTCAAAATTATGTGTATATATGTATGTAATGTATATATTATATCTTATTAAGTGTAATAAAAAAGTTGAACTAATAAATCATCCACAATAACTCTCATTCAGACATAATGTCTTGTCGGTAACTCCAGGTCCCACCAGCCTCGACAAGGATCCCTCCCCTGCGCGTCCTCTGGGAAGACTAGAGACTCCGATTCCCCCACAGTGGGAGCACGATTCCTCCACCGCCCGGCCACTCCAGGACCGGGGACCAACCCTCAGAATCAGCAGCCTTTTGAAGGTCCTCAGTCTACAGCATGTTCTCATGCCCAGAGCCAAGTTCAGGGTCGGTCACCACCTAAAGGTAAGCGTCTGTAGGAAGCATACACTGTCCTTCCTGGGGCCATCCTCCCCAGCTCCCTGTCCCCAGGCTCCGAGGTCAATGCTCCAAAGTGCAAACCACATTCCAGGGGCAGGTGATGTGGTCCTGCAGGGCCCTGGAACCCGCCCTCCTGTGACACTGATGACAGGAATCGGGTCCTTGTGCCTCTCCTGCAAGAATGGGTTTTGGATTTGGAATTTGGGAATTTTCCGGGAACCACTGTGTCAGTGACACCCCCTCCTCCACCCCAGCACCTCGGCTCAGGTGGGAGACACGTGACACACTGAGAAGCCCTGGTGTATTCTGGGACCTGCTCCAAGGTGGGACACACAGACGCCCCCAGTCCACCTCACAGTGGGGACAGCCTCCCCAAAAGCAGGTGTTCCTGGGCCTGTCAATAAGGGGCAGGGACTTGTTCCCTGTGGGTCCTCATTAGCCCCCTGCCAAGAGAGCTAACTCAGCAGCAGGTCAGCCTCTCTCTGCCCCAGCCCTGCCCCCTGCTCAATCTTCCACAGATTAATTCCCCAAATTGACAAATTCCAGTGCCTGGTGTACCCAGGTCACTCAGTCACACTGGGTTCTGGTCAATGTCAACCAGGGCTTTACTCAGGGGTTGGAGGTGACGGGAGGAGGCGTCCAAACACACAGCAGGTGTGAGCTCAGCACAGAGCGAGGCCGGTGCAGGGAAAGTGCTCCCAAAACTAATAAAACAGCAAAACTCTGCCAGGCAGCCCTCCCGGGGCTCACCAACCACCAGGTATTTGGGACAAAAATAAGGGTGTTCCAATTCGGTAAGAGGAGCAAAGCCATTAAGGGCTTTTAATCGAGTGTTTTTGTGAAAAGAGCTGTTCTAACTAATGTGAGAGATTAAGAGGGAGATGGGGCCCCACTCGTACTGGGACAGGAGACACAGATCCAGAGAAATGCCAAGGTCCTGGAGGGGAGGGCCAGGAGCACCAGCGGGGCAGCCACAGGCACCAGGAGGGAAGGGCCCAACGGGCAGGAGCTCCAGGAGGCTCTACAAACCTGTCTGGGCAAGGTGGCTGCAAAATCATGAGCAGAGGCTCCTCCACCGCAGTGCAGCCTGCAGCCCCTGCTCTTGCTAGAGGAACAAAAACCTGAAAAAACAGGGCTGGACGTCAGGCCCTCACATTGGGAGGCAGCAGCTGGGCCCTTCATCCTGCTCACTCATTTGTCTATTTGAGCAGCCACCTGCCCTGACCTTGGTGCATAGGGCAGGGGCACCGCGGGGCTCCAGGGGCTGGGGCACAGGGAGGCTGGGCGTGGGAAGGCTGGGGCACAGGGACTGGGGCCTCTGAGAGGTCCCGGGCACCAGGATTGTGGAGGTGCCCGGTGACCTGAAGGTGCAGCTGTGCAGGGTGGGGCACAGGGCACGTACCCACCAGTGATAATGATTTTAGGTTCCTGGGCATTTATGCACCAGACACCATACTGAGTACTTCAAATACATAAGGCGGTTTAATATAATCCTCATGACATCCGCAATCACAGGGGCAAACGCCAAGGCCAAGAGTCAGGGGACTTGCTCAAGGCCACACAGCTGTTAACGGATTTCCTTGGCCCCAAGCCCCTGTTCCACACCCCAGGCTGCATCATCTCCCCAAATAACTGGTAGCGGACCCTCCAGTCACCAGCCTCCGCAATCACTTCACTCTGGTCCACCAGGTAATGATAGCTTTCTCGGATCTGGTCTGTTTCTGTCACAGTCATGACTGTTCCACGAGGCTGCTGCATATATACTTGTGTGTGTACACCCATTCTGACATATGGACATATTCATGCGTATTTCTGGCTGGGTAGGTCATAAAATGGGCCTCTGCAGGCAACAAAGAGATCGGGTCAGCACAGAAATGTCTTAATGTGGCTTCTAAGGCCGCTAATTGATCCCGCTGCCAGGATATCCCCTTGCACGCATTCCCGGGCGCCGGAACGTGGACTCACAAACGCTCTGGCACCAGCTGCCTTAAGCCGAGATCTGCTCTCCAGCAAAAGGTGGCATCAGATGTCTTCTTGTTTCACATATTCTCGTCTTTGTGACAGCATTCCTCCGCGGAAAGCTACCGGGGCGGATGCAGAAGGGAGCAGCAAGGACCTGACCGGGGGAAAGATGAGATTTATGGGGAGACTGATGCCTGATGTCTGTGGGGCGTGGGGGTCGGGCGCCCACACTCAACAGAGAAGCAAGAAGCTCTAGAAGCAGTCATGTCGGGTGAGACCACATAAGAACATACACACATATACACACGCATGCACACACATACAAATATACAAATACAAATATGCACATACACACACACTACATATAAGAAGAGTCTGCCCGTTTCCTTCCTTCCCTGGGGCCACCCTTGCAGGGTGACCCGGTGTGGGGCCCGGTCCTGAGGACAGCACCACACTCTCCCAGGGTCGGGGTCAGGGAGCAAGCTGGTTCTGAGCAGGGTCCTCACCTGGCACCAGCAGCTGACCGGGCTGAAGATAATGAGGTGTGTAAACTGCCCACTGAGGGACTCTTGGCCGAATCTCCTGGCCAGGCCTCAGTCCTGCTCCCTGGACATGTGAGGGGTGGTGGAGGACATCCCGCCTTCCTAGACACCCCACTATTGCCTTCCCACAGCCACTGTCTCAGCCAGGACAGTGACTCACTCACGGCCCCCCCATCAGGCAGCTTCCACAGGGGTCTGTGAGGAGTTCAGAAGTGTGAGTGGGGGAGGAGAAGGGGTGTGTGACACAAGCTCAGTGACTCCTCACTCCATCTCTGTCCTCTCACAGCAGCCCCAGGCCCTGGACACCGGGCAGGCCCACAGCCTGGACAGCCACACAGAGCCTTGACCAGGACTTTGCAAACACACACACATGTACATGCACACTTACGTGCACACCTGCACACCCACGCACCCATGCCCACGCATCCTGCAGCGGGGAGCTGGCCCCAGGTCACTCAGCAAACATGGTGGGGCAGCGTGTCCAGGGCAGAAAACCGAAAACGCAGCTGCTGGTGCTGTGGAGTCCTGTCCACTCATTGCTTTCACCTGAAACCCTCCCTCAGGGTTGGCTCCACATCCCCAGGCTGGCCACGTGCGAGCCACTCGGGGACACGTGGCAAACGTCCGGCTTCCACTTGGAAACCCCCCAACAGACAGAGAGCTGTCCTCATTTCCTCTCTTAATCCAGGACACAGCCGCCAGGCTTCCAAGCACAACATTCCTGGCTCTAAACCTGAGGTTTGCAGGGGCTGGGGCCGTGGGCGGCGTGGCTTGCTGTGGTGGGGGGCCCAGCTGCGGGAGCCTCCCCGTTGCAGAGTCAGCGTAGTCCCAGTGGGCTCTGACTGGCTGTGTCCTCTCCAGACAGCGGCGTGGGCCCCACGGCGCGGATGCCGCAGCTGCCGAGCTGAATGTTAATTATCTATAAAACAATTGGCTCAGGCAGGAGCAGGGGGATGTGGTTTCAAAGAGAAGCAACCCCAGGTCAGGGGCAAACAGCAGGTTGCTGGGGGAGCAGGAGCAATGCAGACGAGGGAGGGAGCTCAGTAAACCCAGGAGAGGAGGGTGGAGCCGCTCAGCCAGGCCCAGGCAGCGCCCCTGGGTGAAATCTGAGATAAGGGACAGGGGTCCTTTATCTTCACTTTCAGTGTCTTCAAATTCTGATATTTCTTTTGAATGCTTAGGGTGACAATTGCATGATTGTCAAAGGCAAAGAGAAATTCTGAAAGCAGGTGGAGTGGGTTTCCGACAGTGATGCTGGGCTGCTGTTTTCCTCCCAGTGGCATTTAAAACTAGAGCCGTATGAGTTCCTTAGTTCAGAGTGGCTGCTCGTAAACTCGTCCGAGTCCTGTGCTCGGGGCCCAGCGCCCGACGGGCAGTGCCGGGTATGGCCGCACACTCCCGCTATGGGACGGGGTGTCGGCTGAGGGGTCACGCCGAACTCTGCAGAGACCAGCTTCCTCCCTCGGGACTCCCAGGGCCAGAAGGGCAGCCTGGCCCCATGGCCGTGTCCGGGAAGTGCCTGCTCCGTGACCAGAGGCCCCCCTATGTTCTCTGTCTGTCCTGTCTCCTAGTGCCCATCCTTCTCTGCTGACCCACCCCTGGGACCCCAGGACTGGAGGGATGAGAGTGTGTCCTGGGTTGGCAGCCCCCAGGCCTGTGCCGATCCAGTCCAGCCCCACCCACGGCCGTGCACGATGCTGTGAGGCCCAGAAACTGCCTGCGCGATGTCAGGTGTGTGGAGCTTCCGGGACTGTGGTCCTGAGAGCTGAGTCCTGGGGATACAACACCAGGGCCTAGGGCTCTCATGGCCCCACTCTCACAGGCATCCACCTGCCCCAGCTCTGCTCTCTGCCCTAGGGGCCCTGTCAGCTTCAAGGAGTCTCAGGAGCTCTGCTGTTGACAAGCTAAGGGAGCAAATGAAGTAATTTAGGGGTCAGGCTGGCAACGCTCCTGTCACCCACTGCTGTCCTCAGAGCAGAGAGGAGACATGAGGACCCACCACAGCTGGGGGAGGAGACAAGCGCTGAGGGCCAGTCACAGCACCTATAGGCTTTAATTGCAGTGCAGAGAATGGGACAAAGCCAAGGACTATGGTCCAATGTAGCCAGAACACAATAATCATTTTAGTCTAAAGATACCTTTGTCTCGATATAGAAATATATAATAACAGTGAGTTGTTCATTTTGACCAACAGGGACACACCACCCAGATAGACAGAGGAATGCGCTGAGGACTACCGTCCTTGTTAGAGAATCTTGTGCCCATAAGCTCCTTTTCTCCACAGCTTCACCTTCCACACACACAGAATGCTAAACTTCTTAACACTTTTCATGGGTGTAGACATTCAAGCATCATCTGGAATCTAACACTCGGGTGGCAGGTGGGAGGTGGAGCCACTCAGGGTCATCTGGACGCTGACACCAGTTCAGAGGAGGAGGGGCCCACACTCTTGGTGTTGTCTGGGCTCCACAATCATGTGACTGTCCTGTGGTGAGTTCTAGATCAACGTCCTGGGCCCACCGCCTGGCTGCGTGACACCCATCGTGTGGACGCAGAGCTCACGTGCGGTTGGTGAAATGAATCCAAAGGAACATGTAGTTTCTCTAGTCTGCTAGTGAGCTGGCATAAGGGAGATTTTGGTTCACCACTCTGACAATTGCTAGGTCCTCACGGCAGGAAGAGGCCGTCGGGGACAGAGGGGGAACTGCTGGTCCATCGCCTGCCCCTCTGTCCCTGGGAGGCCTGGCCCAGCTCCTCTCTGCATCAGGAACTCCATCGTCTTCTCTCTGCAGGCCTTGTTCCCTCCTGAGATCCCGCAGTCACAGTAGATTAAATTAGTGAGGTCACAGAAGCAGGGACAGCCCTGCCTTGTGCACAGAGAAGACAGGTGGGTGATGGTGGAGGAAGTTCCTCTGCCTGCCCTTCGAGGCCCTTCAGCCACGGATCCCATGAGGGGCATCCCCAGGCCCAGCCAGCGGCTCACGGTGCCCCGGCAGCAGTGCTCCCTCCTGGGCTGGGCTGTCTCGGTTCCCTATGGCTTTTTCCTACACATTCGCTGCAAGATTTCCCACTTCTTCTCAAAAAACTAAAAATAAAGTCCTTACTTGTTATTTTCTGTTAGCTTCTCCAAGGAAAGACACGGGGAAGTAGAAACCGGGATAGAAATGAGCAGTCATCCTGTGCCAGGGGAGTACGGGAGAATTCACAGCACGTTCACGGTGTTGGGGTTTTTTTGTTTTTTTCCAAAGCAGGGAACTTTAATAAGTATTTTTTTAATATGTTGGGTTTTTTTATTGATTTCAGAGAGAGGAAGGGAGAGGGAGAGAGAGAGGAACATCTATGGTGAGAGAGTCATTGACCGGCTGGCTGCCTCCTGCACACCCCCCGCTGGGGATGGAGCCCGCAACCTGGGCATGTGCCTGACCGGGAATCACACCCTGACCTCCTGGTTCATAGGTCAATGCTCGGCCACTGAGCCACGCTGGCCGGGTGCAGTTTCAGTTGAATGCGACAGTGAGAAGGTCACCAGAACTGCCTCACTCATTCCTTCTTTTCCCAACACTGTGGCGATCCCGCTGCGAGCTGGGAGCCACACAGGCACCTGGAGAGGGTTTCGTGGGTGAGCGTACTCCATGTCCAGGTCTCAAGGGCTTCGTCTCGTCCTAACATTCCCCTCCCTCTACTCGGACAGTCTCGTTCCCTCGTGCACCGCCAACGCTGGTTTTCAACCGGCCACGTTATCTACCCCAGCCTGTCTGCCTGCCTCCATCGGAAACACGTCCGCCAATGTAAAACGAAGCCACCCTTTCGACCCTCAGGCATGAAGCGAGGTTCGCTGACCTACGAAGTATTCATCTTCTGGAAGAATCCCCTTCCCTGGAGAGCTCCAGGCTCCGCCACCCTGGGGAGAACACGTCTGAGGGGGAGAGGAGGGCCTGTCGTTTGGGGCCAGGCCCTTAGCTGTCAGTGGGGGGCTGCGCCTGCCTGACGCCCCTAGCGGCCCTGTGTGCACAGGCAGCCAGATGAGTCCTGGTCCCCATGAATATTTCAAGGAGGTTTTAGATGTTGGGGATGGATGACAGCTGCGACGCATCCCACACCCCCACCGCGATTGCTTCCTGGAAACCCGGGGAGGGCAGCTGCCGGCTGGGCCCGGGGGCAGGGGGCAGGTATGGGTGTGGGGCAGGCACCAGGCCCGGGAGTTGGACCAGGGTTGGAGAGCATCGTCTTGGTGAGATGGAAGCAGATGACCAAGCCTCTCTCTTTGGTTGTGCTGGCCATTCCCGGTTAGCCCAGAAATGCTTCAAAAATAAACGTTTGAAAAACACAGAGAGCCCTTGCTGGTGTGCTCAGTGGTTAGAGCGTCCACCTGTGCACCAAAGGGTCTCAGGTTCGATTCCAGGTCAAGGGCAGGTACCTGGGTTGCAGGTTCAATGCCCGACCCAGGTCTGCCTCAGGCCAGAGGCAACCAGTCAATGTGTCTCTCTCACATCAATGTTTCTCTCTCTCCCCCTCCCTCCCTCCCTTCCGCTCTCTCTAAAAAAAAAAAAAAAATCAATGAAAAAAATATCCTCTGGTGAGGATTTTAAAAAAATGAAAACATAAACGTCTTGATTTATCAAAACATTGAAAGAATCCCAAGGACACATGCTGAGCACAGAGATTCAGGCCACTCTTCTGTCTGGTGACCTCCTGAGTCGACAGAGGGGCCTCAGACCTGGGGCAGGGGGGCCCCACGAGGAGCCTGGGAGCCATGGACACTCCCTGTTGGGAAACACAGGACACAAGAAACTGAACCAGACTGGCCTGAGCCCCTCTGCCTCCAGCTCACACTGCACGGGGCAGCATCCCCACCGGATCCCCACAGGGACAGCGGGAGTGCTGGGCCTACAGGGCTTGTGGACCAGACCCTGGGCAAGGTAGAGTCGTGAGCACTGGGAGGGCTCTTCTCGTGCCCACCTGGCCCAGAGCTGGACAAAGACGAAAGGGTCACCCTCTGGGACTCCCTCCTACCGCTGGACCTCTGGACGTGTGGAGCAGGATCGAAGGACTAGCTGTGGGGAGGGCTACACCACTGGGCTGGTGGGAGGCTGGGCCAGGCCGGGAGCTCAGCTGTCCCAAAGCCAACAGCTGAAGACATGGCATGAGGGGACTCTGAGGCCTCACCTGGGCACAGGTGGAGTCTGAGGGACTTCCTGGCAGGTGTGCAGGGATCCCCTACCTTTCTGTTGCCCCAGCCCACCTGCTGGGCCTGTCCTTGCTTAGAGGGACTTACAGCAAGGGATAGCTATTCACAGCCATGGGACGCTTGTGCCACCTTCTGAGGTTCACCCAGGACTGGGGACCTCTAGCACAGGGATAGCCATAGGCCAGGTCACATGGCACATAGGTAGGGGCACCTGGCCCATTGTCTAGATGTTGTGAGACTGACTCAGAGGGAACATGCTTGTCAAGAATTCAGTTCTCCTTGGTGACAAAAATTCTCAGGAGAGCTGTGTGCTCTCTGCCTGCTGGTGTCCTTGTCACCTGGAGGGCACCTGCCCTGCGGAAGCAAACCAGCCGTGGACTCAGGAAGGACAAGAACAAGCCGATGGTCCATGGTGTTTATCCTGGAGGTGATCCTATAGGGTTGAGGATCCCAGCGGGGCCTCTCCACAGAGAATTGCCTTTGAAAGCATGAAGGCTCCAATAAAATCACTATCCTCTCCCCGTCGGGCAGGGGTGCAGCCTAGAGGGCTCCTGGGAGGTGCAGGAGGGCCACGGTGCCCCAGTTGTAAACAGCTATTACTCTGATCAAAGGAGCTACTCGGACCTAATTACAGAGCTTAAGCATGGAGGGAGTGAGAGGGTTTTGCCCACAGTGGGGATAGACGTGGAGCTAGGATCTCAGGCACTGTGACAGCCTGGGGGGCAGTTTCCATGGCCAGCTCCTTGCCCCCGCCTCGCCCAGTCAGCAGGCAGGACCAGACCCCGGCCTCTCCAAATTCAGGCAGCCAGGCATTGCCGCACACTCGTGGCCATGCTATTTTACAGCCGAACGCAGGAAACCTCAGGGATGCTCGCTGCTCATGGGGGGAATCGGTGGCGCATCTTCAGCAGCAGGAACCTTGAGCGCATGAGCCACAGGCACAAATCTCACGAACGTAATGATGAGGGAAAGGAACCAGACACACAAAACACAGACTGTCTGGTTCCAGTCCTAGAAAGCTCACAATCGGGAAAAGCTAATGCAGCGGTGAGAGGTCAGGCTGTTTGCGGTTGGGGGGGACAGACTCCTGGAAACCGGGGCTGGGCACCCGCTGTGCTTACTGTGCGGAACCTCATAGGGCTTCGCACCTGAGATTTGTATACTCTTCAGACACAAAGGGTTTTTCCTTAAAATTACTCCACTTTCTCTATTCTTATTTCATTTTATTTCTGTATTTTTCTTCATATCCTAAAATGTTTGAGCTGCATGCGCTTCTCACCCGGTTTTCAGTGGTCAGTGGCAGGTGCATCTCCCGGCTCTCCCTGCGTCCTCCAGGCCCGAGCACACCGAGCTCTCAGGTTCTTCAGAGAGGTCTTTTGATGATGACGATAGTGATGATAGTAAATGTTTTGATTTATCAAAACGTTGAAAGAATCCCAAGGACACATGCTGAGCACAGAGATTCAGGCCACTCTTCTGTCTGGTGACCTCCTGAGTCGACAGAGGGGCCTCAGACCTGGGGCAGGGGGGCCCCACCAGGAGCCTGGGAGCCATGGACACTCCCTGTTGGGAAACACAGGACACAAGAAACTGCACCAGACTGGCCTGTGCCCCTCTGCCTCCAGCTCACACCCCACCAGATCCTGGCCATGGCGATGGTGAGGATGGTGGTGTGATGGTGGTGGTGACAATAATGATATTTATCTCAGAGCATGTAACAAAAACAAATGGATAATATTAATGTTTGAATTATTAGATGAAAAATATAATTAAAATCCAAAATATTGGTATTTTGTGTCCTGTTTGCAGCCCCAGCTGATTTCTGAATTACAACTTATACAAGTAACACATTGTAAACCATGTGCTCCCTTGGAAACCATAGCACACCCTCTTCCCACCACCAGCCACTCCTTTGTCAGCATCTATGGAAGACCAGAAAAGATTTTAGATGGTACAGCACCTCCCGTTACACTCTTGTAGTAAGTATAAGAACTTGTCCCCGGGGATGTCACTGTCAAACACAGACCAACACATACCCACTTCTGCAGCCAAGGAACGCCTCCCTCATTTCCATCTCCCACTTGGTCATCAGAGGTCTGGGGAAGAAAGGAGAGGACAGGAGCAGAGTGACAGCCCTGGAAGCCACACTCCTGCCAGCAGGCTCCATTGTGCCCCGGGCTCATTCACCGGGGAAGCGAGGCAGGGCTTGTCTGCGCAAACAGAGAGGACTAATCAGAGCCAGACCACAGTGCCCGGACCGCAGCAATCACCCGCTGGAGCCACGCGAGGGGCGCTGGGTCCAGGACGGCAGGTGCTCTGCCTCCGCCTTCCTGGGGGTTTTCAGGATTCTGACTGGAAGTTGTCATTTCGTGCTTGTGTCTTTGTCTGCAGCATAAATGTCCCCGTAGCTGGAGCATGTGGCAAAAAGGAGGCTGATTCCCACTTCCTCGCACTGTGAGGGGCGCCTCGGCTCAGCGGGCGGCCCGGCCTGTCCCATCCCGTCGGGTAGGGGCTGGGCTGGCGTTCCTGGGAGCCGAGCCGGGCGGAGGCTGGTGGACTCCGTTCTTGGGATATGTTCTCAAAGCAGCCAGGGAGACTGGGGAACGGAGTGACCTCCACCGGCCCCCATTACCTTGGCCTTGCAGCCCCCACGGTGCACTGACCAGCACCCCCAGGCCAACTTACTGCTCCCAGACGGTTGTCATTGACCCCAGCCCTCCATCCATGTCTAGGACCCTCCCACGTGACAGACCAGCCACATTCCTTGTCCCACGGCGTGCTCCCCGCTCCACCCGCCTCAGCCCGGTGGACAACCCTCCTCCCTCCCGCTCCCTCCATCCCGCGCTCACAAAGGCCCACCCTTTCGCCTTGCTGTCCTAGGCCATCCCCTTTCCAAGGGACTTTGCGCCAAGTGGAAGTGCTTGGGGAGGAACCCCTGTGTGGTGCTGCCAGGACCACAGGGCTCCCAAAGCCCCCACAGCTTCAGCTGCCTCCCACGGTCACACCTGGGGGCGGGCACAGTCTCTGCGGACCCCTCCCCCCGTCCTGCTACGGGGACGCCCCCTCGAGGGAATCCTCACCAGAAGCTTGCTGTGGTCACGCAGATGTTCAGATCCCGCCCCTGTTAGGAGATGCTGCCTTCAGGGACACGGGGCCCATGCGTGGTGGGGGAGGGGCACAGTGGTCTGGCCCTGCCCACTGCCTGCCCCTGCCAGGCCACAACCCTGGGGGCAGGGGGCTTCTGAGCTACGTCTGTGGCCACAGCAGAGTTGAGTCTGGTGCCTGGGAGAGACCGCCCTCCTGTTCCCCACACAAACACGTGTCTACACAGGCTGCTCCGGGAGGGAGGGAGACTCCAAGTCCCGGCCGGTTCAGGGCACCCTCTTCCACTGTGGTCATGCCACCCCTTTGCCGGGAGCCCAGGTTACAGAGTCCCAAGGTGCGGTCCCGGGTGGAGAAGAGGGAGCGAGCTGTGCGGAAACAGAGGCTGCAGTGCAGCCGGCCGCAAGCAAGGACCTTGGGGGTAGGGGGGCTTTGCAGCCAGAGGGAGGGCCCCAAAAGGCCAGGCCTGCCCAGACTGCAGCCTGCAGCATAATTCATTCGGGACCTCAGGCTGAACCCCAACCACATGCCCAAATGTGAAAGGCCGAGCATTATCCGTTAAGCCGCCCAGCCTACTAGAAAATCTCCCCTGAGTTAATGCTGAGGAAAAACAAAACCAGCTCTGGGAGCCCGGCCAGCACTGAACATATCGCACGCCCCACGCCGGGCAGGGCAGCCTCCACGCCGCCAGCGGGCAATTTCAGGCAGGCAGCGCATTTACAAAGGATGCTGGGCGTGGGCTGCAGGTGATCTGCGCTCCGCCCAGACAGCAAAGACCCCTGTACCCACTCAGGTAACAGTGAGACCTGCACCCAGGCAGGTGGGAAAGAAATACCTGAGCCCCTCCCCAGCCTGGCTGCCTCACACCCAGCCCAGCGCTGAGAGCAGGCAACACCCATGGCTGAGTCTCAGCCTCCATGAGCACAGGCTCATGTCCATTTTCCCCGTCGATTCTGGGTACGCCGTGTCCAGACAGGTTCCAGGTGCTGGCACAGAGGTGGGAGAAGGTAAGCAGGAAGACGCTGGGGGACATGGAGACGCGTGAGCAGTGCCCCAACAGGGAGGACCGGAAGCCTGGACGCCCCCGTGAGGACCTGCCAGGGGCCGTGGAGCGGAGGACTGCACGTCCCCCTGTGGGTGTTCCTGGGGGTTCCCGCGGGAGGGGAAGCAGAAAGTGGGGGCAGCGTCACCGTTTTTCCACCTTCACGGTGAGACTGCTTGATCTGCTCCAAGAGCTCACCCGACTGAGCGGGCCCAGAACCACACAGGGCTGTCCCGGCCTCGGAAGCCCTGGCATCCGGAGCTCCCCCAAGTTCATGACCTGTTACTTTGGATGAGCCTGTAAGTCAACAAGAAAACAGTTCTGCCCTGGCTGGAGTTTCTCAATTGGTTGGAGCGGAGTCCCATACACTGGAAGGTCGCAGGTTCAATTCCCAGTCAAGGCACATACAGGAGGCAATGGATCGATGTATCTCTCTGACAAAGAAGGAAGGAAGGAAGGAAGGAAGGAAGGAAGGAAGGAAGGAAGGAAGGAAGGAAGGAAGGAAGGAAGGAGGGAGGGAGGGAGGGAGGGAGGGAGGGAGGGAGGGAGGGAGGGAGGGAGGGAGGGAGGGAGGAGGGAGGGAGGGAGGGAGGGAGGGAGGAAGGAAGGAAGGAAGGAAGGAAGGAAGGAAGGAAGGAAGGAAGGAAGGAAGGAAGGAAAGAAGAAAAGGAAGGCCAGTTCCATCATTTCTGCATTAAAAAACTCAGTGCACACCAGATCCCCACACAAGCTTTCACCCAGGCCATCGGGCCCCACCCCAGGCCTGTGTCCCAGTGTCCCAGCGGATCCAGACCTCCCTCCTACCCACTACCCTGCCTCCATGGCCGCTGCCTCGGCTGCACCCCTCAGTGCCCCCTTACACGGGTGTGTTGCTCACCTGTCTCTGGGGTCTGGGCTCCAGCCAAACCCCTGCACATAGACTTTGGAAGCCCCTGGGCTCCACCTGAGGAGCCTCGGTCCTCCCAGGCTGCACGGGGCTTGAGCTCTCCACTGCCCGGGGGTGGGATGCTTCTGTTTGGCTGTGATTGGTTGAGTCCCTAACATGGGGTGATATCCATACCCTGTTTTATCAATGAAGAATCTGAGACTTGGAGAGATTAGATGACATGTGTAAGGTTATACAGCCAGACAATGGGGCGGGGGGTGAATTTTTACCCAGGATGGCGAACAGCCCCCAGAGTTAATTCCAACTCCAGCCGCAATCCTGGGGAGATCAGGCCAGAGGCTCCTCAGTGCTCAGGGAGGGTAGAACAGCCCATTCTCCAAAGTGAGAAAGGAAGTACCCTTTGTTCCATGGCCTTGGTCCAAGTTGCAAACAAGTAAACCACAAAATGCTTACAACCACTCCCAGTGGGTCAGCAGCAACTTCCCTTAAAAGGCCACCTCCAGGGACCAGGCTCCCGAGTTCTGACAGTCTGCCAACCCCACTCCTCCCTGCATGCCCGTCAGGCCAGAGTTTGGCTTTGCTCAAAGACCATGCCTTGTAAGAGCCACTCTTCCTCCCTGTGCAAGCAATAGATTCAGCTTTGTTTTAGATACTAAGTGGTTTCTTCTGTGGACAATGGCAGGGGTGAGGCAGGTCCAGGCTCTGATGGCCAGTCACAGTCTCTAAGGGGCCAGAGGCAGCTCACAGGCTTAAGCAGCAGGTGGGTTGGCAGGGGGTGGGTGGTGATTTCCCTAAGACAAATCCTTCCAGGTGAAGCAGGACCCCTGGCCGTGCCTGGGGATGGAGATGGGCTTGAGCCCCAGGGATCAGGTTCAGTCACATGAGAAGGCTGTTTCCAGCTGACTCCCATCTGGTGGGGACTCAGAGGATGAAGCTGACCCCATGGCAAGCCCGGTGACACTGAAGGGGCCATGGGGACGCCACAGCTGCCTGGGGAAAACTGCTGGGCCCAGGTGGATGGAGGAAGAGAGTCTGCATTCTGCCTGTCCAGAATGACTCGATTCTCTCTTGCTCTTTTCAAGATTTGCTTGTCTTTGTCTTTCAGAAGTTTGATTATAATGTGTTTCCATGTGGGTCTCTTTGAGTTTATCTCACTTGCATTTCATGGATGTTCATATTCATGTCTTCTATCAGTTGTGAGGTCTGCCCCCTCTTTCTTTCTCACGTCTCTTTTCGGGACTCCCAGATGCATATTTTGATCCACTTGGTGGTGTCCCATGGGTCCCTTAGGGCCACCTGCTTCTCTTACATTTTCTCTCTTTCTGTTCCTCAGACTTGGTAATGTCCATTGCCTATCTTCAAGTTGGGTAATTCTTCCTTTTGTCTTCTTAAATGTACCTTTGAATCCATCTGGTAAAACTTCCAGTTTAGTTATTATACTTTAGCTCCAGAATTTCTTTTTAGGTTTTCCGACTCTTTATTGATATTTTCATTTGTTAACACATTGTTTTCTTGACTTTCTCCACATATTCTTTGGAGTTCTTTGAGCATATTTAAAACTGTTGTTTCAAAGTCTGTGTCTAGTATGTCTACCATTAGGTCTTTTCCAGAGACAGCTTTTGTTGATTTTTTTTTCTTTCTTTAAATGGGTCATACTTTCCTGTTTCTCTGTGTTCCCTTTAAATTTTTTTGTTATTATTGTTGAACACTGGACATTTGAATTTTAAAATGTGGAAACTCGGGAAATTAAATTCTCCACCTTCCCCAGAGTTTGCTGCTTTGTTATCATATTTTTTAACGTTTGTTTGTTTTGGTACTTTTAGTGCTGTATGCTGTCTCTGTGCCAAGGATCAGATTGAGGTGTTTTTGTTTTGTTTGTTTTGTTTTAACAAAATATAGATAATACCCTAGCAAGATTAGGTCAAGAAAAAATAGATACAATTTACATGTTTGGAATAAAAAGGGAAGAATAATTACAGTTTAGAAGATATTTTTTAAATTACAAGGGAATACTATTAACCATTGAGCACTGATAAATTTGAAAATGTCAACAAAATTGATAGAATTTTGAGCAATATGACGTCAAAATTAAACCAAGATAAAATGGAAAACTGAAGCTATAATCATTAAAACTAAATACAACTTCAACCAGAAGTGAACCTTTATCACCCCCCCGTTTTCAGCTAGAAACTTGGATCCATGAACGGCAGGTGCTTTCCTCTTCCGCGAGCAGAGCCTTAGCTGGGGGTCCTGGTGTCCTGTCAACACTGATCCCAAACACACTGTCTGTGTGGGCCACCCACCCACAGGACGGGAGTGTGGGGATCATTTTGCTCAGAGCCTTAACCTTTCCTTGCGACACCGTTCACTCAGGCTGGTCACTGGCCGATGACCTGGCTGTGTTTCTGCCCATTGGGTGGGGTGTTGTTTCCAGGGTAGTAACTGCTCTGTTTCCTTGGCATCCATGCCCCAGAAGGCAAAGCATGAGCAGCCGTCAGCTAGGGAGAAGGCGTGGGCGGCTCCATGGACTGCTGGAGGGCAAAGCTTGAATGACCAGCCTCTGGCTCAGAGAAGTCACTGCTGGGTTAGGGTTGGAGCCAGAAGCTCCCTAGGGGCCACTGTGGAGATGCAGGAGCACGTGGCCATCGAGACCAGCAGCTCACTGCTGACAAGTGTCTCCCATCCATGGGATGTCCTCATACAAACGTTGAGAGCTCCTCCCTAGGGCACTAGATTCCAACATCACCACACCAAGTGTGGCCTCTGAGACACACAACAAGGGTGCTGATGACAGGACACAATAACCCAGGATCCGTTCACAAGAGCTTTGACCCCAGGAAGAGGGGTCAGGCTGAGTGGTCACTGCAAAGGCCACAGCCCAGCAGCAGCCCTCAGCTGTCCTGCAGTCCCCGTGTGGAATCCAGGGCAACACTCTCCTCCACATCAGCCAGGCCACTCAACCCTGACCTGCAGCCACCCAGTCCACTCACCTCAACCTATGCCTTCCACTCTTTTTATTGACAAAACTCTCCCTGCACAAGCCAAGTTTTCTGTCTCTCTCATTTCCAATAATTCACTTCTGGTCCAATGGTCAGGTTTCACGACCCATAAACCCAATCCTGGAGAGATGCCTCGTGCCCCAACCCATGACGTGATGCAGGGAAGTTGGCCCTAAAGTCGTGTACGGTCTCCATGTGTGAGCACACGTGCGAATGGATGGGAGTGTGTGCCAGTGTGTGTGAGTGTGTGGTGTGTGTCCGTGCATGCGTATGCGTGTGTGAGTGTGTGTATATGTGTGAGCACATGAGTGTGAGTGTGGCCGAGTGCCCTGTGTGAGCCGTGCGAGAGCCGTGTGTAAGCACGTGTGGGAGCCATGTGCATGTGTCTAATTGGAAACCGAGCTGTGCAGTTTGGTCTCTCCCCTCCCCCTCTGCTGCTGTCTAAACAGACTTTCCTTCTCTCCCTGGTGCATCTGTCCCTGGCATTGTCCCTGCCAACGGCCGTGCGGCGGGGCCGAGCCAGGCCGAGATGAAGGGCTGCATTGAGACACTCGCACACCCTGCACAACTGGCAGATGCACTTGTTGTGGGTTTTTAACTTTGCAGCTAAGCTGATGGGACTGGAGCCAGTGTGACAACGGGCTTCCCACTCTGGGTCAGAAGGAAATCCTCCCTCCCGCTGCTGGACCGGGGCTGTGCAGGAGCCAGGACGCTCTGCGATTTTGCCCAGGGCAGGCTGTCAGATGCTCAGGCCCAGGTTTGGGCTCAGGGGGAGGGTGTCTGAGGAAGAGGGTGAAGCCTGTGTGGGTAGGCTGTGGGCGCAGGTCCTGGGGACTCATCTTGGGGACAACGTGCCCAGCCAGCACGTGCACTGTGCAGCCTGTGCTCGGGTTCTGGGACCCACTGCTGATGGCAGCAACCCGTGTCTAAGGAGGACAGTGAGGACAGAGACGGGAGGAGCCACTGGGCTGTTAACATCAGCAATAGTCAGACTCAATGCCCAGCCACTTGGAGACACAAACCCCTCTGGGACTGAAAAGACTTCAACCAAAAGTGAGCCACTGCCTATTTATTTGGCATTTTTGTGGCCCATCTCAGCTGACAAGATGAACAAATTGTCAGGAAGCCCCTCTTGGGACCAGCGGCTATTCTGGGAGAGTCCAGGGGCTGGGGTGTGGGCTCCAGACAGCCCCAAGCACCCCTCCCTCTGAGCTCCCTGTCCCTGCCCAGGGCAGGAGGCCAGCGTTGCTGACCTATGACCTACGTATTTCCAGGTAGCATTGGGGGTTCAGCCTCTGCAGAGGTCTCCAGGTTCCCTCCCAGGCCCTGTTCTCGGGTTTCGCCTGCGGCCTCCCTGGGCTGGGCTGGGAGTGATCGGCTTTCCCCCTGCACCCCATTCCCAGTGGACGTCTCATCCACACGCCTGTCCCTGATGGCAGATCCGGTTCCCCACTTTGTAACAGCAGCTCGGTGGTTACAGCATCCGAACCACAAAGATCACCTTTTCCAGAGAATCCTGGACCACAGCGCAAACAAAGCAAAATAAACCCTCCCGCCAGCACCCGCCCATGTGGCACATCCCCCGCCACTTGGGTTTCCTTTGGCTTTTGTTCACGGCAGGAATGTGGAAACATTGAAATTCAGCCTCTCCCCTGGAGACGTGGATTTTGTCAATGTTTGGGAAAAGCGGAGACTAAGAGTGGGGACATCAGTATCCCCGTTCAAGTCACCTGATCGCCCAGGATCAAGGGGGGCCGCCACCGAGTCCCTCCGTGTCGGTGAATGCAGACCTAGATGGTCGTCGCCAGGCCCAGGCAAGGGCTGGTCCCCGGGACTTGGGGCCACTGGCTCTCTGACAGGAGACAAGGGCCCTGATGTCCCCGCACATACCTCACAGGGTGAGAGCATGTGAATGCTGTGGCGATCCCTGACCGTGTGGCTGCTATAAATACCTAAATACCCTAAAAACCATGCTGAGCCACAGCAGAGGGGACGGTACCTCCCATTCACACGCGGGCATCTGTCTCACTAAGGGTTTGCAGTGTCCTGTCCCCGGGGAGTGGTCGCTGGGCACGCCTGTGTTGGCTCCGACGATCAGCCTGCAGAACATGGCGTAGGAGCCACTGTGAGCACACGGGCGCCTCACCAGACACGTGGCTGTGGACCTTGTCCACACGGGAGGTTCCGGGTGCTCGGGGCTGCAGGAGAGCAGACGTGGTGTGGAGCAGGAATCGCTGTCGTCTCAGACTCTCCCCAGCCCGGGCACCTGCCCTGCCATTACTTTTCCCCCAGACTTGTAATTACCTTTATTCTCACTGGAGGTCGGTGCTGAAGAAAGTGATTCTGGCTAAATGTCCATCCCGCTTCCTGTAATCTCGGGTAAGGAGCACAGGCGTGGTGTTCAGAATAGATGCTAGACCCATAGGGATCATGGGGGTGGGCGTCCAGAGCTCAGACCTGGAATCACCACGAACACGGAGCTCAATGGTTCGGAGCCTGGATCCTAGGGCCAAACCATCGAGATCTGAGTCACAGGCCTTTTCACACAGGCTGAGTGACCCCTAAAAGAAGGCATTCAACTCTTTGGCAGCCACGTGAGCCTGGGCCACAGCAGCCCAGTGTATCAGCCTCCTTCTGCTGGGCGCCTGCCCCTGCCCCAGGCCTCTGCACGTTCTGTTCCCTCTGCCCAGAATGCCCTTGGCTCTCCACCTCGCCCAGTTAATCCACACTCCCCACTCAGCCCAAGCCTCACTCCCGCGGGGAAGCTTCTCCAGCCTCCTGACAGCGTCCTAGCCTCACAAGCTCCCCCTTCGAGTGGTTCTCTTTACTTCCCATATTCTAGAGTAATTATCTGGCTGTCTCTCTCCCAGGGGACATACACTGTACTCAGTAGAGACTGTTTTTGGGTTTGCTCCCCACTGTGGACCAGGGACTTGCAAAGTTCAGTGTTTGATAAACATTTGTAGATGAGAAAGGATGCAGCCCAGGGGTGGAGGTGGGGCTCTGCTGCTTGGAAAGCTCACCGCCCTGGGAGGGAAGGAAGGTATTGGTCTCCGGCCAGTTGCGTCTGGGGCGGTGATGGCAAGTCCGCCTGAAAATGCCCTCTGACAGCAGGAGCACCGGGAAGAGGCTCCGGCTTTGAGCACCTGGAGCCACCCCCAGGGCTGCCATGAACTTGGAGAGAAGGAAACATGACTGACACCAGTCACGTGGGGACTAGCAGAAGTCCAAGCACCAGGCAGGACCTGCCTGGGCTGCAGAGGGCACAGCCCACCGGGAACAGGCAGGCCGTGGCTTGTCTTGGGTCACCGGAGGCTCTGGGCGCCGGGGTCAGGGCTGATACAAGTCCACACCTGCTCCCAGGTAGGCGTCTGGCCCTGCTCGGATCATCCCTCCTTCCCTCTGCCCTACATTCTTGGACCTTGCCTGCAGCCCCAAATTCCTGCCCCGCTGGAGGCGGGCTGTTCTCCGTGAAGGCGCTCAGCTCAGGAATCCACTCTCCCTGGCCTGTCGCGGCCTGAGCCCACAGCCTGCGGCTCGGCACACGTCCCAGCTGCTCCCCGGGCAGACGGCAAGGGGCCGTGACTCAGAGAGGGAAGTCCCTGGGCCACAGAGCACAACCCCGACCAGGAGCCCAGGGTACCCTCCCTTCTAACATCAACAAGGGGAAATAAACTCTTTCCACACCAGGCTGCGAGAGGAAACCGTTCACAGGTGCTGAGCGGGACCAGGGCGCCCTGAGGGGTGACTTGCCGTGTGGGGAGCTCTGGGTCTCCAGGTGTGCGTGCCCAGAGCGGTGACTGCAGCTGCCACTCAGGCTGGGGATGCTGTCAGCCCACAGGAATGTTATCTGCTGGGAAGGGCTGGAGATTACATGCAACAATGTAGCCCTGGAAAAGCCAGATCCAAAGTCAACACGCTCAGGAGGAACTGGCCCCAAGAAAGAGTCGCAGCGAGCGGCTCCTTGAAACACAAGCCCCGCCCGCCCCCCAGGTGCACAGGGAGGTTCACCTGGTCTGAAACGTGCCAGGTTCACTCTCCACTCTTGGTGAGCGGCCCAGCCTTCCTGCCACAGCCCTTCCCAGCCGGCGGCAGCCGGGAGGAGGGCCCGGGCTCCCCTTGCAGGGACCAGAGGGCGGGGGGCTCGGCTCTGCCCACTCACCCCATGGAGGACGTCGCTGAGGTTAAATGCATGAGACATGCAGTTTCTGGTCTCCTTAAATGAATGGGCTGTATAAACATAGTTTTGTTTCGTTTCTTATCTCTTATCATGTTTTTACAAATAGAGGGTGGGTGTCCTGGAATCACCCTGGATGACACTTCTCCTGACCAGCTGCCATTGATCAGAAAACCAGGCCCAGGGTCTCCCCATGCGGTTCGCATGTCAGTGGTGGCTCGTGTCAAACTGTCCTCAGACACGTGGGTGTTGAGGGCTGAGCGAGGCCTCTGGGGTCGTGTGGGCCAGCGTCCCCGCTCCGCGCAGGAGGGAAATGAGAACTTTCTCATCGCCAGTCACAAGGTCCCCCGGCTGCGGGTTCCTCAGCCACCACGCCTCCTAGGCCCATGGCTGGAATCCTCAGAGGAGAGGTGGTGCCATCCATGGATGCGCCAACCTGCGATGAGTCAGCGTCGTGAAAATCAGGCTCGAATGCAGCTCGTGAGCCTTCGCTCGGCACGAGCTCCCACTCGCCAGGGAGCCTGCCTGTCGTGCGCTGAGACACCGCCACGGCCCTGGCATGAGCTGGCAGGCGTGTTCACAGGGCCAGCTCACACTCCCTGTTGACACGCCAAGCAAAGGAATTCGGGGGAACAGCTCTTTCCAAGATGGCACGTGCCGCTCCCGGGACTCTCGCCACCACACTAAGCATAGTCTGCAGTTTTTGGTCAAGACAGGTAAAAATACAAGTAAATTTTTTTTTTAATATATCTTTATTGATTTCAGAGAGAGGAAGGGAGAGGGAGAGAGAGAGACAGAAACATCAATGATGAGAGAGTCATGGACCGGCTGCCTCCCGCACCTCCCCAACTGGGCATCGAGCCCGCAACCTGGGCATGTGCCCTGACCGGGAATCGAACCTCGATCTCCTGGGTCCTAGGTCAATGCTCAACCACTGAGCCACGCCTGGCCAGGCAGTAAATTTAAGACATTCTGGGTAAAGTCATGAAAAACGGATTTTCCGTGTTTGAATGCAGGGCGCTGGGACCAGATACTGCATGTCCCACAGCTGTTGAGGGTTTTCAACAAGGGGCTTCATTTTCTTTCGACTGTAAGGGGACCTTCTCCAAACAGCCCTCAATGCAGGAGCTAAGGCAGCTGTCCCGACCCTCACTGCATCCTGCCTGTGGCTGGGCCTGCCCTAGGAGCTATGACAGAGCAGCTTCCATCCAGGGTCCCCAGCCGCCCTCACAGCCGAGGACGGTCCTGGTTCTCACCCTGACTGTCTCACGTCCTAGGGAATTGCCTCTGTCCCCTGCAGCCAGGGTGTTGGTCACCCTCTCCCTGGAATTAACCCCCATGCACATCAGGTAGGTTCATACAACACAGAGCTTTTTAACAATTCAAGTGACACTCAGTGATGAAGAAAGATGGTGCAGAGCTGAGAGCTGTGTCCAGGTCCTGCATTCAGGGGTGAGAGAGGGAAGCAAGACTGTGTACAAAAGCCCCGAGGCTCCTTCATCCCCAGGAAGCGTCAGGTTGGTTACGTAACATCGTCCCACATCCATGGGAGAGAAGGGATGTGCCACAGGTTTCTGCGTCTCAAATTCCTACGATGTCACCAGCAGAGAAATAATCTGGACGGCGCTCACGGCTGAAAGGCTGTGGGGCAGGCCCCGCTCATGCATAAACATGGCCACTAATGGTCTGTGCTTGGCCCAGTCCCCAGCGGGAGGGATGGAGACGAGCCTCAGACATCTGCCCGCTTCTCAGCACTGCCGGGACTGCCTGCTCTCCAGTGGCTCTCAGCAGGCGGTGCCGGGCGGGAGTCCCCACAACCCTCAGGACAGGATGCGGGGTCCCCGTCCGGGGTGGCGACTCCCAGGGTGGCCTTGTCGCTCCCAGAAGGTGCTGGGCTGGCACACTCCGGGGAGGCTGGGGAGGAGCCGCACGGCCAGTTTCCAGGGCAGGACCTCAGCAATGCCTGCTGCTGCCGGGGACCTCGGCCATCTGGCCGGTGCTCGGGGTGCTGCCAGCACGGCTCTCCCTTCCCAGCTCGACCAGAGTCCCAGGGACAGCCTGGTGTACGTTCATTCCAACGTCTGCTCCGATCTTGGACAGAGAGAGGGAGCTAAAGGCACTGGAAAATGTACACACATGCACATCACACGCGCGGCCCCAAGCTTGCAGGGGAGTGGGAGAATCTAAAGAAAGGCGTGCCGATGGCCACCTTGAGTTCAGGAAGAAAGACAAGAAGACAGTATTCAAAGAAGAGAGGAAAAGAGGAACAAGGGGTGGCTGGCGAAAGGCCACTTGAAAGTAAACAGGGGGAAAGAGAGGAGCCCCCAAACTGGAAATAGACTCAGAGGCATCAACACTGCCCGGCCTGCTCACTGCGGCTAATGCAGGACCACACACACCCAGCCCAGACCTCGGTGCCCACCCCTGGGCTCCACCCACGACTCTGGTTCACTTTCCTGTTCATTTTCCTCACGTCAGCTTCACGCATTTGCCAAGAACTGAATGCCCAAGACCCACACACAGCAGCTCGGGAATGAGCGTGTGCCTCTGTCCGGAATGGGCAGGTGGGGACCAGAGACGCAGAGGGTGTTTCCTCATCTCGTCATTTACAGTGAATTCTGTTCAGGAGCCACACGTCTGATGGCAGGTTCCTCACACATGTGGGTCCTGCCCCCTCTGCCGTGTTGCTCAGGAAGCCCCCAGAGCCTGGGGCCAACGGCCAGCCTGTCCTCTCGTGACTGCAGCACAGGTCAGATGCGCCCCATCCACACCTGCCTCCACGGCCCTGCTGGAGGAAGGGCGCCCGGGTCAGTGCCTCGGGGGTTCTGTCCTCATCTGTGCTCAGACCCGAAGGGAAGGCCCGAGGATGAAGGACCAGGACAGCAGGAGCCTCCAGTGAGTGAGGTGACACCCGATTGAGAGCCACCAGCAAACGAGGTTGTGACTTGAGCTCTGCAGCTTGTGGTCCCAGGGGGCTGTGCCAAGACCAGCTTTGTGCAGCCCGTGTGTGACTGCGAGTGTGTGTGAGTGTGTGCATGCATGTGTGTGCCTGTGAGTGTGAGAGCTCATGTGTGAGTGTGCGCATGTGTGTGCGTGTGTTCATGTGTGTGGCCCTTTGCTGATCCTGGAACACAGGCCCTCCTGGTACCAATATCCTCTCTCAGCTCCATCCAGGAGCCTGCACCTGACATACGGGCTGTGTGGGCCGTGGAGGCTGCAGGGACCAGGTGGGCAACTTTGCGCATAGACGAAGCACTTCTGGAAAGCCAGCTCACAGAGCCCGGGCTCCGCAGAGTTGCTGTGGCTCCTGCCTCTGAGGAGCCCTCCTGCCAGGCCTGCAGCCTCAGCAACCTGCAGAGGAGCTGAGAAACCAGAACTCTCCCACCCGCAGTAAGAGCCGAGTGACTAGAACAGGAAGTTTCTATGCTGGTTACAGTGATGTACCCACGTCATCAGACCAAAGGACCCGAGTTCTGAGATACCTGACAAGCATCCCTGAGGCAGAGACACGAGCCCAGCCGCCCAGCAGCACAGCCGCGGCTCCGAGTGACAGCTGGGTCTGGAACATTAGAGAGTGTACAGAACTTGGGTATGACGTCAGGATGCTGTGTTCTTTATGGAAGAGGCATCCTAACCCACAGGACAGCTGAGGGCCAAGAGAGCATGTCCAGCGCCACCTCAGAGCTATGTCACCAGGGGGAGGACCGTCCAGGCCATTGGCCATGCATCCACAGTGTGCCTGCCCTGAGCGCAGTCTGCCTGCTGCGTCTGGGAGTAGAAACGTCCTATGATGAATTCATACATTTATAATGCTGGGATGGACACTTTTTATTTTTGTTTCTTCCTGTAGCTATGAGATTCTGAGTAATTCTGACTCAGGCTCATCTGACTGGGTTGTATCAGGCGTTAGTTGGGTTTTCAGCTCCTGCAAATTTGTTCTGTGTCCCATGAGGGAGGGACCACAGGAGCACGGGGCCCCGGCATTTCACCAGGCTTTCTGTGGATTTGGGAGGAGTGTCCTTTCCCTCATTTTTACCACGTCACACTGCAATAGCAGCTCCACCAAAACGTCACAGCAGCAGGCGCCCTAGAAGCGGACACGGCGCAGGGAGAATCATTGCCAATTAGCTCACCTGCAAGCTGACCGGACGCCAAGGTGACTTAAAAAATAGGCCCCTTTCAACCCACAGCCTGAGTGTGATGTATTTGCTGCAAACATAGGAAGTAATCTCGTGTCCAGGAGAAGCTGGACACGGCCGAGCTTCCGAGCACAGGAAGCTCACTGCTTATGAGCAGATCCATAAATCAAGTTGGCTGTTTGTGTGTTGTGTTTGGTTTGGTTTGGTTTGGTTTTTTTAAGAAAAGACTAGACCATGAATGCACAGAAATGCCTACATTTTAACATCAAATTTGGCTTTTCTCTCGAGCAGCCGCAGGCTCTTCCTTCCCGCCCTCTGCTCCGGAGCCCGGCACAGTTTGCCTGGAGCGGAGAGCCCTGCCCCCGGCATCCACGCGGCTTGGCCCCTGGTGTCCACGCCGCTTGGCCCCTTCGCTGGGGGGGGTCATCAGTATCCATGCTGTGTTTTCCCTTCCCTTCATTGTTCCACTCATTCTAACTGGTTTTGAAGATTATAGGACTGACCATAGATCCTTTAGCGCTGACCTTCAAAATCCCTTCAAAGGAATTCAGCTAATTTTTCAGCAAAATTAGTTCAATTCTGAAGTAACTGTCACTCACTCAAACGAGATGTATTACATCTTTGCTGCCACGAGAGTCTCATAGAAGATTTTGAAATCTATAAAAATGTAAGGTGATGGGATTTTATTTGAGGTGATGACAACTCCATTAAAATATTTAGTCAGCCAGTGAAGCATCCAAGAAAAAACTGTGACAGTAAACGCACATATTTGGAAGAAAACGCGAGATTCCACTGAAAGCAGGAGATACGTCAGAGCCGCTTGGACGTAGGGCTGTCCATCCTCTGGCCTCTTTTCTCCCTTCCCTTTTGAAACGCTGCCAATTAGCTGGATTTAAAATTCAACCCAGGCATTTTTTATTCAAAGGAGACCATCTCGTTTGAAGAGGAGGGGATTTAAAGCAGCGATTCTTCCCTGCTGTGCCCTGATCAGCTATTGATTAGGGGAGGGCTGCCATCCCCAGTCGTCAATGTGGATAATAGGCCCCAGCGAGAAGGGCTGGACATAGCACCCTCGTTATAGGACAAGGAAAGCGGCCTTTTGTGGAAAACCAAAGGCTCCGGTCTCTCTCGAGGAAAAGAAATGTTAATTGAAAAATTCCTTAAATAGGTGAAGGCTCCAAGGCTGCTTTACATAAAAGGTGTGAACCCGCAATCCCAGGGCAGGAGAGAAAGGGCCCCGCCGGTTGAGCGGGAGTTCCTCTGCACCCGGGCTGATTAACTTTCCATTCACAGACGCCGGGCTGATGGAAGAAGCCCTTTCAGCAAAGGGACCGATGACAGCTGGACCCTGTGCTCGGGGAAGTCTGAATTAATTGGCCCCTTGACAGGGAAAACTAAAACAAAGAAACTTCCTATTGGGCACAGAGAAATGAAGCCTGGTGATTTACATAAATAATCAATGCGCCCGTCTCCTATTCTATTAACAGCCTCAGAAAAATAATCATGCTGCCACCATTAAGGTTTCTCAGATGATCCTTAAAATCGCGTTTGGGAAAACGAGTTCACTGCCCCTCGGAGTCTCTCCAGATAGCACTGTCCCCAGACAAGGGGTGTGTGGGGTGTAGACAAGCCGGGAAGCCGGGGCCTGTGCGGGAGCAGCCGGAAGTCATGGAGGGAGGGAGGAGACACGGAACAGGAGGGTGACCCCCGAGACCCGCCTCCAAAACCTGGAATTATTTGCCTCTGTTCTGGCCCCCTCGCCACTTCCTGCCTCCCCTCCTGTCCGCGTAGGCCCAGGACACAAATGTGGGGATGGGAGGCCCTGGCCCCCAGGAGCCCTCCCAACCTTTCTTCCTTTCCTTCCTCTGACCCCTGCACTGCCCACACCATTGGCCAGAGCTGGTGGAAAGAAAACATTTCAGTCCCTTTTGCGTCAGCCAAGAAGCCAACAACAGAAGCTCAGGCACCCCCAGGGCCAGCTGAGCACAGGCTGTGGGAGTTGGGACAGTCCCAGGCTTCCAGATTCACCTTCCTGAGCATGAAGGTGACAGGGACAATGTGGGACGTGTCCCACCAAGTCTCTGGGCCACAGGGAGGCCTGAGGCAGAGCCGCTGAGCCGCTGGAGCAGGTGATGGCTCCCACTTACCCAACACCTCGCAGGAGACTTCAGGGCAAATCCGAGGATGAAATGCAGCAGAGACCCGGGTGTGGCTCCCCCAACACCAACTGACTACTGGAAATGTACGTATTAAGCATCTGTGGCGCCCAGAACTCCATCCCCTCCTCACCGAGGATAGATGTTTTCTTAACATACAGCATCTGTCCTGTTAAAATTAAATGACATGTGCCTGGCTGGTCTGGCTCAGTGGTCGGGCATCATTCAGTGCACCAGGAGGTCACCAGTTTGATTCCTGGTCAGGGCACATGCCCGGGTTTCAGGCTCAGTCCCTGGCAGAGGCGGTGCAGGGGGAAGCCGATTGATGTTTCTCTCTCATTGATGTTTCTCTCTCATTGATGTTTCTCTCTCTCTCTCCCTCTCCCTTCCTTTCTCTCTAAAATCAATAAAAATATTTTAATTAATTAAAAAATGAAATGACATGCACATTTGGGAGTTTTTATGTAAAACTGTCACCTTTTGCTAAGAAAGGAGATTCATCAAAAACAATGTATTTCCTGTTCCCTCCTCCCAATCTCCAGGTTCAGGAGGTGAGAGCAGGTGAGGTGAGGGTGGCTGGTGGCCTAGTTGGGTGAGTAAACGCATGGTGCAGGGACACGGGACAGTGACTAGTAATGGTGCTCTGTGGAAGGCGTCACAGAGTCAGCTGAGGCAGAAAGCCCTGGACGGCGGTCTGAACCCACGTGGGGGGCTCGGCTCCTTCCTTCATGTCCCTGCACCATCCTGTTCCTCTACTCCTAGGAAATCAACTTAAGGCAATAAATGGAGCTCTAGGAAAAAGAATATTTTCAAAACAAGTTTATGCCCAAATCACTAATGAGTAAAGAATTTTACTGTTTTAAATATTCACATATTAAAAAGAAGAAAATGTTCAGAAACCACCTTCTAAGCCAGTGGAGTGTTACACAGACAAGAAAGTGCTGATGGGAAGAGAAATGCTTACGTTATAACAGAACAAAAAACAAAGACATACGATTATATGTGATGCACAATCGGTAACCACCGGAAAACAAACAGTAAGCACCGTGCGAGGAAGAGAGACCGCAAGGACACGCCGCGCTGCCTGACTGCTGGGCTGCAGGTGGTGAGACGCTGGGATTTGTTTCTCTACTTTTTCCAGATTTTCTAGAAATAAGCAGCTCTGCTTTTGAATTGGACAACCAATGCGTTTTATTCTTAAGTATAAAAATCACACCTAGATTTCCTTCTGCAAGGAGAGGAACTTTTCCTTTTTTTTTTTTAAATGTATCTTTATTGATTTCAGAGAGAGGAAGGAGAGGGAGAGAGAAACATCAGTGAGGAGACATTGATCAGCCCCCCCGCTGGGGATGAGCCCACAACCCGGGCTTGTGCCCTGACCCAGAATCGAACTGCGATCTCCTGGATCCTAGGCTGAGGGGCAACCATGAGCCATGCCGGCCGGGCAAGAACTTTTTCTTTACGATCAAAGATGTCAAACTCTCCCCGTCGCCTCTGCTCCGCCCTCGCGGCTCCCACAGGGTGGTGAGAAGCCGCCTCTATGCCCAGAAACGAAGCAAGTGTGGCCTCAGGTAGTAAAACACACACTGAGGATTCGACTTGTTTCTGGAAGCATTAGAGCCCAGGTTGCGTTTTTCACAAGGCCACACACAGGACGGGCGCACCCACACAGCCACATACAGCTCGCGGGGACACCGGCCACAGCGGACGTGCCCGACCACGAGCCGCGTTCTCCGGAGTCCAGGCACCCCCGGGAGTCACACTCTTGCGGAAGCACGAAGGGCCCTGAGAAAGCCACCAAAGTGGAATTTCCACTCCCTGGAGGCCCCGGGGAGCTACACCCTCCCCTTTGCCCCTGACCGTCTGTTAGGAACCCACAGTTTCCACGAATTTCCTTTTGAACACCCAGGATGACACAAATATGGGAACTCAAGCCTCACGCCCACTGCAGAGGCCGGGAGGTAAAAGGTGGCCAAATGCACCTGAGCTCAGAATAAAAAGGGAGCCAGCGTCTGCCGCCTGAAGCGGCCGACTTCTCACACGGGATGGCAGGTCATGTCAAACGGAACGCGTGAGGCTTTTAAATGCTCACTTTCGGAATCGGCCGCCATCGCTTCTTTAAACACAAACTGAATTAACAAAATATTCAACATATGTTCTTTTTAAACTCTGCTGAATCTGACGAGACCTCTGAAAACCGATGTCGGGTCACGGGGCTGAACGGGAGGGCAGGCGGGGCGGGCGGCCCGCCCGGGAACCCGCCGCGGCGGTCAGCCGAGCCGCGGGAGAGGCCTGAACCCTCGGTCCCACAGGAGGGGTGATTAACGCTGCCACCGAATGCAGCCGTACCTGACCCTGATCTCATCGGATCACCCTGCCGCCATCTGCCGTTTTTAATTCCTCTGCAATATCTGTGTTTGCTGCCTCCCTGCACAAAGGCGCGGGAGCCGGCCCGGCCCGGGGAGGGCGCGCTGCTCGGCTGGCGGAGCCCGGCCAGAAGGCGTCTGTTGCTTCCAGTCCTCAGCATCTGTCACTATTTCTCAGTTTCCCGCACGCTGTGGGATACGGTTTCTCCCAAAGGTGGCCTTTCCATGCTCACTGTCAATCCCCTCATTGTCCGCACCCCTGTTCCCACGGTGCCGCCGGTGCCTGGGCTGGCTGGCTGTCTGTGATCCAAGATATTGTGAGGCTGGGCTCTGTCATTAACCCTTTTCCTACGCGCCGGGACATTCAATTAAGCCCGGCCGGCGCAGCAGATTGAGAGGGAGGGACGGCCACTCCTAGGAAGCTGGGAGTTTATGCGGATAATGATGACCGACCGCCGGCCGTCGGAACAGCACGTACTTCCTGAGGCACGGGGTGCTTTCTGACGGGGGCAGCTCTCCCCTCTCGCTCCTTTTTTGACTTGAGGTGCTGTAAAAGGAGGCATTGTTTTTCTGCTGGCTCCCGGCTCGGCTGGAGCGCTGTAATAAATGTGTGTGAATGCCGTTATTGATGAATCTGATCTCTGAGCACCTTCTGCTAACAGGGTGCAGCCTGGCGGCCGATGCGAACGGTGTCCCAAGCTGTCATCTTTTCCTGACCTTCTGTCAAACCCCGAGCACCGCAAGGGCTTCTGTTGGGAACTTTTAGACCACTCCCTTCCTCCCGGAAGCTACTTCTAATTGTGACGCTGTCCTCAGTCCTCCAGCGGCCAGCTGCCCCTCCCCGAGAGTCCAGAGGGCCTCAGGGGTCCACCTCACAGCTCCCGACAGCCTCCCGGTAGTGTGTCCCCTGCTCCCGTGGACGAGCGTGGGCTCTGCACCCCGTCCCCCCTCCAGGGTGCCCGATAGCAGGAGAGAGAGGCCTCTGCTCCCGGTCCCTGTGGCTTTGTGTTTAGATTGAAAGGCCCCAAGGCCACATGATCACTTGATGTCAGACCACAGCCAGAGTTGAAAAAAAATAAGCCCTGAGCAGAAGATTTTCTTGAATTAAAACACCTCAAGTGATGGCCCAGCCAGCATGGTTCAGGGGTTGAGCATCGACCTATGATGCGGGTGACTGAGGTTCGATTCCCGTCAGGGCACAGGCCCGGGCTGCGGGCTCGATCCCCAGTTGGGGGCCTGCAGGAGGCAGCCGATCAGTGACTCTCATCATTGATGTTTCTCTCTCTCTCCCTCTCCCTTCCTCTCTGAAATCAATAAAGACATATTTTTAAAACAAAAACAACACTGTGATGTTCCTAAGTCATATAAGGCTGAGTATCAGCTCAGTAATTCTGAATATTCTAAATTTGTAAATAATTGACAATTTTTAAAGAGAGGATATTTATCAAGTGCCCACAGTGGACCTGGCAGTAGGTGAACAATTAACTCATTTCCTGCACATGCCAAAGCCCAGGAGGTAGGGCGGCCGCCTCATCACAGGCGAGAGACACCCCTGGAGGGACGGGATGTGCCGTCTGGCTGGAGCTCACTCCCCGCAGCCTATTATCGCAGAATGTGGGTGACAAAATCGACAAAATGCAGGAAGCGAGGTTAGATCTCCCTCAGAGGACGCTGAGAACATGGCATGTCCTCTGACAAAGGAGCATGGGTTCCCGCTTTCTTAGCATTGGGGGAGGATGCAGCCAAGGGTTTGCGGTCCCCCACTTCTCAGAACATCCCAGCCCTTCCCGTGGCCTTGTCCGTGTCCTCCAGTGTGGCTCCACTCTCCAAGTGGTCCGGCCAGGCTCCACGGGAGCCCCCGCCCCCATGTGGCCCTGGGTGCCCAGTGGGTGTGAAAGGGGGTTGTTTTCCTGATGGGTGTTCCTGTCCCTTCCCCAGGAGAGCGTGGGAAACCAAATTTTACAGGTTTGGTTGTTTGCCTCACCAACTAACTTACGTGACCATCCATTATCATGTTATTAATTACAACGCGTCCAACCCAATTAGCATTTCATTGCCACATAAAACTCAAGATCGGAGCTCAGGCTCTCTCACGATCAGGCTGCCGCCGGCCCAGGAGGTTTCGGTCCCTGGGAAGGAGAGATGTGGGTCCCCTCTGTCCACGCTCACAGGGAACCAGAAAAGAATGTGGAAGGAACGGCTCTCAGGGCCCCTACGAGCTAGCAGAAACCCCGTTCGGGTGGGTGGTGCCTCCCTGGCTGGTGGGGTGCACAGCTCACGCCGACCCCCTGGGCATCCTGAACCCCCGAGGAATCCAGGACAATGACCCCAGAGGGTCATCCTGGCCCATTGTCACCCCTCACATGCCCCCCCCCCCCCCAGATCACAGAGCCTGCCGTGCACGTGAGATACGGAAATCGGTGCCATCACCACTGCGTGGTCTCACCTGACTCCAGGTCGTGCTTTCCTGGTGGCCGCCTTCCTCAGCAAGACGAATGGGAACCAAGGTCTGGGCTGCTTGTGAGGACGGCCACCCCGTGCTCCTCCCCGGGAGACTGGCGCCGTGTTTGAGCCTTCCTGTCTCGAGCACCACGTGGTCCTGGGCAAAGGGATCCACAGAGGAGCTGAGTTTTCAAGGACACAAGTGATGTCAGCAGAAGGTCCACCAGCTGTCTGAGACCCAGGACTGCTCTCTGCCCCAAGCAGCGAGCACTGGCTGCAATCCACCCACCACCCTGCCCGGTTCTCCATCTGTGAGGGGCACGCAGGAATACAACTCTATGGGCCGTGAATCACAGTGCCCTCTGCCCTCTGAAGGAGGAATCAAGACAGATAAGGACCCCAGAGATGTAGGTTAGTCCTAGACCCTGGGGCCTGGCCCATTGCAGGCAGGTGGAGGAGCGGACAAGGGGGCCATCGGTTCACACCCCGCATTTACAGGGAGAACCAGGACGAGCAAAGCCAGGGGCCTGCCGAGGACAGAGGCCCTGAATACTCCAGGCACCTGGCCACAGGCCCTGCTGGAGGTGATCTGAGACGTGTGCTAGTGAGGGCCAGGGCTTGATTCCTGGTCACTGGCAGCAACCCCTCTGCTCACTTGTGACGTTGCGGGGAGACGGGGAGCTCACACACCTGACCCCGCAATCTCCACACCACCCGAGAGCAACCTGATTGTTTCCTGCAGGGTGTCCCCACCCTGTCCTGGATGTGACTTCTCTTGGGGGCAGGAGCCATGGGGTCTCAGTCACTCTCAGTGGTACCTGCAAGGCCACGTGCACACTGGCAGTTAACTCCCCAAGGCCCCACACTCCCCGAGGAACAGCGTTCGAGCTTGGCCTGGGGACCCACCTGGCTCTGCAGGAATGTGTGGACAGAGAGGCGCTTGCAGGTCTTTGTTGGGCGACCTTCAGGGTGACAGTGTTCCTGCCGGGCGTCTGCTGCTGTGGACCTGACCCAGGCCCTGCAGGAACAGACCCCCCAGATGCGAACCCTGTCCGCCTGAGGAGGGCACAGCTGCTGGCCTCTGCAAGTTCCCATGGACTCACCCCCAAATCGAAGGGCCCCTGGATGCCGTGCGGTGAATACTGGCTGCAGGCAGGTGGTGCCGCTGCCCAGGGAGGAGAGAGAATAGCAACCAGTAACCAGTGCAAACGGGGAGCCGATCACAGTCCTGCAGGTGAGCAGGGCCTGACACGGCATCGTGAGTCCATCAGGAGGCAAACATATTTCTTAAGATCGACAGAGCAACCACGCAGCGCACCACACACACCCCATCCTGTCCTCGCTGGCAGTGACCCAGGCACTGGGAGGTGTCGAGGTCGGATCCACATGGGGGGCCTTGCAAGCAGGAACCAGGGACTCGGGGTCTCAGCCTGACCCTCAGGAGGGTCACTCTGCCCAAGTCGAGGATGGAAAGTCTTGCCCAGCACGGTCTTTGTAAAACACTCCCTGATTCTTAGTTGAAATTTCCAAGAGATTCCAAGTACAATCTCACCTATCTGCTGCATCAAATTCTTACATAAGGAAACCACACAGCTGGCCTCACACCTCCCCAGGGACCCTGGGCCTCCAGCCAGGAGCACCAAGAGCAAGTGAGGGCATGGTGGTGACCCCGATAGCTACGGGGACCAGCTGCTCAGTCTCTGGAAGACAGACCCCTGCGTGCCCAGCAGCCCCCCAGGCCGCATGTGCTTCTGGGAAGGAAGCAAAGTGTAAAGTTGCTGGAAAGGTTCCCCGTGGAGGGTGGGCAGGGCTGGCAGGACAGGGCTTGTTTTACAATCAGTTACTGCTCTGTTGTACATGACAGAGGGGTGGTTCTTATCAACCCAATACAAACTCTTTCTCGGTTTATTGACACTTATTCAGAAGGCACCTAACATGTGCCAGCAACGGAGCGAGAACCAGAGGAAAGAGATGAACAGACATGCGGACCCGAGAGAAGCTGGCTGGCTGGAGAAGACACTGTCCTGACACCCAGAACAGCTGTTCTCAAGCCCCACGATGGTGGCCACACAAGAGAAGGACTGTCCAGGAGGCTGAGGGTGGGGAAGGCTTCCTGGAGGAGGCAACTGTGAGATGGGACTTGAAGGATGCATAAAAGTTCTCCCTGCAGATCATGGTGTGTCCCGACACGGTTAGGAGCCGTGTCACCGTGAATAAAGCAAGAGGCGGGTATGGCCCCCGGGTGGTCTGCACAGAAGCAGCTGCTCGCAGCCCAGACAGGCAGATGTGGATTTATCCTGAGATGACGAAATCGCTGGGGAGTTGGAGTGAAGGTGACCCCCGGTGTGCAGGTTGACTTTTACTCGTATATTTCCCATGGAAAAAAGCAAAGGGCAATGGTTCTCAGGCAAATCTAACGGCACATGTCCAGTGCTTCCCAAGTCCCAGTGTGCAGACAATACTCTAAATACCACGTAGTGTGGTCACTAAAGTATGTACTTCCGAAACCACATTAATGTCCTTAAATTTTCTCCAACTGGTTCTACTCTACCTAAAATAGCAAAACTGCATTTCTTCAAAAATACTTTGTCTTTGCCACAGCCTTCCCCCAATTGTCAGAATCACTGCGATTTGGCCACACCCTTCGTGCCCGTGTGGACCTATGTAGACACCAAGGGATCCCCCATCTAATTTAGGGGCCCAGAAACCAGACCAGAGATCACGCCCTTGAGAGGCATAGGACTGGAGTTGACACTCCAACATGCAGGGAAGGTGGTGAGGACAGTTCCCTCCTCCTGGGACCGCAGCCCTCTGTGAGGACCCCCCAGGGTGGCTCTGGGAAAACCTGCAGAGGACATTGGCCTGGCTCTGCCCCAGCACCCCTCCAGCACTGAGGGCACCTGTGGGAGATGCCTCCGTGAAGGCAGTTACTGTCCTTCATGGGCATCAGAGACAGTAATGTCTTCAAACCCTGCAGCAGAAGCAGCCCTCTCCCCACAGTGACGCTCAACATGGGTAGTGACAGGGCATCGCTGCCGTGTGTCCTTCCACAGGGTCAGCCTGTCAGTCGTGTTCACTCAGCACCTGAAAGAGCAGCAAACATGGAGAATAAACGCAAAAACTAAACTGAAACAAGCTCCGAGGAGCTGTCATCCCCCAGGGAGGCCGCTCTGAGCTGGCCACGCTATGAGACCACGTGGTGCTGGGCCCCATCCCCCTGAGCTTGCAGGAGCCAGCAAGGCACCCAGACCTCACAGCCCAATGAAGGCCCAGAGGGTCTTGCTGGGATCAAACCGCATGAGCCCCAGAGAAATAGTCTCAGGGTTTTCTACAGACCTCTGAAAGTGTGTTATAAATAAAAGGCACAGAAGGTGTGGAGAGTAAGGAGGGAGCCAGGGGGACAGGGAGCTGGAAACCCCCCTGTACCTCCTGCCGCGTTGGCACCGTGAGCTGAGTGGCAACGAGGGGGGAGGGATGAGGGAGGAACAGGTGGGAGGGTCCCTCTGGGGAAGGAACAGCAGAGGTGAGACTGTCTGGCCCCAGGAGGCTCTTCACATGCTCAGAATTTGCCAGGACAGGGCTCTCAGACTGGGGTCCCCACAACTGGAGGCTGGGCTGAGTGCTTGGGGGGCTCTGCTGTGACCCCAGGCTCCAGGTTCCCACCAACAGCGGATCTGCCCCTTGAGGGGCGACAGCTGGGACCACTGCAGGGTTCTAGGCGGAGCTTTCTTCTCGACTGTCAGTTCTCCCTTTCTCTCTGTTTCTGTCTCTCTCTGTGTCTCTCTGTGTGTCTCTGTGTGTCTCTGTCTCTGTCTCTGTGTCTCTGTGTCCCTATGTCTCTCTCTGCCTCTCTGTCTCTGGCCCCTCCTGCTCTAGAACGGGAAGACATTGCTAGACCGAGGCTGGGGTTGTTATCGCTGCCCCGCCACGTGTCTGGGCAAATTCCTTAACCTTGTGTCCCAGTTTCCTTCTCTGTGAAACCTTGTTTGCTGTGAGGACAGAACACATTTGCATATCGAAAGTGCTGTGCTCAGTAAACGGCGTGTTCATGATCATAATTACGGTTCATGTCTCTTTGAAGGCTGCTCTTTATAGACTAAGGTAAGAACTCACGTTGCCCAGGACTGAGAGCGAGAAGAAACTGGCCCTCGTGTTCCCACGTCCCCTGCAGAGGCCACGGCCATGGATCTGATCCAACTGCCCAGCACAGCCGGCAGCCTCCTGCCGGACCCAGTTTCAGAGCCTCCAATTATCTGCCAGAAATGAGCTCTGACCACAGCCACGGCTTTGAGTCTGCAAAACGTCCCTTAAAAGCAACAGACAGACTGAGGGACGGGGCCGTTGCTCCCTAGAAATAGATCAGCTGTTTCAGAGAGAAGAAACTTCTGAAGCTGAGCTAAGCCTGGGTCAGTGGCAGATGCCGAAAATATCTCACCTTGTGTCGCTATAAATCAGAGCCCTCAGCCTTTCTCGAGCTGTGCCCAGCACTTCTGTCACCTGTCGCGCTTGGCCCCACCCACCCTCCCCCCTCCCCTTTGCCTTGGGGGAGTCCGTGGGGGGAGGGGGAGGCTTTGTGTCCTGGCCAGGGTCTCAGAGGAGGCCAGACACGGCCAACAAAAATGCAGGACATCCAATTAAATCTGAATTTAAGATAAACAGTGAATTTTTTTATAACTTCACATAGTAAAGAAATCACCGGTGGTTTATCTGAAATCCTAGTTGAACCGAGCATCCTGTTCCTACCTGACAACCCAGCCTGGATGCCTTTGTAAATAGATCTGGTCAGCCCAGTGGGGGTGGGGGAGGGGTGGAATAATCTCAGAGGAACCTGGGTCCCTAAGACACTCACTTACCTTGAGCAAACGTTAACACTGCACAGCCGTAGAGAAAGGCACAGTTCATGCCAAAGAGGTTTACTGTCTACATTGGAAGGACACGGACCAAAGCAGAAATCCAGGAGCAGGACAGTCCCAAGGGCTGAGTGAGATGTGGGGTCCCCCTTAACCTGCCCCACGGAAGCCGCAGTCAGTGGGAATCACTGGAAGGGGCCCATTTGCTTTAGTGACACCCGACTGACCAAGGCCACACACCTTGTCCTTTCCAGATAAGAGATGTTGTCGGCAGAACTCAGTGAGGCCCCTTCCAGACGTGGTCAAGCCTCCCTCCCGGGCCTTTTCTGAGGCTGCAGGGGCCCCCAGTCCTGCCTCCACGCTGAGAGCCTTCGAAGTTCAGAGCTGGGCTTTCCACCCTGGAGACCCCCATCTGTGGCCCAGTGGGGCCCCGGCTGCCTGTCAGTTTCCTTCCCAAACACAGTGAATGCAGCTGGTCAGCAGGCTGTGTGGGCCCAGCTCCTGAGGCCGGCACCTGTGTCTGCCTCCCCTTTCTCCCTGTCCGTGGTCCATGGAGCTGAGCTGGAAGGCGGGCCGGGTGGGAAGTGCGTGGGGGGGCGTCCCAGGCTTGGTGCAGGGCTCAGACTCCAGCAACTCGAAATGCCACCTGGAATATGCTTTTGTTGGTCTCCTGGGTCCTGGTGCCAGAAAGCGCTTTAAACTCACCCACCCTGCAGGGAGCCCTTCACCTGGGAGACCGGAGTCCTCAGAACTCATACATCTGTGGGGGACAGAGACCTTCACTGCTGCGCAGGACTGTACCCGGCATCACAGGTGCGCACGGGCCTGCACCAGGCATCGGACGCGAGGGCCTCAGGGCTCCGCAAACTGTCTCTTCATTGGCGTTTGTAAGGCCCTGTTGGCTGAATACTGGTGTCGACAAATGTCCCAGTTTCCACCAGCCAGTGGAGCTCCACCAGGTTTGGAGACGTGCCAGAGTAACAACAAACCAACATAACACGGGTTTTCCTTCCTCACCAGTGTTCACGGGGAATTGCTGTGGTTTCTTTCACTTTCACTGTCCCGCTCAGGCCCGGCCCTGGGATAGTTAGAGGAAGGAGGTCGTTTCAGCAGGGAAAGGCGTAACTTCCTGAGCCGCCACCACTCACGGAGCCTTGCCCTCCGTGGCTTCCACACCAAGGACTCCAAGCCTGGGGTCCCACCAGGGGTGACATCTAGGTGGCTTCTCGCCCTGCTTCCCACTCAGTTGCGAGTGTGTTTCTGTCCGTGTCAGACTTTGACCGTATTGTGGGCTCTCAGCACTCGTGTGCTGTGGGTGGGGGGTGAAGATGGTGGGGAGGCTGCAGCTGCCCCAAGAGAGAGAGGCCATCCCAGCAGCCGAGCCTCCAGGAGATAAACTGCCCAGAGACGAAAACTCGAGTCTCAAGTGAGATCTGCCTGCAGTGCTGACTTTAATCCCCCAAAACTCTGCAACAGCACAAGCTATTCCGGGCTCCTGAGAGAGGGAAGCCTGGGTCTAGCCAGTCAGGTGGTGGCAGGTGACCTAGAGGGACATCCCAGCCCACTCGTTCACGACCCGGGGTCACACTCAGCAGAACAAGCTCCCAGGTGATGCCCAGGTTGGTCCAGAGTCCACTGACTCGCACTCACCCCGCAAATAAACTGAGGGAAACATAACAACTGTCACCTGCCTCGTCACCTGAATTTCAGGAGAATTGACGTAATATAATCCTTTGTGTGTGTGCAAGACGCCGCCTCGCCCTCACCCGGGGCCCTCACTGCTGCACAGCCTTTCCTTGTTACCTTTAAGCATCATAACAACGTAGGTGGCGAGCGACAGACTATGACGAGCTTATCTGTGGGGACTTCACCCGACAGCAACAACAGCCTGGCTCCGAGCAGCCCGCTGCCCCGTGGGTCCCGGTGCCCAGGGCACGATGGGCCCCTGTCGGCTCAGACCTGCAGGTCTGCTTCACCACCACGTGGCAAAAATAAATCATCACGCCAATATGTGGCCAAACCAGAATAGAACTTCTTTTTTGGGTTCTTCGCTGCCACACAGGGACCTGTCTTCAGGCCCCGCTGAGACTCATGCCCAGAGCTCTTCACACCACCCTCATGTAGCAGCGAGAGTCTGGGGGAAACAAAAGGCCGCCCGGCAGTCTGCGCCACGTTGGCCAACGTGGGACTAAAAAGTATGTCTCTTCCCACCCTCTAGGTCCCACCTTCTAAGTCCTAGCTGGGCTAATAGTCACATTAACAGGCCGATTAGCAGAATAAAACCTCATTTTAATACCTGAGTGTGGGGAATTCACAGATGAAGGTGACATTTTGGACAAAAGAGAAAGGGAAACAGGGTCTTGAACTTCAGAAGTGAGAGTAGAGGCCCACAGGCAGCTGAGGAGGAGTGAACACACGTAGCAGGAAAACCCCTGCAGGTGACTGAGAAACAATGGGAGGCGAGTACCTAGTAACCTGGCCCCTGTTTAACGCCCGCCTACCCCCCCGCAGGCAGGTGAAGGCCTGGAGCAGGTCTTTCCCCCTGAATCTCAGGCAGGAGAGGGGGAGGGTCAAAGTTCATTCTGAGTCTTGGGTTAATGACCAGCTTAAAAATCAATACTTCGAAGAGCAAACCTTTCCGTCCCCTCCACTCCCAAAGGCACCTGCTGTTGTCAGGACTGGCTCGCCCGGACGAGGGGACGCACAGGGGTCTCCCTTCACTAAACACCACAAAGTGTCCTGAGACGGCCAGCTCGTGGCCCGGCCCTGGGAGCTCCTCACCTGGGGACACAGGCCAAGGGTGGCCACTTCCCGCTCGCTGCCCAGAAAGCACTGGAACCAGCGAGAGCCCAGCGGAAGGGAGAGCGGCCCTGTCCGATGCGTCCGAGCTGTCCCGGAGCTCACGCACCACTGGGGTTGGGTCAGAGCCTTGAAAAGCAGATAAAAGTTGACCGGTGGTGAGCTCTCTTCTCTGGATGGAAGAACTGCAGAGACTAAGCACTGACATTGTGGGTCTTTCTTTTTGTTCATTCTCACACAAGGATATTATTTCCATTGCTTTTCAGAGAGCGAGGAAGGGGGGAGGGAGGGGAGAGAGACGTCGATGGGTTACCCTTCGCGCGGGCCCCAACCGGGGCCAGGGATCGAGCCTACAGTCCAGGTACATGCCCTTGACCAGAATCGAACCCAAGTCCCTTCAGTCTGCAGGCCGACACTCTAACCACTGAGCAAGACTGGCCAGGGCTATGTTGTGTTTCTACTAAGCACTTGGCATATGTTCATCTCACTTAAATTCACAGCAGCACTGCAGACAAAGGACTGTCACTCCTTCTTTAGATGGGGAAACTGAGGCCCAGAGAATTTAAAGAACCTCACAAAGGGGACCCAGCAAGTGAGGAGCCTCCTCAGAGCAGGGGCCCCTATGCTCCACTGGTCTTGCCTGTCCGGGCTCTTGTGGGTCCCAGCCCAAGGCCTAAGAGGAATAAAGCCCTCTAACCGCGTGAACATCACCAAACCAAAGTGGTTTCACGCTCCCCAGGCACCTTGCCCTGCTGTGGAAAACTGGCCGCCACCCAAGGGAAACGACCATAATTCCATCCCATCTCGTCATTAGTGGCTCCCTCGGTGAGCCGCTGGCCGGAAGACAGGAAGATCCCAGTGGAAAAGCCGTTTCTTCTGCCTTGAGCCCTGCAGTTTTTATGAACAAATCACCTGCTTCATAAAAATGCTAAAAGCATCTATTGTATTTCCTATTACACAGTTATCGTTGAAATCTTATAAGTACAGGAAAAAACAGCAAAAAAATTTAATCCCTAGGCATCTTGTCTGAACCTTGCAAAGTCCATACTTGGCCAAGAGCCTTAGACCCACTGCCAGCGGACAGAGCACAAACTGCCAACCAGACAGGCCCTTGGGGTTCGCTGCCTATATCCCCTGGGGAGATGTTTCACTTCGAGGGGTCTCGGGTCCTCAAGCCTGGAGTAAAAGGGCAGGTCTTTGAGGACGCCAGTGAGCATGGGGACGGTGACAGACGTGCCTGGCCCAGTGCCTGGCAGACAGGGGGCTCTCATGATCAGCCTTGGTTTTCATGGCTCCAGCTTCCTCAGGGCTTTGGGGTCAGAGAGGTTGTTTGGGGAATTTCTATGAGTTCCCCAAAGCCCTGCATCCTAAGCTGACTTTGCAAAAAAAGTAAATTCTGGGCACCTGAGGGTCACCTTCCGGCCACTTGCGGCCCCAGGGATAGGATGGAAGAGGGCAGAAGCCTCTTCCCCATGCCCTGCGTGACCCCGGAAGCCTGGACACAGCTCCACCGCCTCCTGACTGCACCCCGAGGAGACTCAGGAAGTGGGGGCCACAGGATTCAGATCACCTGAGCAGGGGAAGTTGCCATTGGAACCTGCACAGATTGGCAAAAATAAGGGCCTTTACTTTGGGCTGGAGTTACGTGAAATCAGGCTGGTGCATTGGTCATCAACACTCAGCAGCTGCCTTCTTTGGCCATTAATTATGCCTTCGATCGACAAAATGGTGAAACAGATCAAACAAAAATGAACACAGGCCTTATAGGGAAAATAATAAAAAGTGTCTTTATTATAATAATAATAATAAATGTAAATAAGACTGAAAAGACGGAGGCTATCGCTGTTCTCGATAAATTCTGACAGTCCTGCAGGGGCTAAGGGCTCACGGCAACATCGAGGGGCCTGCTCATCGTGACACAGGCAGCCAAACTGATAGCAAAACCGTTAATATGCAAAAATGATTTTTGAAGGCTGCAGCAACATGGAAATTGCTGATAATATAATGTTGGTAAAAAAAGAAAATAGCAGGATGTAAAATTGTTCATTGACTGATTGCGACTTTATAAAAAGTAGACCTAGGAAAAAGTGATGCGAGGAAACAGAAAGTGACGTGAACACCGGGTAAGAAATCCAGGACGGAGCACCTCTGTTTTTCCAAACTTTCTCTAATTCCGCTCTATCGATTTAGAATTTAAAGTTACCTTTTACAACAAAGAAGAGTTTGGGGGTTTTCCCCTCATGGGAGTGTTAAGCAATGGCTCCAAGCCAAAACAGTGCCTGGACTGGGGTGGGGGCAGGGACCACAGGGTGCAGCCTCGCCACCCACACAGGCACCTAGGGAGAGCTCCAGGTGAGCACCCCGCAGAGGTTTCCTCTTTTACCACACCCGAATTAGGGGTTCCCATTGGCGTCCACTGGCTGACAACCACCAGCAGTCACAGCCGTCCTTCTAATAATGAAGAATTATCTCAAGTGAGGCTGGTACATGGGTCATCCAACACTCAGCAGTGTGTGAGAGTTTTCATTCAGATTTGTTTGTCATCCATAGCTATTTGTTGATATTTATTAAAAACAAAAAATACATACTGGAGGGACAGTCCTAACACCTGATTTTGAACCCAACACAGCCTCTCATTTGCTGTGTGACCTCAGCCTGAACGCTTAACCTCTCTGGGCCTCTGCTTCTTCAGGTTTTGAAGGCTCCTTACTGCTGCGATGCTCCATGAACTCTGCTCTCTGGACTAAACTATTATGGAGAATTGGGATTTTTTTCAGTGACCTGAGCCAAACCATGGGGCACCCATTCTCTCTCACACACTCACACACACAGCCCCCAGAACAACCCTCTCTCTCCAAGCTCCATCAGGACATTTCAAAAGGGAGAACCATGCTCACATCCACAGACGACGCTGACGCCGAGCATGGGTTGTGGGATGCCGAGTGAGGGGTGAGCTCGGAGGGACGTCCACCCACAGTCGTGTGGACAGAGGCCTCAATGTGAGGAGGTGCCCCAGCTCTGCTTCTCACACCCTTACAACCCAAACCGCAGCAACAGGGTGCAGCCTGTCTCTTCTGAGCAACCTGCTGTTGCTAGGGCTCAGTTGCCAGGTTCTGAAGGTAGAAAGTTGGGTTGGTTTGTTGTTTTTTTAACTATTCCCATCCCTTGAAATCAGGACTTTGAAACGGTTTGTGCTGAGATTTGTGTCCCTTGGCATTTACTGAAATGATTGCCGACTCTTTTCCTGTCCTGTGCTGACACCAGGAAAGAGCTTTTGTTCACACGTTTCCATCCTGAGAGTCCTATTATCTACGAGTTGGCCGTGCGCGCTTCCGTGGAAAGACCTGGCCAGCGAGGATGAGGCGTTCCCTCCCACAGGCAGTGACGAAGCTGATCCTCGCTGCTCCAGGGAGCCCAAAAGTTGGCCCACACTTGCAGTCCACAGTCTAGAGAGCCAAGGAGCCCACACTGTTGTCTGTGGGATGGTCCCAGTGCAAACGGAATCAGGAGAGCAGCACACGAAGTGAGAACGTCAGGGACTTCAGAGAACAGCAGGGCTTGGCCCTGGTTTCCCGTCTGCAAAATACGAGGCTTGGAGAGGCGGTCCCTCCGCCGGGGACCCTCCAGGCCTCCCGCGTTGGGTGGGGGGGTGCCGCTCTCAGAGCACGAGGGCTGTCCCCACAGACACGGAGCAGGCCCACAGTCCACGGCTGCAGCCAAGCGGCCCGCCGTGCTCACGAGGCCCAGGGCCAGCTCGCACCCCGGGCAGGACTATTCCCGCAGCCCCCACTCCCGAGAAGGGGCGCCACCCGTCTGGAAGCGGTGTGCTCCCCTGACAGTCCCTAGGAAAGCTGGCCCATTTCATTAGCATTCTTGGGAAAATCAGGCAAAGAAGACAATTTGAGGGGAAAACTTCGCTGTGATCATCAGTGTGGTTACTTGACATTAGTTCCTTTTTCAGGAGGAAGGCCTGCATCCCCCGAGTGTGAGCGGCTGGGGCCAGAGGAGGAGTGAGAGGGTGTGGGGCTGGGGATGGGTGACCCCGCAGCCCAGCGGGGGCGACAGGGCCGAGCCGGCTCCCGCCAGTCTGCACTCGCACCCTCCGCCGCGGGGCCTGGGAAAGAAGAGCAGGAAGCCCGGCGTGAGAGCGACCACACAGCCGCCGTGCCCCCCGCGCTAACCAACATCACCGCCCAGCTACGTGGCCACAGCGTGGGTCGCAGTTGCTTCGGTCAACATCACCGCTTTCTGTTTTGTTTTTCAAAGAGGTCAGGGGCTGGAGGCTGAAGGGGCTGCAGGGCGAGGAGACAAGGGATTCTGAGATGCGCTTGCCAGACACCCCCAGCAGAAAAATGCTTCGGTCACAAAAATCAATGCCGACCAGATGTCACTGGCTTTTTTTTTTTTTTTTTGCACATGTCCCTTAACAGCTGGCAAGAGTATCAGCCCAAATTATTCACAACACACTTTCTGTTTGTCTCCAGATAAAGGGATTGAAAATCCTACTTGTCAGCAAGGGGTGGTAAAAACTGTGGAATGGATTTTTCTAGACCCAAAGAAAGATGGCTTCTGTCGTCCCTGCTGTCTGGGCGGAGCACTGAGAGACAGATGTGCGGCTCTGAGATTCACCGCCTGCTCCAGCGTCCTGCCCCCGGCCGGCACGCTGCTGAGAAGGTCCCCGAGACGTCATCTGTGTTGGTAAACGAGACTGTTGCTACCATCCACTCGGTCTTGTTTTAATGGGTGCAGCACCAGGCCCACTGTCCCTGCCGTGTCTGTGGGCCCTGGTGTCTCCACTAGAACGTTCCACCCATGTCCGCCCACATGGACTGCGGAGGGCCTGCTGGTTCTGTGACAGTGCCACCCGGGCTTTCAGGAATGCTGTTTGACACTTTATTTATACTCCGTGGGTGCTCTGAACTGGTAGGTCTTCAGAAAATGATCACGGAGGAAAAACAGATCTGCTTTTAAAAGTCGTGGGATTGATAGTAATGAGAATATCTGTAGTGGGGTGCATGGTGTCCTCCAAACCCGAACCCAGAATGTGGCTTTATTTGGAAATAGGGTCTTTGCAGATAATTAGGAACAGAAATGAGATCGTACTTGAGTGGGTCCTAAACCCAATGACCAGTGTCCCTATAATAAGAGGAGACCCACAGGGAGACGGCCACGAGAGCATGGAGCCAAGATGGGTGATGCAGCCACGAGCCAAGAACAGCAAAGCACACTCACCACCACCCGCCACCGGGAGAGCTCGAGGCACCGCTGGTCCCTCAGAGCCTCCGGGAGGAGCCCACCTGCCCACACCTGGATATGGAACTGTAAGGGAGTAAATTCCCCTTGTTTAAACCCACCAGATGGAGGTCATTTGTTACGGCAGCCCCAGGAAACTAATGCAGCGCCTGAGAAACACAGAAAGTTCCAACCAGCTCTAAGGAAGCAGCCCCACCCGAAGTAAGAGCCTGCAAAACCAGCCGCCCAGAGGGAACCCCGGCTGCCCCCAGTGTGGTAGCTGGAAGGCTTGTTGTGAGCTCCAAGGGCGACCTGGCCACCTGCCTCGGGACTAGGGAGGGAGAACAGGTAACCAGCCCCACAGCCTGCACCCTGTCTGCACACAAGCCCCACCCCAGGGACGCAGCGCCTGTGCCCAGGCCCGGGGGTGACCTTGCTCCAGCCGCCAGCTCAGGGAGAGCCAGGCACGCGACTACCTCGGGCCCCAAAATGAGGCATCCTCCACATAGCCTTGGAAACTGTTGGAGAATTTCCCATTTCACTGTGAGCTGATAAGCAGCAAAAAATGGTGGGAAACCATGCTCTCCCCCTCCCAAGGCAGAGCCCGGGGATCCCGCCCGAAGTCCGAGGTCCGGCCAGTGGTTATCCATTGTCTGTGCGACACGGAGACCGATCCACAAGCTCGTTCAGAACACGCAGCTGAAAGGACCCCCTGGGTGTGAGGAGGAAGGCCCCTGGTCTGCCCTCGATGCCAGCGGGGTGAGCGCAGTCCTGGTTCTCAGCCCCAAACACGTCTCCTCTCGACGCAGAGCGGGCCGGCCTCCCACAGGTTGGAACACACCACAAACAGGCAGGGCCTGGCAAACGCCTCCGCGCACGGGCCTGGCCTTTGCCAACAGAAGTGTTTGCGTCTGTCCCGAATCCAGCCGTGTGCCTGGGTGTACAGTCAGCGACCGAGAGGAAGTTTCCGTGACTGACTCACACTTCTCAGGAGGTGAGTACAAGTCGAGTAGAGGTTCTTGGTATTTGTGCAGCTCAAAGTCCAAGGGTGGTGGTGGGTGCCTGTGGAACCCCGCTGATAACAGGGACCCTGGCTTGGCAAACACTGTAACCTTTTTATCTCCTGTCCAGAAAACACATTTCACATCTGTCTCATGACCATAAAAGCTGGACCCGGAGCACAGAATCCTGTTTGCTCTGCTCGCCAAGCGCAGACACAGCGCAAAGCAACAAGGTCGATGTGAGCACTCGCGCCCTCGTGGGAACATCGAGGGCAGTGGGCGGGCCCTAGGGTGGGCCTACCCCACCCAGGCCTGTACGCGAGGTCGGCACAATTTATACGTCCCCGGTCACATTTAGGTTCCTGAAGGAGTCAACGCTTCACCTCGGAAAGATCCCAGGGAGCACCAAATGCTATTTCAAAGCCACTGCAGGGTTAGTGACACAGGCTTTTGTCCCTCCAGATGGTACTTCCCGGTTTGCTGCACGTCTCAGGACTCAGTATTTGCAAGAAATACCGGAACCGTGGCTGTAATAGGAAAACGCAAGAAGCATTTTTTTAATATTTCAGAGCAAAATGCTCTGAGAGCCCTGGGTCCCTCCCAGAAACACAGTTAAAGGGAGAAGGGCTGCGAGTCAGGGGCGGCTGCTCCACGCTTGTCACATCCCACCACTGAGGTGCTGGTGGCGTTTTGGGGAGAACTGGGCCTTTTTCTGCAGAAATTCTCTGGGTTCTGGACGACACAGTTGATGGCATCCAACTATTGGCTGAAACAATGGGCCTGTGAGGGGCTTTGGAGAGCAGAGCCAGCCCCCCAAAACCACCCTGAGATGGGGAGCACACCTGGCTGATGAGTGTGGTGACCCCTCAGTGCTGATGATGCAACAAAAGGCCCAGTGGCAGTGAGAGGCCAGAAGCACAGCACCAGCAGTGCCCCGTCGGCTCCGTGGCCGTGGCCCTGTTTCCCACTCTCTCCTTTCCTGAGGACCAGGGCCCACCACAGAAGGCACCAGAGACGCAAAGGGAACCAGAGGGATCTGCAGGGAGCTCCGGGCCTGGGGGGCTGCGGACGACTCCAAGGGCAGGCGAGCGGGTGAGCGGGCGCCTGCAGACCGCGGCCCAGCCTCCGACCCCGGCTGACGGAGGCAGTTGCGTCTTCCGCCTACAATCCAAGATTCTCGCAAGTGCGGAGACTCTGAAACATTGTAACACGTTAGAAACAGTTTTTGAAAAGATGTTTAAATGAAGCCCTGTGGTGTGGAGGAAATGTCAGAAATCTCTGGGATCGGCCTCTGCTGGCCGTGTGACCTTGGGCTTCGACCTCCACACCCGAGAACAAGGATTACATGAGATGCGTGGGGTGAGAGCCCCGTGCAGAGCAGGCTTCCGAGAACGGGGGGGGGACACGTGATCTCTCCTGTGAGAAGAGCAGAGAAGAGTGTGGCTTCGCCCAGAGGGAGGTGCTGGGCCCTGGCCTCCCGGACGCAGCGGAGCCCCCCCGGAGCTGGGATGGAGGGGTGACTCCCGCTCCCGCATCAGCTGTGGGGCGGATCCTGCCTCAGCTGACTCAGGCGTGATGGAGCCGAACCCGGTCACGGTGGCTCTGGACCCGCTTCTTGTGGCTGAGGACAAGTGTCACGTGCACCGAGCAGACCACGCGATTTCCAGGCCCTCGGTCCTGAATCTTCTGTTTTTGGCGTAATAACCTCTTTACTTACATCAGATGTCTCCTCATGACACCAAAGGCGGTTTCTAATTACAGGTTAATTTAATGCGTGTGATCTGGTCGTCTGAGCCGTAATACTGAGTTTAGGTTCTGAATTACTTTAAAATATTTCCAGTTAATTGGATAATTGCTCCAACTCCGTCTCACCTCGGTAAGGTGGAAATAGCTTGAGAACAGGTGTTCAGTTTGAGGTGAGGCCACACGGCCCGTTGCCTGGGCTCGAGCCCGCCTCTGGCGAGAGTGACCAGGGCTCCTCGCCCACAAAGTGAGCAGTGCAGTTTGGGTCTCCTGTGCTCAAAGCTGCCTGTGCCCACCACGCCCTCCACGCCCACCACGCCCACCTGGCCTGCTCCTCCAGCTCCGCTAAGCTGAGGGCCTTCTCAGCACCCACTTAGCCAGGCTCGCCGCCCTCGCCCACCTCCCCACCCCCTGCACTGCTGTGGGGACCACAGTGAGGACAGCAGAGCAGCTTCACCTCCCCTGATAAGAAAGGACTTCCATCCACAGAAGGAGTGACCAGGCAGGGGTGGCGACTGGACAAGTCATGTCCTGGCTCCGCTGGGAACTAACTGGTCTTCAAAGCCCCCTCCTGGGTCAAAAGAATTTGACTTTGAGAAACAGAAAGACAGGTAACATCGCTTTTTCATCTTAAGTAAAAGATCCAAATATAGGATGATTTTCCTTATAACTATGCCCCTTGTAATATTGCAGGTAACTTGACTTTTTATGCCAGTTTTTTCTAAGCTCCTAAGAAAGGGCTGGAATTCACAGTTAAACAAATCCATTCTTAGGCTCAAAAGAGCCTTACTGTGTCTCCACAGATGGGCAGCTCACCTGCGGGGACTGTTCTCCACCCGACCCACCTGCCCCCAGGCAGGTCAGGACCTCACCTGGGAAGGACCTGACTCAGGATGGGCGAGTGCAGCGAGAGGAACTGTCTCTAATCCCATCAAAACGCATTACAGCTCACGTCCTTAAGAGTGTGACTCTGGCCCCCACACGCACTGTGCGCTGCCATTCACAGCCGTGGCTGTAAACCGGATGTCCCTCGGCTCAAGGTTAGACCAAGTGGCAGAAGTCTCGGGTTCCAATTCTGTCTGCAAAGATGAGAGCTCACTAAGCCCACGAAGGGTCTTACAAAGGGCCCAGGGCTGTACACTGGCGTGTTTCCCCTTCTGTTCCACTCATTTCAAAGTTCAAGGTAACGTAAAAATTGTTACAATTGATTTGACCATGATAGCGATAAAAGCCAGTGCACACACGGGCACAGACTCAGCTGCCAGGAAAGTGGTGTCAGAGAACCCTAAACCGAGACGGATTTAACATTCTAGGTCCTCGTGCCCGCTTCAGCCACTACTTACCATCGAATGTTTGCCCAGTTTTTAGAAATCGTATCAGGAGGGGGTCTGTCCCGTCCTGGACAGCCCACAGACGGCCTGCAGTCTTCCCAGGGCAGGGCGGATCCTTGATCTGGCCTGAATTTCTCACCCTGTGGTTGTAGGCTATCTCCTCTGGTCCTGAACCCAGCTCCCTGTTAGGAATGCTACTGATGCCCTGGTGTTACCCCTGCCCCCGTGTGCTTCCCAGCGCGGAGATTCTGATCCTCGCGTCGCAGTCTATTTTAAATCGCTGTCTCACGCAGCTGATTCGGGGACCCACTCTGGTTTCTGTTAAGACTGGAATCTCCAGAATATGGGATCAGAAAGTGCCAGACATGGGACAGTCGACGTTTCCTTCAGAATCAAGAAAGGTGATTGTTGCCAAAAAAATCTCAGATGACAAATTTTCAACCTCCCAGGAGTAAGTGGAAATAATCATTCATTTGAGTAAATGAATGTAATTCAAGTTTGTTCAGAAAAAAAAAAAAAGGTAATACAGCACATGAACATACATCATCTTTAAAAAGATTACCTCTGACTTTCTTCCAAATGGCCAATGCCCGAAATGGTCAAAGTGTCTCTAGTGTCAGCGCTCGGGGTGTGAGGCTACTGTCAACAGAAACAGGCTCAGTGCCTCCTGGGCTCAGGCCCAGTCACCACACCTGTTCTCAAGTCCATTCGAAATGCTAGTCTCCACCTTGACCTTTCTGCAGACGCTCAGCTGCTCTGCAGAAAAAATATCTAATTTCCTTATAACTTTTCTATAAAGCTCACAAATTGGAAATATACTGAGTGCGTATTGCTTTGTTTGCTGGATACCAAGCAAATGCATCCTCACAGCATACACTGTGTCTAGGTAGCCATTTATTTATTAGAATAAAAGCAAAGTAATATTGTCTTCCACTCAGATGATATCTGGTTTCATGTTATGGTCCATGGAGTGTTCATTGATAAGCGTGAACATCCTTCATGATCAGTGTCTTTGGACACTTTTACACACGTTCCCCCCATGTGTGTGGGTGTGTGTGCGTGTGCGCTCTCACATGTGCTAACCCTCTCCAGCTCAGGCACGAAGCTGGGAGTGGGTGCAGCTGTGACAGAAGCTGGCTGGCCCTGCTGTCTGAATGACTGCCATCTCCCGGGACACAGACCTGAAACAAATAACCACACAAGCTGATCCAGCCTCGAGGGCATCAGAAAGTAGGGCAGGTACCCCCATCTGGAGGTCCAGAGAGGGCTTCCCTGATGCCCGCATTTCCAAGGAGCTATCAGAGGGAGGGCATCCAAACGGAAAGTCATGCAGGAGTCTCGGGATCTGGGAGGAGGGCCATGTGCCACCAGCCAGAGTAGCTGCAGCTGGTGGCTACAGGGATGGTGAGGGAAAGAATATAAAACGGGGCAGAAAGACAGTCAGGAGCCAGATTCCACAAAGGCCTGGCAGACCAAGTTAAGGATTTTCAACTTTATGCTAAAAGCAGTCGGAAGCTGTCAGCGGGTTTTAAGCTCCCCTGGGTCTGTGCTCTGGGAAGACTTTGATGGCAACATGGAGAATGGGCCCTTGCGTTGCTGTTCAGTGGAGACCACGGTGATCTGCGACTTATGGCTCAGCAGAGTTAATAGTCACCAAGGGCCTGGCCAGCGTAGGCAGAACCTGGACCAGAACCAAACCCCTCTGCATTGCAACCCATCCGATTTGTTTGGTTTTGGTCTTACAGGATTTCTGATCTGAGTAGCATGTGCAAAGATGAAAAGCCTCCCAGAGTCTCTGTGCTGGAGATGCCGCCTGACAACACAGCAGTAACTCGCCACGCGCTGAGCTTCTAGTCGAGGTGCCACTCCTAACGCCGTCTCCACAGCCCTCACCCGCTGCCCACCTGCCACCACACCCCGTCTCGGGTTATTTTGAACCAAATCCCAGACGCAGGAATCTTTTGTCCACAAGTATTTCAGAAATTTTCTCTAAAAGTGTAGGCCTCTTTTTTGTTTAACTTAACAGTAATAACCTCTCACATATAAAAAATTTAAATATACTTTAATACCATTAAAATATGCATCAGTGTTCACATTTCTCCAACTGCTCAGAGTTTTCTTTAACTGTTTTAATTGCCACGTCTCTTCTGATCCATGCGTCTCCCCCACCTTTCCTTTTCACTTGCACCGGGATCCCTGGATTCGGCTGAGTAGACCCTACCCATGTCCTGACCATGTCCCTCGTCCCCCGTATTTCTGTCAACTAGTAACTAGACTGATGGGTCTGGTCAGAATCAAGTTTTGTTTTCTTTGCAAAAAGCCCTCATCGGTGGTACCGTGGGCTTGTCTGTCCCGCGTGCCCAGAACCCGCCGTGCGAAGCGCGTGGAGGCACGTCTGAATGTGTGATTGGCACGAGGCCTCTCTGCGGTTTCTACGTAGGTTTTCCTCTTCACATCTTGGTAACTGCTCATCGTGTCGAGGCCCCTGAATTCGTAAAATTAGAAATGCAGTCGCTGCGCTGTCTGCTGAGACAACAGGCTTCCTGAGGAAGGCTGACGCCAGCGCTGGGCCACACACGTGGCAGTGGCCTGAAGGGGAGGCGCACTCGGGGAGCCCGCATCAGGCAGCAGCGAGGGGCAGCCGCTCACCGGGACAAGGGGGACGGCGGTGACCCACCGCGTAAGTGCCTCGCGTCTGCGCTGACACGAGTAAGAGCGTCCGCTCGTGGCCACCGCAGACAGCTGACAAACAGGAGTGATGGGACCGATGGCCATGGTGACAATGGAAATCTTTTGCACTATTCTTGCAACATTTCTACAAGTTCCACACGAAAAGTTAAGGGAAAAGGTGCTGCGCCGTCCTCACTGGCTTCCCGAAGTCCCTGCCTATGGCTCCTGCAGCGTGGCGCCCACAGCGTGGCGCCCGGGGCTGCTGGGAGGGGGCCAGGCCCTTCCCAGAGCTGGGGACTCGGAGCTATTTCTAACTCGGTGTTGTAAGCGTGGCTGTCCCCTCCTTTCTCACTCCTGGTGGCACACTTGGCACTGGGAGGACACGACAAGGGCTGACCACACTGGGCACTGCCTGGCGTGAAGGTCCAGCTGGTCCGTAAATGCCAGTGTTTTTATGTGGCTGCTTTCAACTGGTGCACCTGGATTTCCGCCACAACTGACATAAACCGACACTGAGGGACCAACTGATTAAACATCTGGTTAAAGCAGCGGTGCCGGGGGTCTCAGGGAGCCTCGTCCAGCAGACCGCTGGGACCCCCAAGCTGCCAGGGCTCCGTCTCGGTTGGCTCCCTGGGCGGGTTACTGGCTTGCCCTGGAGGAAAGACGGATTTATTCCCCGATCTACAGAAGGTTGGGGGGTTAAGGGGAGGTTACCTGTGAGGACTCTGAGGCTTGTTCTCGTTCACGGAATGGACTTGACAAGAATTCCCAGCCTGTTCCATAGTCTTGAAAGGAGGTGAGCCATTTATTACCCAAGTCAGGTCACCTCTGAAAGTAAAAGGAAGCTCATGAACTAGCACCAGCTCACCCCGCCCCGCCCTGCCCCTTCGCGAGAGCCTGCGGGCGATTGAGAACCGTTCAGGAACACGTCGTGGAAGCCGGCGAGGGACAGGCTGGGGGCTTAGAAGCCCTGCGCTGACTTCCTTCTTCCTGTGGCAGAGTCTCCCCGCCAGAGTCCTTGTCTTTAGGAGCTTATTCAGTCTCAGCCCAGCGGCCGGAGGAGTCAGGACAGTCTGGGTTCCGCTTCAGACACACAAGCGCCAGCCTGTGCCCGCTGACCCTGACCAGCATGGTTCTGCAGGTCTCACTCCACCGTCTCCACCATTCACACACACGAGGGTGCACATGTGCCCCCATGTGCCCACACACACCTTGCCCTCCTCCCCAGGAAGATTCCAGAATTTCTGACTGTACCAGTCAAATCTGGACCAGTGCAAAGACCTCCTCAGTCACTGGGACCAAGGCAAGGAGACTGCCCTTGTGTTCCCCTCCAACCCAGAAACAAACCTGTCACGTGAGAGCCAACACCTGCACCCACCCTCGGAACCACCAGTCGAGCCCATGATGGGGTCTCGTTCTCCAAGCAGCTGAGTTTCTGACAAGTAATGACTAACGAGTGGCCTGGGGTCTAGGGCCAGACTGCCCAGATTTAAATGTTGATGCCACCACTTACAAACCCTGAGCAGGTAACTTCACTCTGGCGTTTCCTGCCCTCTGACGAGAGAGTGACACTCTCGGTACCACCCGGACTACTGAGATGACCGTGAACGGGTCCGGCATGCAGTAAGCGCCCCATAATTCTTATCACCTCGGCGATCCCACCTCAACTGTAGTTGAATCAGAAGGCAACTAACTCCTTTGAATTAACTGGAAATAAGCCCTCAAACCAATCGATAAACCACCATCACTCTAAGAGTCTCTGCCGGGGTGAAATAAAGTTCCTCGTGGATAGCTGATCCCAAAGGAAGCTTTGTCCCAGGCCTTAGAAAAAGGCAGGCTCGGAAGGCGGCAGGTCTGCGGCCACGCTGCTCCCAGGTTGTCCCGATGGTGACGGTTGGTTCTCTGAATGGGCACAGGAGCCAGGAAGTCGCTTCTAATGAATCCAATGAAACCAGGCAAGACATTCAAGACAGAAAATCCAGGCCCTCTCGAGTCTGTCCTCGGGCCTCGAACAGGAGAAAGTCAGCACACCTCGGTCATTCATAATATTTATTTTGGAAAAATATTTTAAAAAGGAATTTCTTCATTAACAAAACAGTAAAAAACTCAAATAACATTTGCACAATATTCCATAAATACATTTATATACAAAAAAATATAGTCACATAGACCCGAAGTGCCTTTGTACATATTTACCAAAAATTTAAATTATAAAAAATGAACATGACAAAATACTCGAGCTTTACAGATATCGTGAAAAATATTCTTACAAGTCCAAAAAATAACACACATCTTTTTTCCACCTAGAAAAACACATTTTAGTATCAAAATGGACGATCAAGGCAGTGTTTGTGATTCTCATTCAAGAAAGGCTGGCTCATAAGAATCCGAAATATACACTCCAGGCAGTGCATGCGTCTCACGTCGTAATTCAGTCCATTCACTTAAATATATATTTCTTAAAAGCAACTGTCCATAGTGCAATGGAGACGTCGTAGAGGCGGAGTGCAACAGGCATCCTGGGACCGCCCGTGCCCGCCGCCCGCTCGCGCGTCGCTGGCTGACCCTGGGACCCTCGTCCAGCAGCGGTCCGTGAAGGTCTCCCTTTCCCTCTCAGCAGCATCCGTTGGGGCATAGATCCTTGGAATTCTATGTATTTTAAGAGAAACGGGAATTTTGCCATATCACCTCAATTTTACACCTAGAGGGGCCAATAAGATAGAAGGGGGAGTTAGCTCAACGTCGAGGTCGATGCCCTGTGGCTGCCCCCGAGGGCCGTGCCCACGCCCACCTCAGTGGCTATGACGCACTCGTCCTTCTCTGATATGACGAACACCGACTGGTACTTTGTGTCCTTTGAAGTCGAGTACACAGAGTCCCGCCGTTTTCTTTCAGATGCGTCTCTACTGAGGAAAACAGAACAGAACCACGGTAAACGTGCCAATGCTGTTGAATAGGGGCGACCAGAGCTTGGAGAGCACCCTCCTGCCCAGCCTGGCCCGGCTCGAAGCACCCGCGTGTTGGGCTGCCCCCCAGGTGGCCCCTGCCCTGCCTGGCCCCAGCACCCCCTGAGCTTCCAGGGGCCCTCCCCTGGTGGCCTCCCACGTGACCCCTCCTAGCCCACGGCACGCACCTCCTGAGTGTCGGGGTGCCCTTCTCCTCCCCCGCAGAGCCCTGGGGCTGGCACTTGGTGTCACGCTTGCTGTGAGGGTCCCCGGAGGCAGCATCGTGGCCCTTGAGCTCCGGCACCAGGTTATAGTCCACGCCGGGGTAGCGGGCCTTGAGGCCATTCTTGTCGGCACCGTGGTCCCCGTGGAAGTCCACCTTCTTGTTGGTGTTTTTGATCTGTGTGGCCCCGATGACACTGACGGAGATGTCCTTCTCACGCTGGCAGTTGGCCAGGTTGTTCATGGTCTCTGTCTCCCCGCGGCAGGGGTCCGCCAGGGGCCGGCCCTTCTGCAGCCTCAGCCGCACGCAGACCACGAAGGCGGCGCAGCCCAGCAGCAGCGTGAGGACAAGCACCACACCCGCACCGACGGCCACCCAGGGGAACGGCCCGGCCTGGCCCTCCACGTACGGCTTGGTGAGGTCCACCACCATGGGGACGGGTGGCTCGGGGAGCAGGAACTGGCAGTTGGGGCCCCCGTAGCCCTGGGCGCACTCGCACAGGTATCTGCGGCCCCTCTCGTGGCACGTGGCCCCGTTGTGGCAGGGCGAGTGCTCACACCTGCTCACTGGGGTGCTGCAGTTCCTGCCGGAGTACCCCGGGGGGCAGGTGCAGGAGAACTCGTTCTCCCCGTCCCGGCACGTGCCCCCGTTGGCGCAGGGGGAGGAGGCGCAGTCGTCCACATTGTCCTCGCAGTGCCGCCCCGAGAAGCCGGCCCGGCAGCGGCACAGGTAGGCGTCACCCAGGTCCACACACTGCGCACCTGGAAAGCAGGACAAGGGCATTTGCCGTGTGTCCACCGCGCGTCACACGAGAGAGACGGAGACGAACCAGACAGCCCGTGGCCTGAGGAGCAGCTCAGGGCACCGCCTCCGGCTCCCTCCCATGCGGCGCTGGGAGCCCGGCGCGCTCCACGGACCGACAACGGTGCTCCTGGGCCCTGAGCAGCTCTGCCTTGACGGGCAGGGCACAGCGCCCAGCCTGCCCCCTGCAGTGCTCACAGCCACCCAGGGGAGGACCGTTCCCCGATGATGAGCACCCACAGTCACAGAGCCCAGGAGAAGGGCAGGGGTGAGAAGGAGGGGGGCCGTGTCCTGACAGAGCCCTCGCCTGAGCCTCCAGGGGGCTGCTTCGCTACAAGGGAGGCGTCGGGCCCGGCAGGTGTGGCCCGTGGTGGCGTGTCAACCTATGTATGAGCCAGGTCACGGGCACATGCCCCGGTTTCCGGCTCAATCCCCAACGGGGGCGTGCAGGAGGCAGCCAATCAATAACTGATTCTCTCTCATCGATGTTTCTATTTCTCCTTCCCTCTCCCCTCCTCTCTCTGAAATCAATAAAAACATATTTAGGGGAAAAAAGTGAGGCAGGGGTGCCTGTGAGTTCACCGAGCGAGAGCCTGACCAAAGGATGGCCACACCTTCCAACCGGCTGAAACGACTCCCCTCCATCGGAAGGTTCCCTTGACTATCCTGTCTAATGGGGAAGCCCCAGAAGCTTCCAGAAACGTCGGGCCCGTCTGGGGCCCTGCTTCCCTCCCTGTGAGTTTGCTTAGGGTGTCCCACCCACACGTCCTCACACAGACACGCCAGACGGCTGTTTGGGTGACTGTGCGGAGCTGGGCTTCCCTCCAAAACAAAGTGGCTGGGTGGAGGTTGGGGCGCCGGCTTCAGCAGCAGGGGGCCTGGTCTCAGGCACCACAGGGCTGCACCACTGGGAGCACGTCCCGTGGCCTCGCCCCACCTCGGGCTTTCCCTGCAGAGCCTGAGGATGAACCCGGTCTGCCTTTCCTGCTCCCTGGGCCCCCCCAGACTCAAGCCCAGATTAAAGGGCTCCGTAAACTCAGGAGCTTGCAAAGCCACGGACCCGGACTGAGGTTAAACGCGAGCCCCTGCCGTCCTCATCGGCGCTGACACGACAACGCCGTCGCGGATACGCCCCTTACCATTAGAACAGGGCGAGGAGCCACAGGGGTCCGTCTTCTTCTCGCAGTTGAAGCCAGAGAAGCCCACGGGGCAGCGGCAGGCGTAGCCGCCCTCAGGGTTGTCTGAGCACCGCCCCCCGTTGAAGCAAGGCCCGTCCGCACAGGCCATGGCGCTCAGCTCACAGATCCTGCCGTAGAAGCCGGGGGGACAGGCGCAGGAGTAGCTGTTCTCAAGATCCTGTGTGGTGGAGAGACGGAAAAGCCTCTTACTGCTGCTCCAGGCGGCCCGTGTGCCCGTGCCCAGCCGGGCCGCTGTCCTGGACTCACCGTGCAGCTGCCCCCGTTCCTGCAGGGGCCGGTGCCACACTCGTCAACCTCGGTCTCGCAGGTGGCCCCCGTGTACCCGGGCCGACACGAGCAGGTGTAGCTCCCCTGGCCCGTGTTAGTGCAGGTGGCCCCGTTCTTGCAGGGCTTATGGTGTGTGCAGTAGTTGAGGTCTGGGAGGGGCAGGGACAGGAAGAGGAGGAGGGAGGGAAGACCAAGGTCAGACGGGAAGACCAAGGTCAGACGGGAAGACCAAGGTCAGACGGGAAGGCTGCACCTTCCCTGAGAGAGGCAGAGCCCTGGCTGCCTGCAAGGGGACAGGAGACTTACCCTGGTTGCAGAAAAGGCCCCCCCAGCCTTCCTGACAGGTGCACTGCCAGGGCTGCTGGCAGGTGCCGTGGAGACAGCCTGGGTAGCGAATGCACTGGTCACAGTACCGGCCCTGCCAGCCCACTCTGCACCTGAGAGGAGAGGGCACAGGGTCAGAGGGATGCTGACATTCCTGGGTGATGGCAGAGCATTTCCCACTCACAGGAAACTGTCTCCCAGCAGCACCTACACCTCTGGCTCTCAGACAGACAGGACCCCCGAGGGTCTGACTCCTGGGGTCACCTGGCCGCAGTTCTGGAAGCTCCTTAGGTGATTCTAAACACCCCAAGACTGACAACCATGGAGCTCAACTCTGTCATTTCTCAAGTGCTGTCTGAAAGTTCCCACAACCAGTGAGCGGAGCTGACTGACAACCCGGGACCTTACACCTCTCCATATATTCATTAAGCAGAAACACCTCAACAGCGGCCCCACCAGCTGGCCTTACCCGACTTTTCCAAATGATCACCCAGAGACGCTTTACAAACACACTAGCTGTAAACGGGTCATGAGAAAAAGAAAGAGCGACTTCGGCAGACTTACTTGCATTCCCCCGGCTTGTCACAAAACCCATGCTGCTCGTCGCATCCGGGCAAGCAGATTGCTGCAGCAAAGAAAAACCACGGGGTCAAGCCCGTGCTCCCCAGCACAACAGGGCTGCCTGCCGCACAACTCGCCGGGCCAGCTGAACTAATCTCCGTCCTGCCCAGTAACTGTGGACTTTACTAGGCCAGGGCGAGCATTCTTCTTAATGCAGCCGCTCAAGCACAAAAGATGGAGGAAGCCCCCACCCCCACCTCATCCCCTTTTCTTCTAAGAGAGGGTCAGAAGTCCTTCCCCGCCTCCTCCCCCACTTCCCAATTCTATGCACAAAGCTCCTCCTCTTAATACCCAGAAAGTGTGTGTGTAGATAAGGGTGGACAGCTGGTCTGCAGAGTACCAGGGCAAGACAGCTGCTCTATTGTCTGCTCTCTCCCAGCAGCTGCCCCGTGCAACAATACGGGCCCCCTCACCCCGGCCCCCACCCCTCACACACCCCGGCGTGTACACACCACACACACATGCACGCGCCCTTTCCGCCAATGGGAGCCGGCGTGCGTCCCTGCACCTATCCCTGCCGAGATCTAATGGATGGCACGCGCGCACTGGGGGCGGGGAGAGACTCCAGTGTTTGAAGAAGAAGAAAAAAGTTTGAGTTTACGGCCACCCCACAGTGAAGAGAGGGGACAGCGAGGGTGGGAGCAGCAGGCCTGGCCGAGGGGGGAGGCGGGGCCGGGGCCGGGGCCGGGGCTGGCCGGCTTCCTGCGCCTGGTTATGCCTGGTTATGAAACTCATTAACAAGCCACTCCACACGTTTTTAAGACAACAGAGCCGCTCGGGCCAAAGTGGAGCTCGTGGAAAGCTGGGCAACAGCGACGATGAGAGAAGAGCCACCCTCGCCCGCCCCAGGCACAGACCCACTCAGAGTGCACCTCCGGGGAGGGCTGCCTGCTCCGGGGCAGAGAAGAAAAGTACGTGGGGTCTGGGGAGCTCTAGGACCCACCCTGACTGTAGGGAAATCTGATCCCTGGATGTGCAGGCGGCAGTGGGGACTTAGCAGGCTGGGGAGAGGCCTGCTGAGGCCCAGCAGGACCCGGAGCCAACGGGGTTCTCACAAGCCCCCACTCCCCCTGCCCGGGTTCCCTGCTCCCGCAGAGCAGCTGCCCCATCTGCCCTGGCTGCCAGGGGAATACTGAATAACTGGTCAGGAAGGGCCTAGGTCACTTGCAAAGCTATTTCTTTCCCAGGCTAGGTGCCGAAGGCCCCCCCCACGCAGGCCTGGCACACCCAGCCTCCACGCACACCCCCCTTGTGTCCTCAGCCCCACAGGTGACAACAGCACAGTGTGTGCACAGCACACAGGGTATCTGCAAATACAGGAGCTCGGGGAAGAGGCCAAGCACACGGGCTTCAGAGAGAATGAAGCACGTTCCAAGGAGATGCTGTCCCAGCACAGAGCACTTGGCCTGCAGCAGCCCCTGCACACACGGACGCCGCTCTCCCTTCCTCCCTTCCTTCCTCCCCTCCCTCTCCCTCGCTGACTTCCTGACCCCTGGCCCTGTCTCCAAAATCCTCCCTGATTAAGAGGGGCAGCTTCCCATAGCGGAAGTCGCAATGTCTGAGCTGACCTCAACCCTGCGACTGGCTGACTGAGGTCCTGGCAAGTCTCTCCGGCTCCCTGGACTCGGTCTCCCCACCAGAGCACCTCTCTAGTGCTAGCAGCCCACAGAATGCTCCTCTGCTCCCCGGGAAGTGGGTAAACTGAGGACAGCAGCTTCCTCTCCCCCAGAACCCACCTTCGGTACAGTACTGGCCCTTCCAGCCGGGGTTGCACACTTTTTCCCCTCTCTCCCCGCAGGTGAAGTGGCCGAAGGCATCGTCCCGGGGGCGACAGAAGACGGAGCAGCCCTCGCCGTAGTAGTGCTCGTCGCACACGAAGCGGTAGGAGTACTTGAGGTCAGTGCGGCCGCTGCTGTGCAGGTCCTGGGACCACTCCTCGCCCACGGTCAGGTGCCTCTGCGTGGCCAGGCGGCTGATGAGTCTCTCGGGGTTCTCTGTGGGGAGGGGAGGTCACTGTCAGGCTGACTGATCCCAGAGGCGGGGACGTGGGGGGGGAACGGATGCCCACTGCCAGGGGAGGCCAGAGACCTCCATCCTGAAGCTCCGGGGGAACCGCAGAGGGAGGGAGGGAGGTGTGGACGCAGACACATTGGGGGAGGCGGTCTACGGAGCTGGGGCGCTTTCTGGTTTGAGCTTACCTGTTGCGAGGTCGTCAGAAGAATCTGTGTGCAGAGCTTCAATGATCAGCGAGAAGGTGCCCTGGGAGAGGGAGGAGACAAGGTGATCTAGAACCTCTCTCAGACACTCAAAGCTTTGGGGACAGGCCCGGCGGCCTGGTGGCCGCAGAAGGGCCTGGCCTGCGTCCTGGGCAGGACCTGCGCCTGTTTTCACTTTCTTTAGGGAAATGGAAGAACTTTTTAAAGAGCGGTTTCCTGGCGTGTTTTTCAGCCCGTTAGCACAGGATACCCCGTTTTAAAAAAAGAACAGAACAGAAAGAAGGGCTGTGCCGGAGCGGGCGCGGCGCGAGCGGCCGTCCTGGGGCCCGGGCTCTGGCCCGCGCGGGGGCTGGGGCGGCCCGGGCGGGCCCGCGGCGTGGGTGAGGAGGCCCGCCGCCCGGTCTCCCGCCCCGCACCCCCCGCAGGCGGCGCTCACCGGCCAGGTGAAGCCCAGCGGGAAGCGGATGGGGTTGCTGAAGGCGGCGCCGGCGCCCGCGCCCTCGGGCAGGCTGAAGGAGCCGACGCCCAGCACGGGCGTGACGGCGCTGCCGTAGGTGCAGGGCGGCTCGGGGGACACGCTGGCCTGGTAGTGCTTCAGGCACACGCGGAAGAAGGTCCTGCAGGCGCACGGCGGCGGCGCCGCGTCCCCGCGGCAGCAGTTGCGGTTGCCCAGCAGCCCCTTCTTGTTGACGAACTCCTGCAGCTTCAGCTCGAACACCCCCGAGCTCCCGACCTGCGGGGACGCGGCGTGAGCAGGGCCGGGGCCGGGCTCGCCGGGCTCCGTCCGCGCCGCGCGCGCCGCCGCCTGCCCCCACGGGCCCGACAACTCACCTGGCACAGCAGGGCCGCGACCACGGCGAGGGCCAGGGCGCACCGGCGGCCCATGGTGCAGCGCCCCGCGCGCTCGCGCCCCCGCGTCCCGCCGGTCCTGTCCCTACGGCGGCGGCCGGGGAGGCGAGGGGCCGAGGGCGCGCCGGGCGGCGTGGGCAGGGCGGCCGGCTCTCCCTCCCTCCGCGCGGCGTGGGCAGGGCGGCCGGCTCTCCCTCCCTCCGCTTGGGGCCGGCCGGCTCGGTCGGGCCGAGCTCCCTGGGGCGCCCTCGGCGGCCGGGGATGCGCGCGGAGCAGGGCCCGCTCGGAGAGCTCGCTCCCGCAGCAGCAAGTTTCGGTTTCCTCCTCTGGCTTCAGCCCACGCGTGGGGAAGGGTCCCCTGCTTCCTGCTTTCGTCTTAAGCGTCTCCGCAGGAAAAGGGAGAGAGGGAGGGAGGGAGAAGGCGTCCGGGAGGCGGCTCAGTTCCCCAGGAACCGCGGGGCTCGGCCCAGCGAGAGGCGCTCGGCGAGTCCACGGGCGCGGCGACAGTCCGGGGCCGGCGGTCACTCGGCGGCGGGCGCTCCGGGGGCAGCCGGGGCCGCCGGGGCCGCGCGGGCGGCCGCAGAGACTCGCGTCGTCCCCAGGAGCCCGGCCAGGGCCATCCGAGGCCACGCGCGCGGAGCGGGGCGGGCGCGGAGGGCTCGGCGCGGGCAGGGCTGCGCCGCGGTCCCGCGGGTGCGCGCCTCGGGTCTGGCTCCGCCGGCGCCGCGCCCTTATATCGCGCCGGCCGCCCGCATGGCTAATGAGATGCAAATGAGCAGCCCCCCGCGCGCGGGGCCGCCACAAAGGAGCCGCGCTCCGCCCGCCTCCCCGCGCGCCCAGTGGTCAGCGGGCTGCGAGACGCGGCCTGCGCCGCCCCGGGCCCCGCGCGCTCATTTACATCCTGCGGGGCGTCCGCGCGGGGATCCCGCCGGTCGCGGCGCTGCCTCCCCGGCCGGGCCCGAGCCCACGGGGACACGCGGGGCGGCGCAGCCGGGCTCGGGCGCGGGACGCGGCTGCGGGGACCGTCCCGGCCGCGGCGCCCGCCCACGGTGCCCCCGCGCGGCCGCGGCCGGGCCTCGGGGCGGGAGGGGAGCGGAGTAGGAGGCGGGTTCCCGGCGGGCCGCCTGCTGCCCGCGGCCCCTTCCGAAGGCGGCGTCTCCGGGAGAGGGGCCGGGGCTCCGGGGGCAGGGGCGCGCGCCAGCGGCGGGCAGGGGGCGAGCGCGCATCGGCCGTTTGGAGAAGTTGGGAAGGTCTGACGCCCACCCGCCTCCCGGCCGAGGACCCGGACTTTGCGTGCGGGGTCGAGGCCGGGGCGAGGTCCGTGCCCCCGGGGGCCCGGGGGTCGGGGCGGCCGCCGGGGGCGCGGGGTCCGCGTGGCGCGCCCCCAGCCGGGCGATGCTGGCGCTTCCGCCGCCGCCCCTCCCGCCCCGGTGCACGCGCGCCCTCCCCGCGCGACCCTCCGCCGCCGCCCCGCCCCCGGTCCCCGGCCGCTCTCGGGGCATTTCCCTCTCGGCCTCCCTCCGCCGGTAGAAAGTGAGTTTGGTGTGTGTCGCTCGCGTGGCTGTCATTACGGCAGCCTGTTATTGTGCGAGCCCGAATCAGTGGCTCTTTGTGCGCTCAGCTGTATGGAAATGCAGACCGCACCTGCTCCGCGCACAATGCGGGCGGCGAGCTCCCCTCCGCGCGCGCCGCGGCCTCTGCAACAAAGTCCGGCACATGCTCGGGGACCCCGCCCGGCCCCCGCCCCGACCTTCACACAGCCATCACCTTATTAGGGTTTTACACGTCCCTCGGACACTAGAACTTTTGTTTTCATTTTTTAAAAGGGAAATGAGTCTGTCGGGAGGCCGGGAGCGCACGCAGCACACAATGAATTACCTAAACCGCGCTCGCGCTCGCGGGCTCCGGGCGCCAGCTCCTGCCCGGGCGCCCCGCTCCGTGCCCGGCGCGCCCCGAGGTCTCTCCCGCCACTGCTCCGCCTCCTCCCCCGCACGCCCTCCTGAAGGGCTCCGTCAGCCCGAGGGCTGAGCTGTCGGAGCCGGGGTCCCGCGGACAGCAGCCGGCGGCCTCGCTGCAGGCGTGCCGCCGCCCTGCCCGTGGGGCCCGCACCGTCCCCGCAAAACGGGCTTTCACTGCAGCGGACCCAAGATCACACAGCATCGAGTAAACAGTGAAACGACCGCACGCGGCCACGTAAAACCACCCGGCCACGGCCACGCCGGTCCCTCCTGGGTAACCCGAGCCCTGGTTCCGTGGCTCCCGAATGCCGGCAAAGTTTCGGGACCCCCCCACACACACACTGCGGTTTTCCCACTGCTGCCTCCTCAGAGAAGCAAAACATTAATCGGAAGTAGCGTCTAAGGCTGAGGTGAGAAGGGCGGGCTTGGGCCCCCCCAGACCCCCGACTGTTTGGTTGCAAACAAATGGGAGCTTCAAAAGCTGCTGCGCCGGGACGGTGCCGCGCTCCCAGCCTGGCCCACGGCGCGGCCGGGACTCCCCACCCCGCCAGCTGGCCAATCCTAATTTAATCTTGCCACCTAGTGTCAGCATCCTTTTTATATCGCATCCATGTTTCCTCTGAAAGCTAATTTCTGAGGACTCTGCTCCCCGCAGCGTGGAAACTGGGGGGGGGGGGGGGAGGGCGAGATGGGGAGAGAGAGGGAGGGAGATGGGGAGCGGGACAGAAGAGGGAGGAATGTGAACTCTAAATGCTCTGTGCCGCTCAGACTGGGAGTCGATTCAGTAAGAAATGAAATATCAGGAACCTTTTAATTAGAAAATGGAAGTGGGAAACAGGCTCATTTGAATGTCTGTTTAGAAAACTGGAAATAAAAAGTTCCACGCGCAAGGGCTTAAACCTTGGGGGGAAAAGACTTGCCCCAAATCTTTAACAAACCCCCCTCAGTATAAAGTATTTGTTAAATTGACATGGCACAGATTTCTCGATTACAGCGGCAAAGCGGAGCTGAAAGGCATCGTAAAATCCATCAGAATCCTGCCCAAAGCCTTCATTCTTTTCCAGCTTAATTTATGCCACGCGATTCTGTGTTGGGGAAATCAAGCAGAACAGCCTTTCTCCTTCCCCCGCGCCGTCCTCTCCTTTCTTCCTTCCCTCCCCCTGCCCCTGCCCCCTCTCCCACTCCACGTGGGCTGCCCCCTCTCCCTCTCGAGGCTGAGCTGAGGGGACTGTTTAACTTCGGTGTTTCTATGGGAGCCTGTTGTAGTTTAACTCCTGCACACCAGTAGCTGAGATGAACAAAGGAGAGACTCGAGGTCCAACTATTCACCCTTTCTTTGCACTTTAATTTTCATTGATTGGGAAGACAAGGGGAGCCCTTAGGGATTCAGGCTGAAGGGGGATGACACGCCTTTAGACGCCATCAGCCCCCTAGCCAGCCATCTGCTCCGAACCAAATGGCGTTTTTTCACTCCCCAACTGCATGTCTCTATACTCCCGCACCTCAGCGCTCTGAACCCCCGAATGCGGGAGGGAGCTTAAGCTACAGCATGTTAAATAGACTTGCTCCGACTTGGCCCTCACAGCCAGATCCCCTCCCCACACACCATAAATCCTCACCTTGCTCATTAGGGAAAAGCAGGAAACTTTCTTTTAAATACTTTTTGATGTCTCAGCAAATTCACTGTACAAAGTGAGGCTCATTAGGGCTGAGGAGACACCCAATACATCAGACGCAGGAGTGGAGAGGGGCTTGCCGCCCGGTGGTGGCTTGTTCTCGCCAGACACACCGAGCTCACAGCCTGGACGACCCGTGGCTAGGCAGAACCGTGGCACAACCACCACAGCTGAGTTCCCTGTTTGCTGGAGACCCCAATTATTTTACCAACCATTAGGCCACTTTATCGAATGAAATGTGCACACACTCGGCTGTGAGTGAGACCTGCCACTGCGGTCACCCAATCTCGTGTCAAGCCCCCTTTCACCCAAAGAAAGGACCTTGTCTCAAGGTGGGTGCGTGGTGGTTGGGGGAGGGGGAGGGCCTGGGCAGATTGCAATAAACAATGCCCAGAACGGGCTTCAGACTCCAAGCCAGCCACAGGTTCAGTTTTCTGTGTAAACAAGTCTGGAGACTTGAGTGGGGTTTGTGTTTTCACAGACCAGCTGAACACTGTATACCCAACAGAGAGGGTCCAAAGAATTAGGGTCCTTGTTCAGAACAAAATTAAAAACTTCCAGGAAGCAAACCGGGTGTTGATCAAACATGCCAGCGAACTTGAAGGAGGAGGGGGAAGGAGCCCCAGCGTGTTTATTAATCAGTATTAGTATCACATCTCCCCCAGCACAGCCTTTGCTGCCTCTCCTGCCGGCAGCTCAGCAGCGGGACCGGCCTGCCTGCTGCGCCCACAGGAAGCTCCTGCAGGCTTCTGTGGGTGAAGCTGTATGTGCCTGTAGATGTCATGGATGTTTCCTCCCTTCTTTTAAAGGACCAAGTCCCCCAGCACAAGCACATTTACAGGACACACTGACCCGAATGTATTTAGACGTGTTTACACGTGGGTCATGTCTGGATCTCACTAGCTGAAGATACCTTCTAATCTGAGCCAGCGACTTTCAGCCGGTGCTGTGAGAATTCTTAAAACATGCAATGCCTGGCTGTTTAGCCAGGGCGCTGACCTCTGGTCCCTTAGATTGTCAAATTCAAAAATGACAACCGCCAACACAATAGCCGCCTGGTGTGAATGAATCGAAACCATGCCTTTTTGGTCAGATCAGCAAAAAATATATTTTTTGGTGTGCCTCAGAATTTTAACAATTAGTTTATGTGCCATGGGATGAAAAAGGTGGACAATCGCTGCCCTGAGCCGTTCATTCATCCATCCACAGCGGACGGAGGGGGCAGATCTAGACGCCGGAGGCTGCGCCCCCCCAGGTCAAACAGCTCAGCCCCCCGGGACCAGCCCTGCAGGGAGGGACGCCCCGCCCGCGGGTTTTGGGGGCGGGGGGCTGGGCTGGCGAGACGGAGGCCCCGGAAAGCGAACCGCCCGGACAGCGTCTCCCGAGCCTGTTCCCTCCCAGCGCGGGCCCCGCGAGCGAGACCGTGGCCCTGACTCCCGTGGAGCAGGGTCGCGGCGTTTCACAACCTCCCCTTTTTCTAGGGACCGGCAGCGGCGCGAGGGAGGCAGGGACGCGGGCCCCACGCGGCGGGTCGGGCGTGCGGGCGCGGCGCGCGGGCGCAGCCGCCCGGCCGGCGCGGTGCAGAGGCATGTGCGCATTTGCATGAGAAAGGGCGGGTCGCGTGGCTCGGGCGCCCGGCGGGACCGCGCGGCCCCTCCTCCCGCGCCGCCCCCCCCGCGCCGCCCCTCCCGCACCCACTCCGCTTCCCGCGTCCCCTCCTTTCCCCGCGTCCCCGCGGCTCCTCGCCCCCCCCGCCCCCCCCCCGTCTCCTCGGCGGCGGCGGCCTCTCCCTGAATCCGCGGATCATCTGCTCGGGGCTGCGCGCCCATCTCCATGACAAAGCGCGTGTTTACCTGGCCCGGGCCCCGGCGGGCGCGCCTTTGTCCGGGATCAGATGACCGCGCAGCTGCTCCGCCGCGCTCCCGCCCCGCCCCCACCGCCCTCGGACCGTCCCGGCGGAACGCGCGGGGCCCGCGGGGCCTCAGGTGGAGGCTGCCGTACCCCAAGACCCTGGGGTGCGGCACTCCGGAGGGCTTCCCGGAGGCGGGGGCGGTGCCGGGCGGGACGCTCGCTCGGAGCCGCGCCTCCGCGGGGCGGGGAGGGGCCAGTTTGGCTGGGACCCGCCGCGGACCACCGCGGGGCGCTGGCGGCGCCCCGCGGACCCGTCCGCCTTAGGCGGCTCCACTCCCGCGCCGGCCCACGGCGACCTCCGGGGCGGCTGCGCCCGGCCCGCGGGCCCGCGAGTGGACGGCGGGGCCTTGTGCGCCCCGGGACCCCGGCCCGACCCCGAGACGCACGGGCGGGTCCCCTGCCCCAGAGCTTGGCCCTGGAGACCCGAGGCCTGGGACTGGAGACAATGGTGGGGGAAGGGGAAGGGCGACGCGCGCAGGCCTTTCCCGAGCCTCGCTCTCGGGGACGCGCCCCACCCGGGAGGTCGCGGGCACCTGTCGCCGGTCCCCGGGCGGCCCGTCAATCACCCGGCCCGGCGCCCCGGGCTCCGCGGCGCAGTCGCCCCGGAGACGGCGCGCCCCCTGCGCTCGCCCCGCGCGGCGCCCCGACCCGCCCTCCCCGCGGACCCCGGCGGGACCCCGGAGCCCGGGAGGCGGGGCCTCGGACCGCGCTGTCCTCCCGGCCGCCGCCTCCCCCTTTCTGCGAGCATCTGCCCGGGAGAACAGATGTGGGCACCTGCGGTGACAGGCTGCATATGCTCCATCCCATTCACAGGCATTCAGACGCGGCCACAATGAGCGGCCTTTGTGCGCAGCCACTAAATATATTAATCTGCGCTCCCCAGAGCACCGGGCTGTTTAATTTTTCACCAGCAATAACATCTGATCTAATCCTTAAATCGGCTCCCAGAAGCCTGCCCTCCCGCCCTCCCCTTTCTGCCTCCCCACCCCCTCTCCCGAAAACGTGTGAAGCTATTCAACCTCCCACCTGTTGCCTGCTGGACCGGGCGTGGGTCCCGCAACATCTGACGGGGGCGGGGCGGGGGCGGCGGGGGCGCTGCCGGGCCACATGGGCAGAGCCCGGGCATGTTTTTCGGGAAAATACACACAAAGTGCTGAGCGTGGCTCCCCAAATGTTGTGCAAACAAAAAATGATAATTATTAAACAGCTTCCAGAGCAACCGGGCAGACCCATCCCTTGCGTGTGAGGCCTTTAAAAATGTACATAACGTTCCCATTTATCTCTTTGTTTATTAAACTCTCCAGGTTTTTATAAACACCGGTCAATAGGCCACACAGCCAAAAGGTAACATAAATCTCAGATGTAAGACTTAGATTTTTTTAGCAATTTTGTTGCACGACTCTTTTATCTTAGCATCCCTTATTCTGTTTTGATTTGTTTTCAGCCACAATGAGTCCTTTAGTGCCATTGTGGGTGTCACAATGCGGACGGACATCAGGCTGTGAATGAAGACAGAGGCAGTTTAAACAAACCACGCTCTTTCTTTCCTCTCCGCCCATTGTAATATGAATGGGCCTTCTGCATTCGCTGCTAGGAGACCGGCTTTGCAAAGCCCTGCTCCAGTAAATGGGCTGGAGAGAAAGGGACCCCCATAAACAGCCTAAGTATTGGAGAAAAAAGAGGGGACACACTTAGGCAAATGTTTTTCACCTTCCAATCCACACAATTTCTTAATCTCCAAGTGCAAGACCTACTTTCCAGCGCTGCATTCCTTGCTGTCCACAGTTTTCTCCCTTCTCAATACCTAGTCTTACCCCTCCCGCCCCTCCACCACCTCCCAGGGGACACAGAGTGGGGACAGCAATGGCTCACCATCAAGATTTGTTTTCAAAATGCTATTTTCTTTTGGGAAACTGGGAACAGGGCAGGGAACTGTTTCTCAGTCATCACCACTAATAACTAATTGTTAAGTGCTTTCAAGGTGTATGCATGGGGCTGTTAGGTAAGCAGGAGCATGGTTGGTGAGTCTGGATTTTTTAGGAACAATCACAAACTATCATTTGTTTTTGTTTTTGAACTGTTCCTATTAACAGTAGTAGGTTAATTAAGGCAAGAAATGTAGCTGTTTTCAGGTTCTTAAGGGCCCAGCAAAAGAGTTTCTCAGTGGCTAGAACTGAGTCATAGGCCACTGCTGAACCAACCACAGCCCAGCAAATGGGAAAACCAGGATTGGCTTATGGCAATCACCCTTCACAGCTGGGGCTACAGTCAGACCCAGCTGCCCCTGGCGCATGGCAGTGAGGCGGCCACTTCTTGGACTCATTTGTTCATTCACTCACTCACTGGTCATGGGGGCTGGAGGCCCCAGAAGAAACCGCAACTGCTGTTGTAAGTGCAGGACCAGCTCACACGGGTCCTATCCTGTCTCTAACAAAACCCAGAAACAAAGTTTACCCCGCCACACAAGTAACATCTCTGAAGAATCGAAGGTCTGGGCCATGACCAGAACCGGAACACCAGAACCCTTTCAAAGCCAAGGTCCACTGTCCAGGAAGATCGGTGCTGAAAACCCCCTAAATCTTGCCTTCAACCCTGGGTCCAGGAGACAGATTTGAGCCTCGCCTCCTTTCTTCGCTCAAAAGCCAATGCCCCAGCATTGGCTTCCACAGGCAGAGCAGCAAGCCCTGCTGGGTAACACTTTCCACCACTGTATAAATTATACAAAGAGCACAGAAGTAGCCCTGCTCTTTCCGTAGGACTGTCTTCTTTGAATGCTTGAGAGAATTCACCAGTGAGTCCAACTGTGTCTGGAGTTTTCTTTGTTGAAAACTTTTTACCTGCAAATTCAGTATAATAAATAAATATAGGGTTTAATAAATATAGGGTTACTCAGATTTTTTATTTCTTCTTTGATCAGGTTTTGTAAGATTCAAGGGATTTCTCCATCTCCACTGAAGTTGCTCAGTCTCCTTTTAAGCCTTAGACAAGTAAAGCTGAGATACCATCTCCCATGGTTAGTCTGGGTAATCCTGTCATCTCTGTTTTTATCATGATCAATATTGCTGCAGGTTTATCAGTTTCATTGATCTTATCAAAGAACCAGCCTTTTGTTTCACTGACTTTCTCTGCTGACCTAGGCAGAAATCAGGGCAGTCGTGAGTTCATCTCAGTTTCCCTCCTTTCGAGAATCCCCACCCTTCACTTTCTGTGTCTGTTGTCTGAAAATACTAAAATCATATATTTTGTCTAGTTTCCTAGTTGTTTAGTGTGGGAGAACCAGTTCTGGAGGAATTATTCCTTCATGGACAGAAGCAGAAACAGACTTTCAGGTGCAAGAAACAGAAGACCCTAATATAATAGTCTTAATTATTAGAGAAATTAAGTTTAGCATTCAAGTAAGATGATAAAAAGACATTGTCTCCTAGAACTCATAGAATTAGGAGGTAGAGTGGTCTTAGTTAACTTCAGCTCCACCACGTTGTCAGGGCACGGGGGGCGGGGGGTGCCCTCCTCTCTGCTCTACACTTGTGGCTTTCGGGCTCAGACATTGCTCACTCCCACCCATCATGCCTGCAGGGCCCAGAAGCCACAGGGACATAGGATGACTCTCAGAGGAAGAGGGACATGTTCTATGTGACGCTTTTTATCAGCAGTAAAACACTTCAGTCATATTTAGCGTGGATCCACCATGTAGAGAAGTCAGTGTGTTTTCATGGTTGTGCCTTTTTTCTCCCCCAATTTTTGGATGGTGAACTAGTATTTAAATGAAATCTAGGGTCCATGTGGTTGTTGCATTCAAAGAATTTCAGTCCAGCATTCAAATAAAATGAACGCTAATTCCAAATAAACCTTGAAGGCTACTGAAAGGGTCAGTCTGTTACCTAAAGAAGCCTGTCCTGAATCCTTCCTTCCCCAGTTCACTTCTTTCTCTACATTTCTTTTTTTTCGGTCTTTCTCGTCAACACGTTACTGTCCCTCAGTTCCCAGCTTCTCCCTACTTTCAATCTACAGTTTGTCTTTTTCCTTCCCTTTCTTGCCTTCCCTGGTTTCCTCTGTTACATAAGTTCTTCATCCCATTTTTAGGTTCTCCCCCAACTGGTAAAGCTGATGTGTGCAACAGGGCCCAGGGAAGTGCCTGCGTGTGGGGAGATGTGAGTGATCACACCTAATTTTTTTTCTCGTTACATAGATTTCTACGTACAACTTTTCTTTTAGTCTCTCAGGAAAGAGATATGCAAGTAATCTTTGGCTTTTCCTCTCCTTCACTGTAGTGTATTATAGAATTATAAAAAAATTAAAAAGCCTTTAGAATTTAGACTTGGGTTTCAGTAACAATTGTTCCACTTACAACCACTCGTACTAGTTAACCAGTTTTTAAAACTTACATTTAAAACGTTCCTTTTATCAGATTAATATGCTTATAGATTATAAAATTCAAACAGTATTTCTAGATTGGTAAGAAAAAATGGCAATTTCCCACACCACATATTCCCACTCCAAATTCCTTCCTCTACGTTCAACTCTCAAGTTTCTGATGTGATGTCCTTCTTTTTCAGTCCTGTGTACTGTCTGTGGACATCCTAACCCAACAGGTGAGGATTTAACTCTTCCTCCACCCCCATTTCCTAGACACTGTGGGGGCCAAAGGAAAATCACTGTCCTCCCACCTTCTAAGTCTTTCTAGCTGGGCTAATAGTCAAGTTAGCATGAGATGGGTTAACACGAGGAGGAAACATCCAAATCTTGTTATGGATGACATGCGAAGGTGCTGTGAGAATATGAGACCCAAAGACACACTGGGCAGTTGAGGGTTATTTGCCATTTTGGACAGAGGAGGCGGCAGGGGTGTGGGATTTCAAAGGGAAAGCAGGTAATTCACAGGTAGAAAGAACAAACATGTGGTAACCAAATTCTTTGGGGCCACCAGGAACAATGGGGCACTGAGGGCAGCTCAGCCACCAGGCTCTGCTAGTCCCTCCCTGTCCCCACGTTGTTTATATTAGGGTGCTGAGGGGATGTCTCTTCCTTCCAGCAGGTTTTTCTGCCTGGATTCCTTTCGGCAGCTGAGGGAAGGGTCAAAGGTTCTTTCTGAGTCTTTTGTTTCTTAATAAACAGCTTAAAATCAATATCCCAAAAAGCATATTTTAGGGTGGCAAAACTTTGGCTCCCTCAACACAGATGTTTATGAATACATATAAGGTCGCCTCCCATTCTCAAAAACAGCTCCATCGTCCTGTTGACTAAGTTGCCACTCAGTGTTTGCCTACTGAAATCGTGTGACCACCCTTCATGGCTGAGCACATGCTGTGTCTATTCTACCACTTGTCACTTAACTCTACAGATCCTTTAAAACATTCAAACATATCGAGCATTTGGTGGGTCACACCTTTCCTGGAGATGTGTCCCCAGGGTCTTCTGCTCCAGTCCAGGTGGTCCTCAACCTGCATCCTGGGACCATCCCTGCCCAACACTGGATTCCCACTCACCAGGTCCTAAGTATTCCTGCTTCTTGACTTCTTAGTTTCGGAGAAAAACCTCCTCCAGCATGTTTCTGAAATGAAGCACTTGGTAGATATTTTCAAGCTGCATATCTGAAAATATCTTCACTCTACCCTCACATTTAACACAGTTTGCGGGTAGTTTTTATCGCGCTCTACTACCAGTCAACGTAAAATGTATAAATACGTTTCCCGCATACACTGTGTTAACTAATTAACTTTTTCACTGAGAGAACTCCATGTTAGGATTAATTTCTTCAGAACTTTGAGGTAACTGCTCCATTGACTTTTAGCTTCCTGATTCTGTTGAGAATTTCCGTGCCTTTCTGATTTCCAATACCTTCAATGTGGCCCGTTTATTTTTCCTTATGGGAACTTTCTAGGATCTTTCCTTTATCACTGAAGTTTCGCGATGACGAGCCTTGGAGTGGACCTCTCTGGGTCTATCCTGCGGGGCGTGTGATGCCCTCAGTATGAGAACAGCCTCCAGACCTGGGAGTCCCTGAATTATTTCTTGAGTCATGTCAGTTTCTCTGCTCTCTCCCCTGTAATCGCTATTTTCACATGTTGAACTTCTTAATCTTCTACTTTTCTTATGTTTTCTTTTTTCCATGTCTTGTTTTTACTGAGTGATCAATTTTTTTTTTTTACCAATTTTTACATTTATTTAATATATCTTTATTGATTTCAGAGAAAGGAAAGGAGAGGGAGAGAGAGAGAAACATCAATGATGAGAGAGTCACTGATGGAGCCCACAACCCGGGCATGTGCCCTGACCAGGAATCGAACCCCCATCTCCTGGATCCCAGGTCCACGGTCAATGGCTGAGCCTCGCACCGCCGGGCGACCACTTTTTACATTTAAATTGTTGCTTTCTGAATTTTCAAGAGCTCGTCCTTTTTCTCTGTTCTTTTATGTACCTTTGCCTTCCAAGTGTAACATCACCTTCAGACTACCTTTTTACAACACTTCTTTCTTCTTCTAGTTTGTTTTTCCATTTTTTTCTGTCGACCTCGTGTCTGCGGAGCCTTGGTCATCTGTGTGCGTTTAGGCGGCGGCAGGAAGGTTTTCTGGAAGCTCTGGGAGGTCGGCGAGGACCCAGGACGGGAGGACCCCGTGAGGCATGCGGGCCCCGGGCAGCCTGCGCCCGGCCCTGCCCCTCGTCCTGGGCTTGCTGCTGCCGCTGTCCTCTCGGCTCTGGGCCATCTCGTCCCCGGTGTAGGCCCAGTGCCCACTCCCAGCGCCCACTCCCACTCCCAGCGCCCAGCTCCCGCTCCCAGCGCCCACTCCCAGCGCCCGCTCTCACTCCCAGCGCCTGCTCTCACTCCCAGCGCCCAGCTCCCGCTCCCAGCACCCACTCCCAGCGCCCACTCCCGCTCCCAGCGCCCAGCTCCCGCTCCCAGCACCCACTCCCAGCACCCGCTCTCACTCCCAGCGCCCAGCTCCCGCTCCCAGCGCCCAGCTCCCGCTCCCAGCGCCCAGCTCCCGCTCCCAGCACCCGCTCTCACTCCCAGCGCCCAGCTCCCGCTCCCAGCGCCCAGCTCCTGCTCCCAGCGCCCAGCTCCCGCGCCCAGCTCCCGCGCCCAGCGCCCAGCTCCCGCGCCCAGCGCCCGCTCTCACTCCCAGCGCCCAGCTCCCGCTCCCAGCGCCCAGCTCCCGCGCCCAGCTCCCGCGCCCAGCGCCCAGCTCCCGCGCCCAGCGCCCGCTCTCACTCCCAGCGCCCAGCTCCCGCGCCCAGCTCCCGCTCCCAGCGCCCAGCTCCCGCGCCCAGCGCCCAGCTCCCGCGCCCAGCGCCCAGCGCCCGCTCCCAGCGCCCACTCGCTTCCCGCAGCCCACGCTGGGCTCTGCCTCTTCCTGAACCTCGCCTCTCCCCGACCGCGCAGCGCGCCTTAGGACGGCCCGTCTCACGGCCTCTCTTGGCGGGACCCACCCGGAGCAGGCGCCGAGCTTGGCCTGCGGGTTTATTCCACTTAGAAAAAGTGCCGGGAGAGCCCCGTGCGCTCGCTGAGACGCCCGCAGGTGGGCACCGCCCTCGGGATGCTCCCCGAGCGACAGGCGGGTTCCCCGCGCCGCAGCCTCCGGCCGGGCCGCGTTCCCGGGACGCGCGGGTCGCTCTCCGCAGCGAGGGAGGCCGGTGCCGGCGCTCGGCCGCCAGGACGCTCCCGGGAGCAGCGGAGAGCGGGCCTGAGCGGGACTCCGAGGCCGCCTGACCGCCGGCCCACGCGCTCGCCCCGAGGGGAAAGGAGGCGGAGACGCGGCGAGCGCCCACTCGGCCCGAGACGACGCGCGGCGGGGCGGGGCCCGCTCGCCCGGGGGACCGCCGCGGGCACCGACTCCCCCGCTTCCCGCCCCCAGCCCCGCCGCGTCCCCGCCGCACCTCGGCGTCAGGGACCCCACCCGCCCCCGCTCCTCGCGGCCTCTGGCTGCGGACCCAGCGCCCAGAGGCGCGAGCCACCGGCGGAAAGCCGGGGCCGCCCATGCCGACCTCTGTCGCACAGCGCGGTTTCCTAGGCAACGGGCGCCGCGCCTGCGTACCTCGCTCCCTCGCCGCGTCGGCCCCGCCCCTCGCACGGGGCGGTCCCTCGAGCGGAAGCCTGTCGAGCGGAAGCGGAAGTGCGCGAGCGGCTGCGGCGGGACCGAGGGCGCGGGGCTGGTCTCGGCTGCGCTGGCGCGTCTCTGGGTAGGGCCGGGCCTGGGGCTGTTGCCGTGCGGCGCCGCCCTCCCCCTCGGCCTCGGCGCCCTGCTGCGCGCGGCTCTGCGCGGCCGCCCCTGCCGTGAGCCCGGCGGGCCCGCGCCCTCGGCCCCGCCGGTCCCCTCCCGGGCCCGCCTGCCTGCCCCGGCCGGGCCCGCCGCCCTGCTCCCCGCGCCCGCCCCGCGCCCGCCGTCCTCACCCCGCCCGGAGCCAACGCTGTGCGCGCGCCTCCCGGGCCCCTGCGCTGCCCGGACCCGGGCCCCGGGACGGGGGACGCGGGCTCGCCGCCGGCCGGGAGCTTCCCCCGAGGGCGCCGTGTCCCCGTCGCGGGAAGGACGGGGTGTCGGGGCCTGAGGCCGTGGGCACGTTGGGGGAGAGGATGGTTCCAGGCGCCGGGCCTCGGGCCCTTTCCCTGTGAGCTGGAGGGGTCATGTCTCATCTTCCCTATTTTTAAGCGCTCCTGCCCTTTCGCTTCTCAGGTCCGCGTCGGGCCGCGCCCGCCTCAGCGCCCTTCCCGTGCTCTGCGGGGCACAGCAGCGAGTCGTTGGAGGCGAGCAGAAAACAGCCCCTAGATGGTAAGTCAGAGCCTGAGGGAGCCTCCGAGGAGGATGCCGTTTTAGCTTTGACTCGTGAATTTAAAAATGTATATTAGGTTCTTATCCTGAATTCTGCATAAATGAGGCCCCAGTTTTTACAGGTCTGCACACAGTTCCCTCTTCTGTGACACTGGTGTTTCATTGCCTCTGAGGGGTGGTCGCGAGCTGCAGTGGGTGGGGAGCCCCAGGGGCCCGCATCTGGGTTGCCCCTTAGATTGGGTGGGATCAGAAATTTTGTGAGGGCCCCAGGGACTGGGAGAACCGTCGGGGAAGGACACATCTCTGGAGTGAAATGCAAAGTGTTGGGTGGGGGCGTGTCCCAGTGAAAGGAACACAGGCTTTGGAGGCACAGGGGTTCCAGTCCCAGCTTTACTGTTACTGTCTGTGACCTCGGGCAGGTCACTTCATGCAACACACACTGCTGACAGCTGCCCAGTTCTTCCTGCCTTTGCTGGCAGATGTGTCTTTTCCAAGAGTCTGAACAAAACTGATACTGTGCCAGAGGGACCAGAGGGGATGTTTGCTATGGGGCTTTCTGATTTAAAAAGTAGCCATGTTCTTGTAGAAAATTCATAGAACAGACTTTTTACAATCTTATGGGTTTTGACATATGCACCCCCCCCCCCCCATGTTTCTTTTTTCCTTAACAACCCTGAGCCTTTGCTTCCCTCTTTAAAGATCCAGATGTTAGACAGGGACTTTGTCTTGTTCACTGCTGTGTCCACAACTACTAGCACGGGGCCTGGAGCATAGTAAACTCTAGATGAGTGTTTATTGAGCACATGTGGACATGTGGGTCTCATGCCTTTGGTTTATTTGGAGGACCAGAATATAGTCTCTTTACTCTCTTTAGTCTTTGGCAGTAGGAAATAGGGTTCTGTATCTTTCTAGTCTTGGCATTCTTCCAAAATAGGGAGAGTGTGAGATACTGGGCGGCCAGAACAACCGCCCATGAGAGCCCCTCATTTATCTCCAGGCTTGCTTGCCTGCCTCCATTCTCCAGGACATAGGCAGGGCCATGTTTCTAAAATGCACGTGCTTAAGAGCTTTGACCGACATCTGACATCCCTTCTGATGAAGTGTAAATGCATGTGTGGTTTGCACACTCTTTTGCTGTCTGGCCCTGCCTACTGCAGCCTCAGATCACTCTACCTCCCTTAAAGCAGAGGTTCTAGCCATACTTAGCATTTGGGGTTATTTTTTTCTATTTTCCATGTTTGAGGAACATAAAGTTGCAGGTTGAACTAGTTAATAGAACAGTTGTTTTAAGCACCTTAGAAATATCCACTTAATAATAAAAAGGAACCTGGACTTAAAAGAATTTACCCCTTACCACTCTTGCTTCATGCCTGCTGTCCACCTACTCTCCGCCTCTATCGGCCACTCAGGACGGCCATTGTGGGTCCCCAACCTGCGCAGGATCTTCTGCTGTGTCGTCCCCCCACTCCCCCCCACATTCACGCTCTCTGCCCTTCTCTGTCCTACAGTTAAGCCCAAGTGCCCGTTGCCTGTTGGACATTTTCCTGCTGGAGTGTAAGGTGCTGAGGGCAGGGCTGTCTGTCACGTTCATGGCTCGTGTCTACTGTAGTGTCTACCTCAAAGCTACTGGCTGACTAATTATGTTCAGAAAAGACTACCTGGGTAGTGTTGAGGCGAGCTGAGTGCTAACGAGTTACAGCTGCAGATGGACAGCCTGTGTACTTTGCCTCAGCATTTTCCCGTCTAAGACTCATCTCAAGGAGATGACCCAGGATGTGCTCAAAGGTTTTTATGCGTGGATGTGAGTCACATTCTTATGGCGTACAGTATAGGAAATAACTTAAACATTCCGCAGTGGGGTTCAGAGCTCACTTCACATCCACATTGTGCACCCATTAAAAGTTACACGATACAAGGTCAACGTCCTGACTTGGGAACACATATATCGTAATAAATTAAGTCACAAAGTAGATTATAGAGTAATATGGTCACACTTTTTATAACAACTAGAAATACATACTCTAAAATATTTATTGTAGCCCTTATCTTTGAAAGGTGAGTAGTTTGTTTCTCTGTTCTATGATTTTCTGCAAAGAGCATGGTTAATTTATTTTTCATGGCTACTGTTTTAGTCAGAAAAAAATTTTACAAATATATTTCCAATATTAAAAAGTAATCTAGTTTATAAAAGTCGTAAGTATAGTAAACCCTCATATTTATATGGCTTTGTTTTAAATTTTGAGATAATTTAAGAATTTTGGACTGGTGCTGGGCAGATTTTATTAAGCTTTAGGTAATTGATGAGAAGTGTTTGATGAATAAATTTATAATCTAAATGAAAGTACGTCACACCAATTTATGAAGTAGGTTGTGTAAAGCTCACTTTGCAGATAAGAGAAACGAAGCTTATAGAATGAGGTGACTTGCTGAGAGTTTCACTGCAAGAAAGCAGAGGTTTGAGTTTGACTCTAGTTTGATTCTGGAGCCTTTCCTTTCGTCATCAGACCTGCCCCGCGCCTGCCTCCTCTTAGAGACAGCGCACAGGCGTCTGCTGACAGCTACTGAGCGTCTGCATCAGCCTTGCTCTGGTTTTCTGACTCAGCACCAGGGGTCATGGCCAGATTTGTGGGGGTCCTCCAGGGCACCCTGAGTCTGGACGTGTATACCTAGGTGTAGTAAAGTGGATCCTGATAGCTATAGGCTTGATTCTTGGTTGAGTAAGCTTCTTATTCTGACATGTAGAACAGTAAGGAGGACTTTATTCAAGACTTGCCATTGGGGGGAGGGGTGGGGGGGAGGGTTATAGCCAACAGACAGAGTGAGGGATCAACAAGAATCGGGGCAGGGACTGAGGAGTTTGATCAGATGTCGGGGTTGGGGGATTCTCTAAACTGACAGCAGGATTCTTGGTAAAACTGGCCTCTGCAGAGATGAGCAGGAAGCCTAAGATCGCAGCCTTGTGGAAAAGAGGGCCCAGAGGAGCCTGCTTGACGTTGGTCCAGGAGGGTGTCTGCTGGATAAGCCTGTGTGGCAGCCCTGACAGGTGGAGACCACCTGAGTGGCAGCTACCCTTAGTTTACTTACTCGCCTGGTTGTCTGGATCCATAAGTACTCAGTAGACGTCTATCTAACACTGTCCCATGTGCTGCTGTGGGATAAACCTTGGAATCCTCATCCCTGTTCTCTCTCTCTGTACAGGGTTCCCATAAGTTGTGTTTTTTTGTTTGTTTGTTTTTTGGGGGTGAGGGGAGGAAAGGAGAGAAGGAGCAGACTTCAGATATCCCACATCAGCCATGGGGGGCCTCACTGAGAGGACCCAGGCGCAGCCAGCACGTGACCATTGAAGTCTCAAACAAGCACGGAACAAAGGACTGCATGGTCTGTCCCTGTCCTCCAGCCTCCGATTAGCAGATCCACTGACACTGTTCCACTCTCACAGGGTGTAGCTCTAAATTTGCTCTCCACTCAGATCAGAACCCAAACGCTGGTGTTGCGTGTTGTTTGTAGATTTTTGTCTTGCAGGGATAAATCTAAGGTTATGGTTTTATTGTTCTGTGGGACACAAACCTGCTTTGTCTCCAACTGTAGAAAGCTTGTTTTAGTCAACTCCAGCTCTTCAGGTCCCTTTGCATGGGTGGTGGGTGCCCTGACACTGTTGGGATGCTGGCCATATCCGAAGGTGGCTGCAACCACTGGTACTGGTGCTCCTGCAAGTGCTGCTCTGCACATGGGACCTGTCCCCATGGCTGTCCATAGGTCCATTTGTCCCCGTGTCTGGAGTGGCTCTGGATGTGTAGTCTGACCTCTCCTGCTGGTGGCAGGTAGGGCTGATGTGTTTTTTCTGAGGCACGCCAGTCCATTCTCTATCCTCTGAGAGACTGAATAAAGGGGCTTCTGGACTGGGCTTTCTTCTGTCCACTTCCTGTTGCTGGTGGCCAGCGCCTGGGATTGATCTGGCTGTGAGGACGATGGAGCCCTTCCTGGTGGGGAGGCTGCCTCTGGGGCAGCGTGCTCCCATGTCCCTGCTGGCGGCTCCGTGAAATGTCCTGCACTGGTGCTGCTTGAGGGCACAGCTCTGCTGCTTACTCCTCCACCCATACTTGGAGTCTGTGCACTTGGTGATTCCTGATTTCTCCTTACGCACCTGCCCTTTGATGCCTTCATTTATTCATCCACAATTACTGGCCCCTCGAGTGGCAGACACTGCTGGGTGTTGGGGATGTGACAGAGTGGCCTCTGCCCCAGAGGGGCTCACACCCGTGGGACTGGTTTCCCAGGCTGTATTTTGGGCTATAAGACTCCTACCAAATGAAACATGACTTGTTTTCTTTCTAGACAACAAAATTTCCATGTAATTTACAGGTAGAATAAATTCTATATATGTGGAATCGTCTTTAAAACTACCTGAAGGTAGATGATGAAAAACCTCAGTATTGCTCTTGCCAATAAAAGGCTTGTAAAACAAACAAAAAAATTGTTTAAAAAGGTAATGTCCATAAAATTATCTTTTTTTAAAAAATTTTTTTAAGCCTCAGCCAAGGATATGTTTTGATTTTAGAGAGAGGAAGGGAGAGAGAGAAACATCAATTGTTTGCCTCGACCAGGGATCAAACCTGCAACCTTTTGGTGTACGGACAATGCTCCAATCAACCAGGCCACCCGGCCAAGGCCACAGAATTATCTTTCAGAACACTTGTTTCCCACCATGCTGCCTACATTGACGGGTGGGTGGTGTGGTGCTGAGCATGTTGAGCTGAGTGGAGGGTCCCTCTGCTGTCACAGGTTCCAGGTTTTTGTGTCCGAATTTTTCTTTGCAAATGCAGTAGAAGAGCACATTGTGCGGTAACATTCCGGATGTAGTTTGTGATTCAAAATGGGAGAGATTGGCAGCGTGAAAGGCAGGAAACACCAGTGCGTATTTAATCAAAATAGTGAGCTTTCATTGCTGGGGTAAAAAAGGAGGAAAAACATTTGAATGAAATCAAAGCAGAGCTGAGCCTGATTCCTTGTAAAATAAAGGAGAATGTTTGGGGAAGCTCAGCGTTGTCACTTGCAGTTTTAGTAGAAAAATGCCTGAAAGAAAAATCCTTTTTGTTGGTGAAGGAAGGCAGCCAGACCCAACGTGGTGAGGCCACTGCACAGATGGGGGCCCAGCTTGTAGGGCTGGGGGTGAGAGCAGGTTCTGTGCTCCCACTGGCTGCTGGTGGGCTTGGGAGAGGGGTCCACAGAACCCAGCTTGGAGCCTGGTGAAAGAAGGGAAACCAAGTCACACAGCTTGTAACATTTAGTTTTGCTTCCCTCCTTTTACACCCTGTCCAGACCTGTACCCACCTACCTTTGGAACATCATAAAAAAAACCCCTCTGTTTCAGAAACATGTAGCCTTCCTAAACTAGGACCCATGCCTGGAGGTCCAAATGGCAACCACCTCATAGTTGAGATAATCCTCAGAAGTCACATACCTTAGTATGTTCCCAAGATAAACACCATCCTAGGGATCCACACAGGTGTGTGGATCCGTGTGTTCTGTTATATTTAATAACTAAACGAACAAGAGTTCTCTACATTTCAACAAATGTGTTACTTGTGTCCACTCAACTTTTATATATTTTTCACTTAATGGCTCTTAAACAGGCAACGTCAAATCCTGATGGGGCCAGTGTTCATTAACAGGCAGTTCTCACAGGACACCCTGTGCAGTGCCCACCGCTTCTCATCTGTGACATGGAGTTACAGATGTTTACCTGTCCGTCATTGTAGAGACAAGGTTTTTGTGTGGAGTGCGCAGTGTGTCTGCTGGGAGTGAGCTCCCTGCAACGAGGGAGCTGTTGCCAGCGAATGGGCTTCAGCCTCTGATGGTTGCTGCACTCAGTCCTCAGTCCACAAGAGGCTCCTGTGTTCTTGTGTTGCTTTTGCATAATGAGGATTTTTTGTTTTATCAAAGGACACTTCGCCCTGACAACTTAAAGAAAACCAAAGTGAAAAGAACAGGCAGTTAAGGCACAAGATGTCATAATTGAGTTTTTCTGACCGTTGGGGGATGTTGTTACCACCTCAAGTAATGTCTCGTGTCACATCTTTTATTATGGAAAGATGTCTTAGTATCAAGTACTCTGCTTAGATTTTTTTTCAGATGTTGAGTTCTAACTCTAAACTCTATCTTGAATTTTTCACATTTTAGAAAGGGCAGTTTTCCATTCAAAGTCAGTTACCGTCTCAGATGTTACAAACATTTGCTGTAGTGAACTTTATGTACTGTATTTTTGACCTGAAGTTGGGGATCCGTGCATGCGCAAAGCTCACCTAACTTATACATAGATTTTTGACTGTATAGATAGGCAGCACCCCCTGATACCCACGTTGTTCAGTGTCAGCTAGTTCTCTTTTTAACCCCAAAAGTCTCCCCTTTGCAAATCCGACCCTCCTGCCTGCCCTCACCCAGATAACCCCTGATATGCTCTCTGTCACTACAAATCAGATCAGCTCTCAATGAGCTAGAATTTTATACAAATGGAATCAAACAATGTGTACTTTTTTTTTTTTGGCCTGGCTTCTTTAACTCAACAAAATTATTTTGAGAAATACCGGTTTATGTTTTAGGTTTTCAAAGTTAACTTTTATTTGGGTTCGTAACTGGGAAATACTACTTCTTTGAAAACCGTTACCTGTTTTGAATCCAATTGGGAAATCTCTTGAATAATAGTCTTAGTTTAAAATCTTAAAAGGTGCTATACTCTATTGTCCTTGGAAGGTCAAACTGAAACGTATATTTGGCTGGAGTTCCTCACGCATCTTCATGGAAACTCTAGGCCCGGGTAGAGAATGGATATCGCGTTGTCGTGTATGTGTTTTGTCAGATGCCATAATGACCGATCTCCTTTCCTTTCCAGATCTTCCGGTTCAGTCATGGGTGTGAGAGGCTTGCAGGGGTTCGTGGGAAGCAGCTGCCCTCATGTGTGTACAGTAGTAAGTTTCAGAGAGCTGGCCGAGCAGCACCGAAGCAAGCACCCTGAGTGCCCTCCCACTGTCGTGGTGGACGCCATGTGCTGTCTCAGGTACTGGTACACGCCCGAGTCCTGGGTGTGCGGCGGCCAGTGGAAAGAATACTTTGCTGTTTTGCGAGATTTTGTTGGCATGTTTACCGCTGCCGGCATCAGGCTGGTGTTCTTCTTTGATGGCATGGTAGAGAAGGACAAGAGAGAGGCTTGGGTGGCACGGAGGCTGAAGAACAACAGGGAGGCAGCCAGAGTTTTCCGCTACATCAAGGCACATGGGGCGCAGCCCGGCAGGAGCATGTTCCTCATCCCTCCGGGGCTGGCCGTGTTCACACGGTGCGCCCTGAAGGCGCTGGGCCAAGAAACTCGGTGTTCCCTACAGGAGGCTGACTATGAGGTGGCTGCCTATGGCCTCCGGCACAACTGTCTAGGGATTCTCGGAGAAGACACCGACTATTTGATTTATGACACCTGCCCCTACTTTTCAATCAGCGAGCTCTGCCTGGACAGTCTCAGTACCATCATGCTCTGCAGGGAGAAGCTGTGTGAGAGTCTGGATCTCCACCTGGCAGACCTTCCTCTTCTGGCCTGCCTGCTGGGCAATGACATCGTCCCGGAAGGCGTGTTTGAGACGTTTCGGTACAAGTGCTTGTCCTCCTATACCTCTATAAAAGAGAACTGTGACAAAAAAGGCAACGTCATCTTAGCTGTAGCAGACCACATATCCAAAGTTCTTCGTTTACATCAAGGTGAGAAAAAGCTAGAAGAGATGTTACCTTTGGGACCAAACAAAGCTCTCATTTATAGGGGGATGGAATCATATCTTTTGCCAGGACAGAAATCTCCATGGATTTCCCAAAAAGCCAGAGTTATAACAGTGGACAAGCAAGTATCTGTGAGTTCAGACCCTGAGTCCAAGCAAGAAAGTCCCATGTGTACAGACCCGGAATCCAAGCAAGAAAGTCCAATGAGTTCAGACGCCGAATCCAAGCAAGAAAGTCCCATGTGTACAGACCCTGAATCCAAGCAAGAAAGTCCGGTGAGTTCAGACCCTGAATCCAAGCAAGAAGTTGCCTTGTGTACAGATCCTGAATCCAAGCAAGAAAGTCCTGTGAGTTCAGACCCTGAATCCAAGCAAGAAGCTCCTGTGTGTACAGACCCTGAACCCAAGCAAGAAGACCCCATGAATATGGAGCCTGAAATCAAGCAACAAGTAACCATGGTTTCAGACGCTGAAATCTTAAAGGTATGTAGAGAAGCCCGCCCACACCTAATATGTCCTGGTGGAAAATGTATCCATTGAGGGGCGTGTCAGTGAATATTGACCACCTACAGTGGATAAGGTGCTGTGGGGACACAGCAGGACCCTAGGAGTTTAGTTAGGAAGTTTGACATAAGCCACGAGAACTCACATTGTAAACCATGGTTGACACTGTCACTTGACTTACAGAAGAGAGCTCTGGAGACTTGAAGGAGAGAGGTCCTTGTGGGTTAAGATACAGAGAGAAGCTCCTGAAGAGGTAGAAGTGGAGCCAGACCTTAATGGGGCTGACGTGTGTGCTTCATACAGGCAAAGACTGTAGAGTTGCCAAAATTTAAGATTTCTTGGTAGAGTAAATACAACTGTCTGGATAAATCTGTCAGAGTACCAATTCATTTGAAATAAAAAGAATCAGAAGTGGGAGGGGGAATAGGAATGTGTTAGAAGCTCTTGCCTTAGGAGGGTCGTGAGATACAACTGTGACGTTTCTGATGGATTCTGTCAGAAGGGCACATAGGGAAACAGGTCACTGACCATCTTCATTGGTTAGAGTATCGGGTAGGAACTCCTTAAAAACTTTCTTTTCAACCTTACCGTAAAGCTGCTGGCCTGCCCGCTTTCTTGATTTGAAGACACTTTAGCAATGAAGTAGACATGTTGGTAGTCTTCTAGCCTTAGGATGTCAGCGAGTGCTAGCCAGCCAGGTGTGTTTGATGTGTCACCTCCTACAGTCCTCAGTAGTCTTGAGGTTGGCACTTTCATTAGCCCTGAATTATGTATGAAGAAAGGGAGGGGTAAGGAAGTGAAGACATGTCTGCAGTAATGAGTCAACGTAGCCAATGTGTGTAATGAGACAGTGATTCATGGAGTTTTTGGTATTTCAAGTGGTCCTGATGCCACATTTTAAATGCCGTTAGCTGTAGACTGTTTGGATTTAAATTTTGGGTGGTAATGTAGATGATTATCCTGCAGTGATAAGAATGTCCTTCACAGGAAAATAAAACTTATTTGTAGGTTATTGTAGCCCTTCTGGTTTTAAGTTCTTATTTAATGAGAAAGTGAAATCATTAAAATCATACATCTCCTCACCTACCATGTGCTCAGGCGTGGCAAGGCAGGTACAGACGAGTGCTCAACACGTGGTTTTCACTCAGTAAGAAATTACTGAGCAAAGGAGTGGGTGTGACACAGTTTCTCCTTCCAAGGGGTTTGTATTTAGTGGAGAGATCAGACAAGATGAACTCTGCAGGGTCAGTGTGAGTCGAGCCCCATGAGGAGGGGAGCAGAGGGTTTATGGAGAGGGTGACACTTGAGGTTAGCCCTCAAGGGAAAGGGGCTGGTGAAGTGGGAGGCTAGGAGGACTGGGAGAGATTTTATGAAGCACAGGTGCAGGTGGGAGAGGGTCGAGCATCGTAGGAGCACTGCAGGTATGCACTGTGACTGGTGATCGCAGGTTCTCTGAGGCCAGGAGGTGTGTCCCGGGAAGGGATTGAGGCCATTGTTGTAAAGGGGCCTTGACTGTTAGTGTGAAGGATTTGTGGCAGCTGCGCAGACGCTTAAAGGAGGGCAGTGGTTGGGGCTGTGTTTGCGGATGGTGGAGAGGTGAGAGACTGGTCTGGGGCAGGTCCAGCAGAGCTTTTCCCAGAGTCCTTACTCCTGGGTGGACAGAGGACTGATTTGGAGTCAGTGAGTCTGGTGGGTGCTTGGGTGCTGGAGGACAGGGAGCAGTAGAAAGCTCTCAGCTAAAAACCCAGAGGACAGGAGACACAGGCATCAGCTCGAGTTTGGGGGACAGGTATTCCTCGCTGTGTGCCTGAAGAGCACCCGTGTGTGACAAAAAAGTGCTGACTTTTTCTAGTCAAACGTTCTTTTGTTTGCAAAGAGAAATCCATCGTGTCTAAATTTTGCACAGATTGCTAGGGCCCGTCACGTCCAGGCAGAGAGCTACCTGGTGTACAACATCATGGCCAACGGGGAGATCGAGTGTAGCAACACCTTGGAGGACGCACTGGACCAGGCCCTGCCCAGCCAGGCCTTCGTCTACCGCCCGGTGCGGCAGCGCGTCTACTCCCTACTGCTAGCCGAAGGCCAAGGTGAGTCCTCATGATGACGCAGGGCGCAGGTGATTTCTGACACTGGCCAGATAAGGCCACAGATGCAATTAAATAGGGTTTACTCTTCAGCGAAATCTGTAGTGAGAATATCACTGACATCTGTATAAAGTCAGAGAACGGCCACGGGCGTCTGTGTATAATCAGCAACAGTTGGTCAGCAGTCAGAACATTTTTTCTATAAAATGTTATATTTCTATACCTTAAAAGGACTCGTGCTTTTGGTTTTTTAAAGGATGAAAACCCTTTTCTCCTGCAGAAGTGTTGGTATGTTTATTATTAGCAGACACTGTCTACTTACTCTCCCTCAAAATAGGATTTTCTTAAAATAATTTTATAAAATGTAGAACATCATGTTTTAAAATATAAACAATTTTCCTTTAGGGTGTTTGTAATTAAATTTATGTGTCTTCCCATCTCTATGTCCATTGTGTAGTAGCAGCGAGAGTATAGGGAGAGGATATCAGTGGCCAGAGCAGTGGCCTGGGAACACCTTTAACACCAAGTACAGAGTCCATCAGGCCCCTAACCCTCTCTGAGGAGTAGTTTGGGGGAGTGGGGGAAGGAGAAGAGCACTTCCTCATAGAGACTAGTGGTGCTTAATGCAGGTAGTAATCTGTTGCCTTGCTCACCTGAGACAGGCTGACTGCACATGTCTGATGTGAGAGGTGATGAGAGAGAAGCTGATTTAAAAACAGAAACAGAGCCTATGTAATAAACTTTGGGACCAAATATTGTTAATTTTTTTCTTATATGGCTGGCTCTCTGCCCATATTCTTTCTGAACATGAATGATTGCACATTGACTAATGATTAAAAAAGATATTTTCATCATGAAAAAAGTTTACATTGTAGGATATTTGCCTGGAATTGTTTTTAGAGTACAGTTCACCCTTGAACAAGACAATATAGGGGTTAGGGGCATCAACCCCCACACTGAGTCAGAAATTCACGTACAACTACAGTTGGCCCTCTGCATCCTCAGATTCCTTGAAAATTAGGGGTTTGAACTGCACAGGTCCACTTACTAAAATCTGCGTATAAGTGGACCTCTGCAGCTCAAACTCATGTTGTTCAGGGTTCAGCTGTATTTCATTAAATGAGGTTAAAACACATAAACTTTACTAATTTAAACTTCATATTTTGTTAATGTCCTTTATTTGCACTCATATAGATAACTTCATTAGAAAGCCATAATAACAGGAAACATTGCTTTAATTGAACTTGTCTTCACAATTGATCTTTAACTTCCTTTTCCTTAACTTTTTGGATTTCTGCATGAAGTTTACGTTATTAGGATGTGAAAATAAAATGCTGCTATTGCTGGTTTATTCATGGTAATGATAATGAAGCATTATCGGTCTTATCTGCTTGGCTTAGCTTATCATTCCTTGTGTACTTGAAAATTATGTCTATGCTGCAGTTGTTGAGTGGAGTGTTCCAGAAATATCAGGAGTGAGAATAGGCTGTTCAAGTCGTCTACCAAGTTTCCATTGGCTTGTTCTTAGTTCTTGAGAAAAGAGTGTTTAAGTCTTCATCTGTTATTGTAGATATTTTTATTTATACTTTAAGTTTTGGGGCAGGTTTTTTTGGGGTTTTTCCCCCCCAATACATCTTTATTGATTTCAGAGAGGAAGGGAGAGGGAGAGGGAGAGAGAGAAATATCAATGATGAGAGAGCCAGCATTGATCGGCTGCCTCCTGCACGCCCATGACTAGGGATCAAGCCCGCAACCTGGGCATGTGATGTGCCCTGACTGGGAACCGAACCACAATCTCCTGGATCCTAGGTCTATGTTTAGCTGTTGAGCCATTCCTGGCTGGGCTATACTTTCAGTTTTGTTAGTTTTTGCTTCAGATAATTTAGTTCTGTTGTTAGATGCATATATATTAAGGATTGTTTTATGTTTCTTAATTAATTGACCCTTTTTTAACATTATGAGATTTCCCTTTTTAAAAATCTGGTAATGTTCCTTGTCTTGAAGTTGGCTTTGTCTGAGACTCACTTGTGCACTCTAGTCTTCTTATGATTAGTGTTTGCACGGTATATCCTTGTTCTGTCCTCTTACCTTTAAAACATTTCTTTATATTTGAAGTACACTTCTTTTAAGCAGCATATTGTCTGACAATCTCTGTCTTTTAATTAGAATGTTTAGACCTTTTACTTTTAATGTAATCATCGGCATTATTGGGTTTAAGTCTTCCATTTTGCTCTTCACTGTGTGTGTCCCCCGCCCCCCCTTATATACACCTTTTCTGACTTCTTTTGGATCAAATGAATAATTTTTATTTTGTTTTATATTTTCTTTGGGATTGTTAGATTTACTTGTGTTTTTATAGCAGTTGCTCTAGGGTTCATAATATTCATCTTTAAATTACCACCGTGCCTTCCCGTATTGTTCTACCATGTTATGTATAACGTGAAAACCTACAGTGCTCTACTTTCACTGTTTCTATCATTTTTGCTAATGTTGGCCTAATATCTTCTGTATATTTTTAAAACTTTTTTATTTTGAAATAATTATACACTCACAGGAGTTGCAGCAATAGTACGTTGAGTTCTATGTAGCCAACGCCTGGTTTTCCCCAGAGATGATGTCCTATGTAGTCAAGTACAGCATAAGGCAGGAAATCGACACTGGTACAGTGCTGTTAACTGGACTGCAGACCTTAGTCGCTTCCCGCCCGTTTTTACGTTCCTTTGTGTCTAGTTCTATCCCATTGTACCCATGTTGAGATACAGAACTGGTCCATCACCAGGAACGCCCTGGGGCTGCCCCTCTGTGTGCTGCCTTCTGTCCCCGTCAGCCGCTTATTTGTCCTCTGTGTCTATATTTTGGTCATTTTGAAACTGTTACGTAAATGGAAACATACAGTACATAATTTTTTGAGATTATGCATTTATTTTAAACCCCCTAATACACAATTCTTATTTTTACTTTAAACTAGGGGTTGGCAAGCTTTTTCTGTGAGGGTCACTATAACAAGGATTTCAGGCTTGGAGGTCCCCCCAGACTCTGTAACCAGCACTGCGCCCGGCTGCTGTTGTGAGAGTAGCCACAGACAGTGGGCCAGCGGCAGAGCGTGGCTGCGTCCAGCGAGGCTTTGTCTGGTTTCCCGTGTCACAGAATCTGAATTCTGGGTGATCTTCCTGTGTCGCAGAGTAGTCTTTTGCTAATTTTCAGTCATTTAAAATAATGTGAAAAGCATTGCTAGCTTTCAGACTGTGAAAACAAACAGGCCAGATTTGGCTCATGGGCTATACCTCCCAGCTCTTACTTTAAGCAGCCACTTGTCGTTTAAGGGAATTAATGAATGAGAAAAAGTCATCTACATTCAGGGCAGCATTTTTGGTTTCTTAATTTATTTGTGTACATCCAAGTTTCCTTTAGGATTCTCTTTCTCCAGGAAAGAACTTGCTTTTACATTTCTTGTGGTGCTCATCGTATTTCTCTGAGTTGTGTTCCTGCAGATACCTTTACTTCAGAATTATAATGTTGCTGGATATAGAATTCTAGGTAATTTTTTGTTTAGCGCTTTAAACATGTCATGGGATATCCAGCTTGTATTGTTTCTCATTAGGTGGCAGTGGCCCTTCTTACTGTGGTCCCCCGTGTGTCACGAGGGTGTTTTCCTCCAACCATCTATAAGGCTTTTCTGTTCACCACAGTTTCCAGCAGTTTAAGTTGAGTGTCAGAGTGGCTTTCTCTGTGTTTATTGCACATGAGATTCCTGAACTTCTTGGATCTGTGAGTTTATATTTCCTGTCAAGTTTGGGGAAAAATTGAGTGTTACTTTATCAAATACTTTTTTCTGTCTTTGTCTCTCTAACCTCTCCTTCTGGGCCTTCGATCAAGTACATGTATAGTTTACCCCTCATAGTGCCCTTGGGTACCCCGGCTGGTTGTTAAGCCTCTTTCTCTCTGAGCTTCAGCTTGGGTAGCTCCTGTTGCTCTGTGTTCCAGTTCAGTGAGCCTGCCTTCCATGTGTAAGTGAGGCCATGCGATGCTCGTCTTTCTTTGGCTTATTTCACTTAGCATAGGGGTGAGGAACCTTTTTTCTGCTAAGGGCCGTTTGTATATTTATAACATCATTTGAGGGCCATACAAAATTATCAACTTAAAAATTAGCTATGAGAACTCCTAAATTTATTGAATTTTGAGTCCTGCCTACAGTTGCCTTGGCAGGGCCAGATAAAGTGGTTTCACAGTCCTATAAGGCCTCTAGGCCAGATGTTCCCCATCCCTGATAATACTCTCCAGGTCCCTCCATGTTGTGTCAAAGGGTAAGGGATCCTTCTTTCCATGGTGTAGATGTACCACAGCTTTTTTATCTACTCATCTCCTGATGGGCACTTGGGCTGTTTCTAGATCTTAGCTATTGTAAACTGTGCTGCTGTGAACATAGGGGTGCATATATTCTTTCTCATTAGTGTTTCAGGATTCTTAGAATATATTCCCAGAAGTGGGATCACTGGGTCAAATGGAAGCTCCATTTTTAATTTTTTGAGGAAACTCCACACTGTTTTCCACAGTGGCTGCACCCATCTGTATTCCCACCAGCAGTGCACTAGGGCTCCCCTTTCTCCACACCCTCGCCAGCACGAGTCGTTTGTCGATTTGTTGATGGCAGCCGTTCTGACAGGTGTGAGCTGGTACCTCGCATGATAAATATGTTTTTTAAAATCCTAGAGGAATGCCCAGCTGGGCGTGGCTCAGCGGTTGAGCGTCGACCTAGGATCCAGGCGATCAGGGTTCGATTCCGTCAGGGCACATGCCCAGGTTGTGGGCTCGATCAATGCCTCTCTCATCATTGATGTTTCTGTCTCTCTCTCCCTCTCCTTTCCTCTCTCTGAAATCAATAAAGATATTAAAAAAAAAAAAATTAAAATCCTAGAGGATTGTTACAAACTTGAAAATCCCAGTAATCGAGAGGCTAAAGTCCACATCGCTTCTTGCTCTCTTCTGGCCCGTACACTCCTGCCCCTGCCCACACACCCAGATTGGGAGAGGAGTGGCATCGTGTGCCTGTCCGGTGGGAATGACAGGAGCAGATTTGGGCCATTCTTCCATCTCCATGGGTGACATTACAGCATGAGGGAGAGTAACCCTAGCAAAGAGCTTCTCCTCCAGGCTTTGTTTCACTCTTTGAACTCAGCCCAGCTAATCAAAGGTTCCAGCCCTGCTGGGCGTGGCTCAGCCGTTGAGCATCCGACCTAGGATCCAGGCAATCGGGGTTTGATTCCCAGTCAGGGCACACACCTGGGTTGCGGGCTCGATCAATGACTCTCTTATCATTGATGTTTCTCTCTTTCTCTCCTTCTCCTTTCCTTTCTCTGAAATCAATAAAGATATATTTTAAGAAAAAAAAAAAAAGAGTTCCAGTGAGAAAACCAGCCTTTTCTCCTGGAATTGCCAGGCTCTGTTGCCTCTTTCTTTTTCTCAATATATAGGCATTAAGATTATTTTATCTTGGTTCAGACAAATCAAATTGCTGCAACATTTCTGCTATAATTTCAAAGTGATGGCCTATTAAAGCCTCTGAAGTGAACGGGCAAGCTCTAGGGTTTTCCAGGGAAACGGTTTATTGTTATTTGAAGGAGATCTCAGGCAACACTTTGCATCTGGCTCTGGGTTTTGGAAGGGCGGAAGCTGGCGCCATCTGAGGAGGGGAATCTGAATGTCTAGGTTTGGGTGCGGACATGATGGTGCTGCCAGACTTACTCTGTGTAAGCGTTGACCCTCTCTAGCCTCGGTGCACTGGCCTGTGCCCTCTGTGACAGAGGTCTGTTACCTTACCTGTCCCTGTTGCCCGTGACTTGTGAAGGGTGGATGGCAGGACCCACAGACCCGGTCTGGTGCTCTTTACCTGCCTTTGTAGCAGACTGTGGAGGGGAGTGTAGGCTGCCTGGAGAGTGGGGAGGCATCTGGCTCCAGAGTGGAGGAGCCGCTGCCCCGGCTTGGAATGGGTCCCTGGCAGAGTTGGGTCTGGGGACGAACAGCCCTCGCGCACCTTTGCTGACCCAGCTGTCTTTACTCAGATGGCGCTGGCAGCTGCCCACCTGTCCAGGAGTGGTTTGTGTACTCTGGGAACCCGCTGAAGCACCCAGACCTCGTCAGGCCTCTGCCGATGAACATCCCAGGTACAGACAGCCCTTGTTTAAGCAGATTACTAACCTGTTCACCATGCGGTAGGAGTGTAGTCACGGGTTCATGTGGAAATGTATTCCCAGAACTACACCTGCACTTGTTTCCAGTTCAGCTGGGCCCCAGAGAAGGCCTCCATCCCCACGACAGAGGGAGGCCGCACGCAGACTTGCATGGCCAGTCTGCTGCTGGGTCCCGCTCACTCATGGGTCTCAGATGGCGAGGTCGGCGCCCATTGCTACTGACCCCGGGGCCTGGCCCTGAATTCACAGAGTGAGGTCTTGCTCTTCTGCTGGAATTGGCTCTTCCTCCCACCACGGAACCTTATTTGGTGAATGGAAAGTTGTTTTAACTGGAAAAATAAGTTTTCTTTTCACAAGAGGTTAAAATGGATGAGGAGAGGGAAGGAAAAGCACGCTCCCTACAAGTGAGCTGAAGCGAGGCTGCTCTTCCTGTGAGTGGCCTGCACCTCTGTGCTGTGTCTTCGTCCACACACTGGCCATTTGCTGTGATTTAAGTAAATGAGCAAGGGGTTGTTCTTTTCTTTGGTTTAAGTAATGTAAATGCATGTATGACAGACAAAAATAAAACGCTAAAAGTTACATTAGGGATTTCCCTTGTGAAGTGTGGGGTCCACGGGAGCCAGTGCACATCTCTTGGCCCCATGGCAGCAGAACCAGGACCACCCAGCTTCAGTCCTGCTGCTCTCTGGAGTTTGGAGGCTGCCGTGCAGGGTCGGGGACAGGGACAGGGTGAGCTGGTATCTCAACCCAGCACCTAAGGTGGCTGTGGCCTCGCTTCCACCTGGGGGTAGCTGCCTGGGAAACATACACTGAAAGCATCCCTAACGACACAGGGCACAGTGCAGGGAGGAAGAGCCCCGTTCCCTCAGAGCACAGAGGCACGGTGTTTTCTGTGCAGTGCATGGACACAGCCTACAACCCAGAGCTCTGCAGACATTTGCTTTCTGGTCCCTCTGAGCCTTAAAACCCAGAGGTGTCAGCGGGGAAGAGGCTCATGTCCTTGGTTCTCTCATTGTCTTTCTAGAAGAAGCATGTTGTAACTTGCTGGTGCAAGAATAACCTTAGTGGACTTCGTGGACTTTTTCATCCAGGGGGAGCACCTAGTCTGAAACTGCTGTGGCTGGACCAGGAGCCCGGAACCCAAGTGCGGAGGATGGATGCGCTCCTCGCCTGCTTCGACCTCTCCTCCTCGCGGGAGGACCTGCAGGCCGTGGAGAGCCCCTTTCAAGCACTGTGCTGCCTCCTCATCTACCTGTTTGTGCAGGTAACCTGGGCTCCTTGCTGTAGTTGCTGCGTTGCTCCTGCTTCCAGCCTTCGTCCCGCACGAGGTGCGTGCTCTGGGTGCAGCCTGGGGCCGGTTGCTGCGTCACATCTGTCCACTGCCTGGTCCCTGAGCACTAGCTCTTTGCAGAGCCCTGACACTAAAGGATCGTTCTGTGTTGTCACATCTGAGGAGCCTGGTCTGCCATCGGACTTAGAGGTGCATGAGGCACGTCAGTGCAACAGGCTCGGGAAGCCCTGCTTGCACTTTGGATTTGCTTCCATAGCTGCAGGACGATGGATTTCCCATCTGTCGTGTCACTGCTGGGGGGTCCTTCCTGTTCTGGGGTTTGGGGGATAGGTGGGTCCACCTCTGCACTAAACCTGACCTGGCTGCAGTCCCAGCTTTCCCTCCGCAGGTTTGCACTGCTGGGAAAGTTACTTGAGCTTCCCTAAGTCACGTTCATCGGGGCCCCTCACGGGTGTGTACAGCACTTTGTGTTCTAAGCTGAGAACGAGGTGGTAGCTGCTTCCTGGGGTTACTGGACAACTGTAGGACAGAGACACAGAAGAGCTGTGTGGGAGGGCAGGTGAGGTGTCTGTGGCTCCTGTTCGTCCTCACTGACATCCTCAGCCTACCGCACCCAGGCCCAGGCCACACGCCAGGGGCACAGCACTGGGTCCCTGATACTAACCTGCAGCAGATGTACCGGGTGTTAGCACTACCAGACACGCACCCTGAGTTTTTTCAGCTGCGCAGATGGGCTGTGGAGTCCTCTCACTGTCACTCAGCACAGCTCTGCTCACATGCCAGCAGTCAGCTGTGCAGGTGACAGTTATGAAAATCCACCCACAGCAGAGGAGGTCCGATTGCAGGACAGTTGCTTCCCCTGTGTACAAGCATTGGGGGGATTTTCCACTTTTACCTTTTTTCCACTAATAATCATCTTTTCAATAAAAATATCTAGGGAAAGTCAGCGTGAGGTAGACTCAGTGCTGGCTTGACCCTAAGGGACACATTCATTGGAACTTTTTATAACTAAAAAGAACAAAGGGACACAGCAGTGGTTTCCTTGGATTAGGGATGTCCTGTCACACAGTAATCATCGCCTTGCTTAGTCAGATAGGTGGGTGCACTGTAGAATTATGGCACCTCCACAGCTGTGCCTGAGCTCGATGCTCTTGTGTGTGATTTATATAAAAGTGCCTTCCGTGCAACGTAAAAACCTGCACAAACTGGTCCCAGCTCTGGGAAAAGCGTCTGGGAGGGCACCTTTACCTCACAGAAAGTGCACACTTAAAATAATCTACAGCAGAACAAATATTCTAAGAATGAATCCCATCGTGAAATTCTAAGATTCTGGTGTTACTAAGAGTCCCATTTTGGATGTGCGCTGTGAAGGTGGTCCCAGAAGGGTGAGCTGCGAGGAGCCTGGCAGGCAACAGCAGTTCTGTTCCCAGGTCACTGTTCTAAAACCAGCCTCCAAAAGCTGCTGCTGCAGGGTTGGCGTCATGAGCCCGCAGACCTCAGTCTGGCCGCAGAGAGGTGGAGTTTGTGGGTTTAAAGAGAGACCTTCCCTGCTCGGACCTACTTCTGTCATCTTCGTCATGAGGAAGACAACTACTTTGGAATAAGAACGGAATAGATGTGATGGGTCGGTCAGTTTAGATACTCAGATCTCAGCAGCATGGTCTCCCAAGCCTGGGCTCCCATAGGGTGCGCTTCCTGTAAGGAGAGCTCCGGGTCCTCCTGATGACGGATCACTCGGCTGGTGGGCACAGGCGAAGTCGCCACCCCCTGGTCCTGCAAGGAGGAGGCCTGTAGAGTCTGCGTCCGTTTCGCCACCTGGCCCTGTCCTCCCAGCTCTTAGGTACACCCCCCCCCCCCCCTTGCTCCTCCGTGTCTCTGCCTCTCCTGATTTCTCCCTCTCACCCTCATTAGATCTTTTCATTCCACAGAGGATTGGCGAGGACTCATACTTTGGGGATCCTGGTTTCCTTTAAAATGGGATTCAGGGGTACAAGCTTTGCCTGGGCCTGGTGAGGGTGGGTTCTTATCCCAGCCCTGGTCACTCAGGCCAGATGTAGGGCTGTCTGAAAACCCCTGGACTGCCAGCTCAGAAATTTGTGCCAAAATGATCACCTCTATCCTCCAAGACTCGGACTTGGTCATAGCTCATGACTCCTCTCAGCCTTCCAGAACTTTCTGCCCTGCTAGAGAGTCACCAGGCTCCTCTGTCCAGTGTGGCCTGGGCTGTGGGAGAAGAGGCCCTGCTCACCTCCACCTGTGTCTCTGCTTGAAATCTGAACACTGTGTGTTTCCCTGTACCTAGTTGTCGTTACCATGCTGAGAGGTGCCAACACTGGGCTTTCCGTCTCCCTTCCAGGTGGACACCCTGTGCCTGGAGGACCTGCATGCTTTTATTGCTCAGGCCTTGTGCCTCCAAGGAAAGTCGGCTGTGCAGCTTGTGGACTTGCAGGTATTGGCACCATTTACTGTCACAGTTCTAGGGACCCCTGGCTTGACCGAGGCCGTCCCTCTGCTCTTGAAAAACAACTGACACTAAATGATAGACAGTATTTGTTCTTAGAGATCAGAGTGTCGGCAATTGTTTTTTAGTTTTGTTTTTTCCATTGTGCAGTGATGTAGCTTCATCTCTCAGTCTCACCCAGAGCACTGCCAGGTCGGCAAAGCTGTAGAAGGAGCCGGTGCGGACGGTAGCCCAAGTCTCTGAGCAGCAGCAGCAGCATGCTGACTGGCATGTCCATGTGACAGTTCTGAGAAACCTGTAATTACTGTCTCGATGTTCTAGACACCCAAGAACATTGGTGGATCTCTTGTAGCCCTTGCTGACTTTATTTATTCAAATATATATATTTTTTAATTTCAGAGAGAGGAAGGGAGAGAGAGAGAAACATTAATGATGAGAATCGTTGATTGGCTGCCTCCTGCATGTCCCACATGGGATTGGGCCCATAACCTGGGCCTGGGCCCTGACCGTGGTTCGATTCCTGGTCACTAAAATAATTGCCGACACTCTGATCTCTAAGAACAAATACTGTCTATCATTTAGTGTCAGTTGTTTTTCAAGAGCCAACTTTCCGGTTTAAAATAGTGATCTTTCCCCCTTCATTGGCACTTAGTGATGTGCACGTGTCTGTGCTCTGTGCCTGTCAGGCTCTGTCAGATGACCTTGGTGGGGTGACCATGTCACCTTTCCTTGAGCTCACCCTGTGCTTGGCACAGCACATCCTCACTGTTTCAAGCAGGGAGAGAGCTTTATGTTGAACAGGCTTCAAAGGACACCAGCAGGTCTCGGTTTTAGGACAGTTTGGAAATTAGAACAATGGAATGCCATTTTCCTAGCACAGTGAGTCCATCGGTACCTAAGATGATGATCCTAGCTCCTTTTTAAAGGAAGTTTTCAGAGCACAGTGTACCTCAGAGCCTGCCCAAGGGCTCAGCCTTGCTGGGGAGGGCCTGCTCCGGTCTGCAGCTCAGTGTCTGTGAGCAGAGCAGCCTGGGCGGAAGGTCTGGCATGTGATGGCAGGGGAGCAGTCTCTCCCCAGGTCACCTGCCTCCACACCTCAGTCCCTGGAGTGGCTGTGGTCATTGCGAGTGTCTGTTTTGGACTGAGCCGGCTGGTGCAGAGGCTCAGGTGTCTGTCCCCACAATGTGGAGTGCTCTTCACCTTCTGTGTCTGGTCTCCACAGCTCGATCACATCGACCCCAGAGCCGTGCAGCTGGGCTCCCTCCTGGTCCGCGGCCTGACCATGCTGTTGCTGGTTAATAGCGCATGTGGCTGCCCCTGGAGGATGAGCGATTTCATGCCCTGGAACATCTTTGATGGGAAGCTTTTCCATGAGAAGTACCTGCAGTCTGAGAAGGGATACAGTGTGGAGGCCCTTGTGGAGCAAAATGTGAGTTCATGTGTGGTTCACACACGAGTTCATGTTCTGGACAGTGAACAGGTTTCAATCAGTGGGTCATGGGAACTCCGAGTCCTGGGCTGAATGTCAGAAAGGTCAGAAGAGCTGTGTCCCTCACACCACTTTACTGTGGAGACAGACGTGCTGCAGAAGCACCCAGAGGTGCCTAGGTTCTGACAGCTCACACAGAAACGCACGCTGACAGTGTTGTTCAGGAGCCAGAGATCTGCGCCCAGGCCCAAGGCTGCAGGGCCAGCAGAGCTGCTAGCTTTTGCCAGAACACTTCCCGGGCTCAAGACCCAGATGTCTGTGGAGGGAGAGCCAACAGCGTCCTGTCCAGTCTGATGTGCTTAATTTTCAGGTGCTTTTGCTCCTTCCGCCTTTTTGAATTAAGTACAGATGTTTCCTGCAGAGGTGGCTCTGCCGATGTCAGACTAATTCAGCAGGAGCAGTGACAGTTTATTACTTGAAAATATTCCCCAAATGCTGACAGTTTAGTTGGGGACATTGGCTGCTGTCTGGCTTCGTAAGTACAGTTGCTACGTGGGGAGATTTCCAGGCAAGGCCTTGGAGAAGCTCACTGGAGTGCATTTGCTGCCCACTGTGTGCAGGGGCTCGATGGCTTGTTGGGGAGGCTCTGAGCTCCCATGTCCGAGAGACGTTTTATGCTTGTGTCATACTCGTTTCTCTCAACAGGATGTCACGGGAATTTAAGTTCAGAATTTAGACACCGCCAGAATTATGTGCAGATAAGAGCAGGACAGTGAGGGGACATGGCTCCTACTGGGTGGTTACCCCACAGAGGATGAGGAGCGAACACTGCGAATCGTGGATCATGCGTCTCTCCTTTCTGACTGGCGTCTCAGCCACGTGCACAGTGACTGAGTTCACGCACTCGATTTAGAACAGGCAGGCGGGACAGGATGCTTGGTGAAGTGGGGTTAGGAGGCCAAGTGTTTCTTCCTTGCCTCCACTCCCACATGTGAGATTACACCATATCTGCAGGCAGAGTTTTAGGTCAGATTCTTGGTGGTGACCCAGGTGTTTTAGAAGTGACTGTCTGACCTGTTAGTGTTACTGTCTGGGGACTCAGGAGGGCCAGGCAGGTTACAGATCCCCAGGGGACCGTCCCTGCACTGTCCCCGAGCACCCACCATGTTTGACGCTGGTCTTTTTGCAGAGGTCCCGGGTCACCAGGTTCCACCAGCTGAAGGCCATTGTGTGCAAGGCCTGCCTGAGGGAGGACCGGCGCATCGTCAGCCGGCAGCTCTGGCAGCCGCACCACTCAGGTGGGTCCAGAGTCTCGGGAAAGAAGTCCAGAGGCTGATGGCATCACTTAAAAAACAAAACTGAAACACTCGGTTGTCACTCACCCGTTTAAATTTTGGTTCTTTTAGGAAAAAGTTCTTCAGAAGGTTCCTTAGTGAATTCACAATTAAGAGCCACTCTGGCTCCAGAGCCTCTCGCCGGGGCCCCTGAGGCATAGGTGCTGTGGGTGATGTGTGTTTGACAGACATTGTTTTTTCTCTCAGAATAAACGTATGTTCAAAAAAATCAGAGTACAGAGGAAGTGATGAAACGGGAAATAAAACTTTTCATTCTGTCTCCTAAAGACAGCTGTGCACGGACAGTGCATTTTGCAGTCTTTTTTGTGCTTTGCTTGCTGGTTATTCCTTGAGCGGTTCTGTACCCGGTGTTCTGGGCAGCACTTAACTAACAGCGTGAGTGGTCATGATAGTAAAACAGCTGACATGCTGGCTCCTGCCCCATGGGCACCCTGTCTACTTGGGGTCCCCCACCTGGAGCTCCAAGTTTCTCCCATTTTCCTCATTGTGCATATTGCTCGTATGTGTGTCATTTCCTTAGAACAGAGCACAAGAGTTTACAGAATTACAGGTCAAAATGTTATAGAATTTTGGATAAATGTTGCCAATTTGTTTCCTAAAATGCTTTCACTTTACACCTCTGCCAGCGGTGATGGAGATTCTGTCTTGTGGCCCCTTCACAGCTCTGGAAAGTTGTAACTGATTTGATAGATGGAAGAGTGTATCTTATTGTCTGGATGTTCCTGTGTCTACCAGTGACACTGGACGTCTTATTTATTAGCTTGTCATTGAGATTATGTTAATTATTTCATGGCCTCATTTGATTAGAATCCATGCCTGTAGCTGTAGCTGCCCCTTTTTCTTTCTTGGTGAAATAAGAGAACCCACCCGAACTTTCTCCCCACCAGGCTGTCCTTACTTCTGCTTGGCCTCAGCCTTACAAATATCATTCTGGGAGCCTTAATGTTACCGGGACATGTCCAGCTCTCCCAGGTGCCAGGGTTTGAATGCCGCTGACCCTTGCTGCAGTCCTTGCATGACCTGTTAGTGGAGTTAGGCATCCGGCAGCTTGCTAACATGCTCACACGTGTCCCCACAGGGAGGTGGGGAAGACAGGGATCCAGCTCCCACAGGACGAGCTTCGGGCACAGCAGGTCGGGCCCAGGACCACACTGGAGAGCCCAAGGCCCAGGTAAGAGGCGTGGCTGCATGTGCTCTGTCAGCACTGACTCTGCTGTGGGCTCTGCCTGCTTTAGACACAGGTTGTGTTTTACTAGTGAACAAACAGGCAAGTGCACTGGCATCTCTAAGTTCATTGCTCAGTGAAGTAGAGACAGATTTTGTCCATGCTTAAACTTATTCCTTACACTTTGGAGAGCCAAACTGTATAGACTTTAAAAATATATGTGAGCCAAACTGTATAGACTTTTAAAAAAAGGAAAAAAAAATATATATATATATATACGCATATATATGTGTGTGTGTGTATATATGTATATATATATATTTAATATATTTTAGAGAGAGGGGAAGGGAGAGAGAGAGAGAAACCTGGTTTGTAGATCGACACTCAACCACTGAGCCACACCGGCCAGGCCCCACTGTATAGACTGAGTCCTGCTTGAAACTCTAGTGTTTGCTGGTTGTGGAATCAGAACTGTAGCATGAGGCCAGCAGGCTCTGTGAATTCTGGTGGCTAGTTCTCTGACCCAGTCCAGCGCAGTCTCAGGCCCCTTGGTGGACAGAACAAAGGCCCATGGAAGCCTTGGAACCTGTTTTTCAGGTCCGCAACCCTGTTTTAGTTTTGATCCCCATGATGGAATTATGCCATCTGTACTTGGCCAACAGTTTTTGCTGGGTTTTGTCTACCTTTGGCCACAAGGTTGGGAAGTCCCAGGGCAGGGCCTGTATCTGGGACGCCTCCCCTCTGGCTCTTCCTTCCTGGGAAGCACTCTGCTGGACCCAGAGAGGCCTCCGTGCACATCAGAGCTTCAGTTTGCTCCCTGGCTGCTAACAGGAGGACATTTTAATGTCTCCCTTGCTGAGAGTGAGGGGTGAAATTCCATAGTCAGTACCTACCAACTGGCCTGTGATTTCTTAGATTTTCACTTCTCTAGGGTGATTCTGTGGGAGGCTGGGCTGCTGTAAAACTGCCTCTGATCACCTGTGATAACAAGGGTGGTCCAGGGCCCCGGGAGCCTCACACTTGGGAGAGGTGTGAGCAGCAAATACCCCACCGCCTGGAAGGTGGGCATCATCACCAGGCAGAAGCATGACAGGTTTTGTGGGGAAAACATTATTTGTTGAATGTGGGAACCGATCACCTTTTTTACTTGTATGGTGGCCCTGTTCAGGGGGTGGCATAGGGTGGCCAGCTGCACCAGGCTAGACTGGGAACCCTGGGCTCAGCAGTAGAAAGCCCTGCGCCGCTGCTGCTGCTCTCATACTTGGCAGGATGTCCCCTGTAGGCCCTCTGCCTGGGAAGCCCCATCCGGAGCACCCTTGGCAGCTCCGCTGTCTAGGTCGAGTGCAGATGGCAGCGGGAGCTGGAGTTAGAAGCCATTCTGACACGCTCCTACTCAGTGCTGCCTCCCAGCTCATTGCTCCCCACTGCCTTGGAATCCATTGTGCTTGCGTAGAGGCATGCAGTTTCTTCTGTGTGGATTTTAGATAATTTCATTCTTGGTTGTGGTTTCCTATCTGTTTGGTGCAGGAAACAGACAGCATGATCCTGACCCGTGGAGAAGGTACTCGTCTTCCGGGTAAGTCACCACCTACATCAGAATAAGTCAGTTTCTCCAAAGATTGAAGTAAAACAGGTCTTTATACCATAAACTTTCACGTCAAGTGCCAAAGTTTAATATAACTCAGATGTTAGATCTTCTGACAGGCACCTAAGCTAACTGGGTTTCAAGAAAAGTCTTTTTTCTCCAGAAAAATTGTGGAGAGAACAGATAAAGAGTCTGAACTGAAGCCCTGTGTGTCTCCCTCCTTCCCAGTACTCAGACCCACTGGCCATCCTACCTGGGAGGAGAGCAGGGCTTTGGGGTCTAAACCTTGCTTTTCATAAAAAGGGAAACATCCTTCAGTGGCTGCTTCCTCACACCTGTGTGAAGAGCTTCGGTGGCTAGTTTTCAGAGGTGATCCATGGCCACCAACAGTCACGTACCCGTTCCTCCAGGCTCTTCATCCTGTGTCTGTCCTCATTACAGATCCTAGCCATGCGTTATCACAGGTCACGTCTCTGGCTTTGTCTTCTCTGTGTCCTCTGAAGAGTTGTACAGAAAAGGAAGTAGCCCCTTTCCTCCCCTTCTGGTGGAGATGTTGCTCTGAGTCGGGGGAGGGCTCTGCCTTGGTCTGGGCACAGGGTGGCTCATGGTCTGCTGTGAGGTGTCCTCCCTTTCACTTCATTGCTGCCAACTGCAGCTCAGAGTGTGCTGCGGTACGTGTGCAGACAGGCCTGCGTCTTGGCACAGGCGCCTGGCGGCCACAGGAGGCCTAGAGAGGGAGAGGGCACGGTTGAGTGTCAGGAGCCTGATCTGGCTGAGGAGGGGCACGTCTGTTGCTCTTCACCTGTGAGCACTGATGAGCTTTTAGCTTCAGAAAATGCTTAAAACAAGTCAGGTTCAGAGCAGTCCTCTGCATGACAGAATTTCTGGGTAATCCAGGAATTGACATTTTACGTCCGAGGACCTCTGCAATATTGATGGTGGTTAGGAGCTGAAAGCCAGGCCCTCACAGCAGGTGTCCCCCTAAGCCTGGGAGCTGGGGTGATGGCCTAGCCTCCTCTGGCCACACTCCTGGACGCAGTCCCCAGCCCCTAGAAATGCTCACTCACACCCCCCAGGGGCAGACCTCCTCCAAGCAACATAGTCCTTAGCAGGGTCCTGGCCCAGCTTGTACGCTTGCACTCGGTGAGTCCCGTGATGCACAGCTCAGGTATGCATAGCTCCGGGCTGTCTGGTCTTAAAACCCCATCTGGTATTTATCGAAAAAGGGATGCAGTCTCCAGATACTTCAGTGCGTTTGTATTTCTTACATGTGAAGTAGCCTCACCCCTCCCTGCAACCCCTCTCTGCAGACATTAGCAGCTCTAACTGCTTTCACACATCTTGTAGGACCCGCAACCTGATCTCCCAGCTTTGCTGAGTTGCCTTTTTTACCCCTTAGGGATGTTTTCCATTTAAATTTTGTTCCTTTCATTTCTGCTAATTTGAGACCACTGCTGCCTCTAAAAGTTTTATCTTATTGCTCATTTGTACAACTTTGAAATAAGTTTCTCATCCCATAGACTGTAAGTCAACCCTCATGGTGATCATGTTCCTTAGTAACATCTCAGTTCTAGGTCGTCAGTGAGACGTTTGTGTTCACTTAGCAGGCGTGACTGTGCCCCTGGTGGTGTGAGCTTGGGGAGGTCCTGGCACGGGGATCTTCACTCTTTACATCGGGTGGGTCCACTTCCCAGAGAAGAGTCGACACAGCAGATGGTGGAGGAAGAGCTTCAGCAGCTCCCCGGGGGGCTTGAGGGGGAACACAACGACAACTAGAGAAATGCCCTGGAATGACCCGAGGTTCTGACTGACATTGGTTAAGATTTTAGAGCCATTGACTTGGTGGGAAATACAAGGGAAAGAGAGCAGTGGAGTGTTTCCACTGGGCACAGGCCCCGAGTCAGCCTGATAGCGCCTGGTGAGGGAGGCCAGGCGAGCATGGCTGGAAACGTGGCCTTGGGTTGAGCAAGTAGGAGGTCGGTACTGATGACCACAGCACTGCATTCTGTAAGGGAGACCTGGGGGGCAGGAGACCCCGGGGTGAGGACCCCAGCTCTTGCCAGTCAGGCAGCAGATGCTCACAGGAGATGTTCTCCAGCCTCTGGTTCAGATCCGCAGGTCAGCTGCTGCATGCACACCACACATACACCCCCCTCACACACCCCGCATACAGCTCCACACACCCCTCACATATACCCCACATAGAGCTACACACACCACACATACAGCTGCACACACCACACATACAGCTACACACACCACACACACCCCTACACAACTCCCTACACACACACACAAACACACACTCACATACACAGACCCCTAGGTTGGACCACGTCAGTCTGGAAGCTGCTGCTGACAGACCCCTCGCTTCCTCAGCCCCCCTGCATATGGGGGGGCTGTCCTCCAGGGGCAGTGGGAGGTGCAGGTGCGGGCAGACTGACAGCATCAATTACTTGTGTTCCAGGTGGTCCAGCTGACCCTCCGCTGGAACCGTCACCACCTCTCACAGCTAGAGCGAGGAGAACCCTTTTAACTTGGGTGTGGAGTATGAAGCCAACCCGCCTGCTTACGGACCTAAGGACACATGATAGGGCCATGTGTCTCACACCACCCGCTCCAGTGTGGTAAAGCTGGGCTTGGTCTGTGTTTCAGCTCCTTCCCATGGACAGTGGTCAGAGGAGGCCATTCATGAGAGCAGCCTGCTGTCCCCAGAGCATCCCCCAGCTTCACCCCATTGAGGGCCTGTCTTTGATGAGGATGGTTGTCGATGTGGAGAAACCATGGGGATGTGTTTCAGGGAGAGAAGAAAGACGACCTCCTGTGCGCTAGGGGCACCTCCATCCCCCAGGGCTGGGCTGTCGTCATAGTGCCTGGTCTGAGAATCTTGGAGAGAAACCTGCAGCCACATGGAGCCCACGGACACATGTGTCTCTTTCAGTGGTACTCGAACTCATCACACTGAGGTTAAAAAGTGATTCCACAGCAACTCGTTTCCTCCTAGTGGTGCCCAAGCCCTGACATAAAGGGCCTTTGGCAAGGTTATTGGTGTAGACATGGCTCTTATGGCTGGATTCCTTGTTTAAATTTGTCAAAAATGCCTTGGTCACGAGGTCAGAGTTTTCCACTGGTGAGTGGAAACGACTGGTCTACGGCTGCCGCTTTGCTCAGCCCACACCCGGGGCCACGGGGGCTGTGTGTTCCTGCCTCATTCTGCAGGGGGCCTGACTGGGCCTGGCCCCCCATGCTGTGGCAGTGGTCCAGGCACACGTCGGGCGCACATCCATGAACATAACTGTCAGTGTGCCACCAGTGAGAAAGCAGCACTGCTTGCTCTGCGTCTGCTGCTCCTTTGGACCCATCACTCATGTTCTAGGCCTGAAAAGAACCTGGGGATCTTTGGTACCAGGTGAGATCAGCAAGGTTACCTGTGGGCTCTGGCAGCAAGGTCCTGGCCAGGTTGGGGGCTGCCACCCCCTGCCTCACGCCTCCAGTGTCATCTTCAGTTGGTGGGTTTTTTCGTTTAGGTTTCCCGAATGTGAGTCCCGAGTACACTTGACAGGGAAAAAGTGGCAGTTCCTGTCAATTTGCTGCTGCTGCTCTGATGTTACGTAAATACGTCAGACATGCATTAGATCCCTCGTGCCTAGAGCTTTCAGTGCAGCTCTCAGCCCCAGACATCGTGCAGGTGAAACAAGGGCAGAGTCGTGGAGCAGACGGTGTTGTTACCAGTCCCTGGTGGCTCTGTGGGCTGGCGGCCATGGCTGCGGAGAGGCCTTTGCACAGGCACTGGCTGCAGCCCCTGCCACAGAAGGGACACAGTGTGCCCTTACCTAAGGGGAGCTGGGCATGATGGTGGTGCCGGGACAGGGAGGCTAAGGAGACCCTGCTGGGGCACCAGTCACAGTCCTGTCCTGGGATCCTCCCGTCCCTGTCATCCCATGGAGACGGGAGTCCCACTGCGTGCACCCCTTGAACCAGCAGAGCCTCGTGTGGTGTCTGCTTCCGGCACGCTGCCTGCTGCTCCACGAGCATCTTCTACAGGGACTGATTTTGGAGGGACTTCTGCCTTATCTCTGCCTTTTGGGTTTTGCGGAAAGAATGACTCCATGTGTTGTGTCCTTGAAAATATAAAGGAAACAAGGATGGCCAGTGGCAGTGTTTGTATCTCAGGCGAAGCACATGTTTTAAAGCACCGAGGACCAGATTTAATAAATCACCTTTCTCTTCAGGTCTCGGCACCTCGAGAGCTTGGGCATGGTCGTGGTTTCATTCTGTGAACTTTTTTTGTTTAAAATTTCAAGCCCTTTCAGCACCTGTCACAATGTAGGAAGGAAAATAAGTTGTCATCCATGTTTCCTGACTGCCACAGAGGAAAGAAACGCCAGAGGAGAGCCTGTGCAGGGGCGTGTGTGTGTGTGACTTTGCCATGTGGTGAAATTTCAGCTCCGACTTGCAGCTGGTCTGTTTGTGTTCACTTGTTTCCACCGCCATGGGCAGAGCTGGGCCTTCATGTCCCGTTTTGGGGCTGGGTCAGGGTGCCCTCCCCTGCCCGGCCTGCTCCCCAGCTGCATTTGCCCTTAGAAGTTAGAGTGCCCCTTGGCCCTGCTGTGTGTGATCTTATTTGATGCTGGTGGGACACTGGGGCCTGACCTGCAACAAGCTGCTGTGTCTGTTTCTTCAGTGAAAGCTCATGCCTGCCCTTCTTTCCGGCTTCTCCCCTGAGTGCTCCGGGGGCTCTGTGCAGCATTAAGCAGAGCTGAGAGCAAGAGCTGCTTTACAAACTGACTGCGAACTTGTGTCCAGCGGGATGAAGACCAGCAGCAATTGGCAGACACCTCCATTTCTTTCTGTCCATGTGGAGCCACGTGGACACGAGGTCCCAGATGATTAGAGGCGTTACTCGTCCATGTCCGGTTCAGTCTGGTGACGTTAAGGACTTCCTATAGGAAAGAAGGTAAGTGCCCTGCTCGTCTGCAGACAGAAGTGAGTCCTGCGGGGACCTACGCCCTCCAACAGCTTCCAAAGTCACACATTTTTCTTGGTGCCTGCTTTCACTTTAATGTCATTATTTCCACTATGACCTAATCCCGGTTGGTCTTTCAACTCAGCCTGAGACTCAGATTTTGAAACAGAGACGCCCTCAGCCATCACGTGATTCCCGCACCTGCTCAGGCATCTGCTCTCCACATTCACTGAGCAGTTACTGTGCCCGGCGCTCCCAGAACATACTGAGGCCTGCGCTCAAGTCAGGGCCACGTCGCACAGCTGAGTCTGGTCAGGGACTTGCAGGAATGATTCAGTAGGGAACAAGTCCCTAGGTTTTTAGGACGGTGGCATCCCTCATGAAAGACCAGAGAGAAGGACCTGCTGACACTGAAACACAGTAGAGGCTCTGCAGTCTGTTCTCAATGTGTGAATAATGCTCAGGGAAATCTGTTCAGTCTTTAGCACCGAATGCAGACCAGGCCCGTACTCACATTTAGATCTGTGGTAGTGCTTGATTTTATTGCTACTGAAAATACCCAACTCGAAAAAGAATCATAAGCAAAGGTACTGAGTTCTGAGCAGCGAGCAACTGTAAATAATTAGTATTGGGAACACTGATGGGACGCCCGGCTGATTAATGGAATGACTGTTGGTGCCTGAGGAGGCAGGTGGGATAAAAACCGTTTTCAGGGTTCAGGCAGAGGAGGTGGGTTCCCTCAGGCCTGTCCACTCAGCGTGCACCCCTACAGTCCTACCTTCTCAGACCAAAGCCAGTGGTGGACTGAGACCCCTCTGCTCCATCCCACCAACACTGACCTGGGTCATGAAGAGGGTGGCTGAGGTCCCTGGGATACCACCATTCTCTAAGTTTTCACCTGTAGCATGTGCTCAGGCTCACACCCTGTTTCTTGGGAGACCCTTGTAGATGGATGGGGAGCTGGGACAGGTTCCAGTCCTGGATTTGCCAGGAGAGATGAGATGGATGTCTGAACACAGTAACTGGAGAGGAAGCACAGAGAGACCCCGGCAGCTCTTCGCCTGGCCCCTGCTGCCCCTCTGGCCACAGGATGCTGCTCTTCTGTGCTTTAACCCTATTTGCTATGGCAAGGACTGTTGGGCCTCTCCCTGGTCACTTCTGTGGTGGTTGACTTGGAGGCAGAGTTTGAGGGCAGCCACCAGGACTGGATAAAGCAGCCCCAGCAGAATGGGACAGTCCTCGGAGGAATGGGGTCTGGGTGGTACTGAGGAGAGGGCCCAGTGAACTGAGGAGAGGGGTGGACCAGGCCTCAGGAGGCTGCCTGCCTGGGACTGGGGGGCCGACACAGCCCTGCCCTGGCTGTCTGTGGCAACACCTGCCCCCCATGCCCGAGGCATCAGCAGGATCTGGGGCTTAGCAAATGCTCCAAAACAGGCAGCTGGTGATGACCAGTCACCGCCAGCCCTCTCCCTGCCAGCAGGGTGGCCATGTGGACACTGATGCTCAAGCATTGTTTCAAGAGGTCTAATGGCATCCAGAGAATATTCACCAGTGAGGAGGCTGCAGCCTCAAGAGGATGAATCTCGGATCACACGTCCCAGGGACCCCCAGCCAGCCCTGGGCTTCAGCTTTGAGTATAAAGCACCTCTCCGCCCCACCCCCAGCCCAGACACCTAAGGAGACTTTGGGCTCTCTGGTCCCATTAAGAAGAGTCTGATTTCTCCTGCAGGTAGGTAGGTCCTTGGGGAAACGTCATTGGAGCCCCAGCCTGGCTTTGTGCTCCTGGAAGCCGCCAGGTCGCATGCAGTCCAGCAAAGCCCCAAGCAGCCCTGGGTCCGTCATGGGCGCTGAGCAGCCGCTAATCTCCCGGCCGCCAGGCAGCACTGATGGGCTCAGCGAAGGAAACGTCAGGTTCCCTGCGAGCTGCCCACCCTCCATCTGTGCCCATGTCAGGGCTCACGGAGCATATGCTGCCTGTTGCTCACTGACCATCTGCTGCTGAGCTGATGAAGTGTCCCCGTTACCCTGGTGACAGAGCCCTTGATTGGCGGTGGCACCACAAACATTCCCTACTCAGGTTTCACTTTTATCTGTGCTCTGGAATGGGGCTGGGGGAGGGGAGGGGAGGGGCCAGGGCTGGGGGCAGGTGTGGGAATGAGGCTGTCGCCCTCTCCTCCCACTCCCCTCCCTGCAGCCCTGAGCAGGTACAGTGGGGAGTTGCTCAGACAAATCAGAGCACAGGGTGGGGCCCGTTCCTGTCTGCCTGGCCCCATGGTTCTCCCCAGGGGAACCTTCCAGAATTCCAGGCTGGTGTCTGAAGGCTGAGTCTCTGCCCTAGGAAAGCTCTGCCTGGCCAGGACGCCACCCTGTAGCCTGGGAATCTCTCCCTGCCATGCAGTTTGGGGGGCTGCTGGGTACAGTGACCTAGGCCTGACCTGGGTCCGTGTTTCTTCCAGGCCCCCAGGAGGCCCCAAGTTTCCAGCTTGCACTGAGAAACCTGAAGGGAGTTGGGGCGTCCCCAGCTGTCCCCAAAGGGGGCAGAGCGCCTCCCGTGTGCTATCGGCACAGGTGGCTGAGGCCAACCCCCAGTGGACTCCAAATGAGCGTCTGGGGCAAAACCGAACCTTTGTTATATGGGATGTTTTTTTGAGCCCTAAATTGAGTGACTCCAAGTCTGGATTCTGTGCTAGTAGGTGGCAGCCGCCCCAGAATTTTACCAAATCTGCTTTAAAGGTTCATTTGTGGCATTAGAAAGGGACCCCCAGTTACAGGGGCTGGGGTGTCGCTGCTGGAGTCTCAGCCTCTAGCCACTGCCTCGGTTGATGGAATGCTGTTTCCAAAGTGGGCACTTCGTCACTTACTAAATTACATTTCCCTGTGTCATTTGTTATTGTCGCTTATGAGCATAAAATAGTGTTATTTAAGTAAAATTAAAGTCTGGCCTTCAAACAGCTTCCAAATTAACCAACAGACATGTGCTGGGCACCAAATGGATTTAAGAGCAAGCCAAATGTGAAATTTTACCAAAAGCAAAACTCCTGTTAGACTTTATCATCTCAACTGAGGTTAAAATAGAAATTCCTTCATAATATCCCATTTATCTTCCAATTTCCAACAGCTGCGCCTGAGAGATGCGTTTCCAGGTTACTTGGGTAAAGAGGGGAAAATGTTGATTTCACTTCCTTCCCACAGGGCCTGTGCCCTCCACACAGAGAAAGTGCCAGTTTTTATGCAGCAAGCAGAGTATTGGCTCCCCAGAGACCAGTAAACAGAGAACTATCAACTAATCCAACCTATAACCAGCAGCGTGCAAATCCTAAATAAATTATTAGCAAACAGAACCCACCAGTGTGTTAACAGGATTATGTGCCGTGACTAATTTTTTTCCAGCAAAGGTAACATGGCTGTATTGATATAAATCACCACTTAATAGATCAAAAGATAAAAATCTTATGATCCCTATAGATTCTGACAAACACTGGAGGAAATTTAACATCCACTCTCTGTTTTTAAAATGCTCCTAGGAAATAGAAGTTGAATACATTTACATTATACACGGTCTCCCTGCACCTGGAGGCCAGTGTCGGGAAACAGCAGGCGTCCGATGTCACAGGACAGGCAACCCTCACAGCCGAGCGCCTTCACCCTCCCTGGGGGCACTGGCCACACGATTAGAGAGAGAAATTAAAACACCAAATGGGGAATGATGAGATGAAGCGATAATTATGGATCACACTTACTGTGTGTCTGGAAAACAATCCTGGAGGAGCAACTGGAGAAATGCATAAAATATGAAAGTAGAACTTAGAAATCAGCAGCCGTGCTCTCTGGGAACGAGAACCACCAGGAAACATGCTAGGAGCAAAGGCTGTGTTCATCCCAGCATGGAAACAGAACATTGAAGGACACAGGTATAGGGAGAAGAGGCAGCTCTGTGGCCAGAGGACCTCACGGCGCACTGGAGGCCAAGGCAGTCTGTGCACCGGGAGCTCCTACCCCCAGAGCCAGGCAGAGCCAGCCACAGGAGGAGGGACGTGAACAAGTGACTGGGCCACAGGGAGCCTGGGCTGGAGCCGTGGGGGTGCTGACCAAGGCGGGGCAGGAGCGCCCACGGTGGGCGGTGCTCCCTGGTAGTCCCGGAGGGTCTTCCCAGTCACCAGTCAGCGTTGGTCATGTCAGAGGAGACATCTGTCAGTCACCTGACACCCAAGGACGGAGGAGACGGTGGAGGGTGGCCACAAACCCTGGTTTCCTTTTGTCTGACCCCTGAGCTTTGAGACCCCAATGTGTGGTGGCTGTGCTGTCCCTCCTTCGACCCACCGAGTCCTGCCCATTGGTGCCCAGAGGCCTCAGGCCTTCCGCACACAGTTCCCAAAGCTTGAGTGGGCTGTGGGCTGTCGGATATGCAGCCCCCACGAGGCTCCCAGACCATGGCCCACTCTGAAACCAGGGCTAATGAGACAGCTGACGAGGGAAAGTGCTGGCCCCTGTTTTTATTTTGGAGTATCTGTAACGTGCAGAAAGCCACTGTCCCCAGAATGAACCAGGTGCCTGGTTTCACCCAGTGGAGCCCTGCCGTGGTTGAAAGACAGTGCTGGCCTGGAAGGTGCCACATGGCCTTGGTGGCACAGCCCATCCCAGCAGCTGCAGGGACCTCCCTCCTCTGCCAAGACTCAGGTGGGTGCCAGAGCCCGCACGCTGCTGGACCCAATTTTGGTTTTGCCTGAAGGGTACGTGTGATTATCATTGTAACTCTTTTAAAATGTTCTGGGCAAAAGAAACGTTCCTCAATAAGTATCTTTGTGAACACATGGTTGAGTCTATGCTGTGTTTGTAAGTGGCCAGTGTCCATGTGGGGACCAGGGAAACAGTGTCCAAGTGTCCGCAGCAAGGACAGCAGCCAGCCACATGGTGAGAGTCCATCATGTGTGATGCCTGGGGGACAACCACAGACACCCGCTCTTATCAGGCCCTGGGCGTCCTTCATGTGCTGAGAGTGTGTGATCAGTACATTGAACAGATTTAGCCCTTTTGGGGGGAACTGTTGATACTGAATTGCAGTGTTGTGGTGTCTGGGTCCCAAAGACTGTGTGTGTGCGAGTGTTTGTATGTTAATTATATCTCCCCACAGCCGCTGCCAACCAGGACGGGCCCTTCTCTTCCCCGGCCCTAGGAGCCGTGGGCCTGCCCACGTGCACATTCATCGAGTGTCCTTTGGGAGCCTCCCTGGCAGGCATGGGGTCGCTGCTCGTCTGCCACGGCCTTTTCCTACTGCCCTCAGCTCAGGCAGAGCCTGAGCCCTCAGGGCCACTGTCACCCCCCCTCGGCGGCAGGAGTCCCTGCGATTTGGGGGAGGCAACTGCAGAGGGGGTGTGGGGCGCCCTTCACCAACCAGTTATGCTTGTCCTGAGCAGAGGCCGGGGGGACAAGGCCAGGTACACATCCTCCCCTCGGTCCGGGGTGCTGCCCTGCCAGCTCTGATGTTCTTCCTGGGAGATGTCCTTGCTGCCTGTCTATGGGTCACTGGGCTAAGGCATCTCTTCCACCTTCTTTGTAAACGAGCCAAGCAAGGCTCTGGGAGCAGAGATTTTCCTGAACCTCAAGGGAGAGGTAGGGGCTCGTCTCACCCCACCCACCTGAGGGATCTGCCCATGTGGACACTGCTTCCTTCTGACAAGGGTCTGGGTCTCACCTGGGACGGGGGCAGTCAAGTGCCTCACTGACCAGTTAACTTAGCCCCCTTGGCCATATGTCCTTGAGCACTTATGTAGGATGGAACTTAAACCTTCAACACCAAGTCAGTGGGTCTCAGACTGTGCAGAGACATAGACCTAAGCCCCACCCAGATTTCAGGACTCAGTGGGCCTGAGAACCTGCATTTTAACAAGTTCTGAGAAGTTGCTGGTGCTGCTGGCTGGGGACCAGGCTCTGAGAACCCAGGACACGCTGATGATGCCCGGCCACAACTGTGATAGCTTGTTGAAGGCCTTGGGGCACCTCAGCCCAGTTACAGCCCAGAGAGCGGAGGTACGAGTTACAGGAGAGACCAGCTGCTGGGACCTGTGTGTGCACGTTTGTGCATGTGTGAGTGTGTGCATATACACGTGTCTGTGTGTGCATGTGTGTGAGTCACCGTGGGCCTGATTCAGGGGGTCTGCCCCTGCTAGCGCTGCCCCCACCCCCACCTTCCTCCCCCAGTGGGGACCCAGCCCCAGTGTCAGCAGCTGCTCTATGGTCCTCATGTCCCCACCCCAGACCTCAAGATTCCACCCTCCCTGGGAGCCTGTTCCTGACCTGGTGGCCTCTGGGCCAAACCAGCTGCTACAGTCTCTGCCCTCAGGCCTCACCTGCTGCTGAGACGTGGAGGAGGGGGCCCAGCACAGTTCCTGCCTCAGCCACCTTGGAGCATTGGGGCCTAAACACCTGCACAGACTCTGAGCTCCACATCAGCTTTGAAAACACCAGAGACCGAGACCCCCATCCAGGAGGCCCTCCACACTCACCCACTCAGGTCTGCAGGCCTTGGGCACCGGGATTCCCCTGCTCCCCTGCCCTCCCCACCTGGGGGCATCTCCCAGCGGGCACCCCTTCCCGGGGCCAGCGTGTCAGCACTCGGAGTCCTGGGCTGCATCACATGACTGTCAGGTCAGTTTCCAGCTGAGGAGACTCCACGCCCACCCAGTCTGCAGCCCCACAGGTCACAGCCCACGGCCTTGCCACGTGACCCCAGTCTCAGTCTGTATAAAGCGATAGAAAATCATAGAAAGTCTAGGGCTGTGAGCCACCCATGGGAGGCACGTTTCATTTTTCCTGCTGCTGGGATCATCCCCACCTGACTCCCCACCAGGGAGGTCACCAGGAGGCCCAACAAATGCTAGGAGGTGTAGGGCCAGGCATTACCTCCTGGCTTTGAAGTGGCCCCACTGGCAGCTCTTCCCAGGACATCAGAGGTGGGAGTGGGTGGGATCACACGCTGCGGTGATTGTTCCAGGATGAAGCGACAGAATCCCAGGGCTGCATGTTCCCAGATGAAGGGGGATGTTTGCAGCCCAAGACAGCTGGTGTCCTGCAGCTGGGCTGGCCTTTGGCTGGTGAGAAAGGTCTGCTGTGGCCACCAGGAGTGGGGACTGCAGTGACCCCTCCTGTACTAAGGGGGCCAGTCTGTATCTTCAGATACAAAGCTGAGGGTTCCAGGCACCACTTGGGGCCTGTTTGGGCTGTTCCTGTGAGAATCTTAGCAAAACCACTCCGATCACTGAGAAGTTAGTGGGGGCAAGATCCAGGTCCCCAACTCCCAGAGGGTCTGCATCCCCAGTGCCCAGAGTCACAGTTCACCCCTCATGCACAAAGCCAAACCTGCCCAGCCATGTATCACAAGTCAGATTTCAACACAGCTGCACTGAGCGTGGCTGCAGAATCCAGCCCATTAAAGCAACCATGTCATGCTCTCCAGCACTCAGTGGGTTGAGGCTGGGGTTCAGCCAGAGCCTGCTGGAAGGAGGAGCTGGACACCCCCCATCATGTGGATTGGGCTTCCCCGCCCCCCCCCTGGGGCTCCAAGCAGCCCCCATTGATGGGCTGGGTGGTGAGAGTGGAGGGCATATAACAGAAATCACTTGGGGAAGGTTTCAGTGCAGCCTGCTTTCCCCCAAGGGGTGGCCTTCTAGAAGGTTCTGAGGCATGCGCCTCCAAATGCACCTGTCTCCACACTGAGGGCCCTGGACCCATAGCCTGGAGGCCCAGAAGATGCCCTGGCTAGGCACCCAACATGCCTTTGAGCCCACTTTGCAGATCAGAAACTCTGGGAGCCCAGGTTGCGATAACCGAGTGTGGGCTGGTTTCTAACAGGCCATCACCCCTGTAAGAGGCGACTGAGGCGGAACCCCAGGAAAGAGCTCGGTGCACCTGCGTTGCGAGCTAATGGAGCTCGTCCACCAGAACTGTCCCCAGCAGGTCTCCAACCAGCATTAGCCTCAGGCCACCAGGGCCATAGCCCTGGGTCATCTGCTCACCCCTGACACACTGGGAACAGTAGGTTGGGCATGGAAAAAACAAGTGATGACCTCAGGGGTCCTGCTGTGATGGATTTGAGCCATTTTTGGACCTTAAGTGAGGACTCAGTTTCTAGACATTTCTCAATCGAGGCCCAGCAGGTCAAACAGCAGGTGAGCTTCAGGGGTGGGGGGCACATCATGGACGACTGGGTGACATGGTCACCCTGGGGGAGGGAAGCAGAGTGTTGGCGAGGGAGGGAGGTAACCTCAGCTACAGTGTCCAGCAGGCCCGCTTCTGGGCCTCCATTTGGCGGGCTGGCTGGGTAGAGTGGCTCCCAGTCACCGCTGAGTGGACAGAGTCACAGATTCTGAATTCTTACCCAAGGTAACCCGTGCAATGCGAGCACTGTGGACTTCCAGGTGAGTGGTTTTCCTGTTCCACTGGGCACCCCCACCACACCTGAGTGCCGGCGTGGTCCCAGGGCTGTGCAGATGTGGGGCCAGCCTCCCAGTTGGGGCTGCTGAGCCCCCCATTGGTCAGCTGCAGATCTCAGCAGGGACTGCTTCCTCAGAGGCAGTCAGAGCTCAGGTCCATGCTGTGTCCACCCTCCCAGGGGACGGGTCAGAGCCCAGAGCTGTGGGAAGTCAGCGAGAGCACTGGGGACGTAGGAGCCGTCACAGGAAGGTTGTGGTGAAGACAGGATTTTGGGAGGAGGCTCTTGGGCAGGTCCAGTCCGAAAGGCCAGGCTGAGGTCCCAGGGCTGGACCCTGTGGACACATTGGGGCACCTCTAGTGCCCACGGTGCAGAGGCCTGGCCATATGGACTAGGAGCACCAGGCTCCTGGCCCTCCCGTCCACGCCACCAACCTGCGTGTCTGAATAAGCAGAGCTGCCCCTGGTGATTCTGGGCCTGCCAGGGGCTGGCTGAGCATGTTCTAGAAAGAGCCAGCCGTCCATGTCACCAGGAGCAAGTGGCACCGGGCCCCTCCTGCTGTGACTCTCCACTCAACCCCGATGGCACTCACCCATCCAGGTTGTTCAGACATTGAAGGGCAGGTGGGTGGGGAGGGGGTGGGTGTCCACTGAGTGAGGTCAGCTTGGCGGGTGTGCGCCTGTGAGGGTCCATGTGTGGTGTGTGTGCACGAAGCTGAGTTAGACGTGTGCGTGCTTGTGGGTAGGTGCACGCTGAGCTCCGAGGCTCCTAAGGCTCTGAGAGAAAAGGCTCCCACCCTGCGACCTTCGTGCCTCCAGCATCTTCCAGGAGGAAACTCGGACACCTCCCAACACCAGCAGCCTCAGGAGACAGGAAGCCCCCAAGTGAGGGTACACATTCCCCAGGACCCAGCATGCACCTGGCATGTAGCGAGCACCCCATAAATGTCGGTGATTACATTACTCTGAACATCCGGCTCTTTTTTTCATGACCAACATGTACCTATTGGTCTTTCCACTGTCCCAAAAACGTAAGATGCTGTCTCGCCTTTGGTCCCTTCTGGTGTCTGGGATGCCCTCCTACTCGGTCCAGCCAGAGCCGACCGGCGTCGGCTTCGGTCTCACGCTCCTGGGGCAGCGGCAGCTTCCGCAAGCAGACTTTTTCTCACAGAACAAGAAGCCTTGAGGTAGGGAGCTCAGGGCTACTTCAGTGCTCACTGATGCCAGGACGTGGGGTGGGCATCCCTCCTCGTGGCCACATGGCTGCAGCGGCCCCGTGTCGCGCGCTCTCACAAAGCACCCAAAGGCGAAGGAGAGGACTGAGTATGAAGATGTCCAGCGGGCACCTGGCGGGAGTGGCAGGAGAGGAGGCGGCTGTCTCTGACTTTTCCTCTGGGCCTCATGCTGAAGCAGGACCCTGGCTGAGAGCGGGAGCCCTGCATGGGGACTGTCCGGGCCACTTGGAGTCATGTGTCCATGGCAGGAGGCAGGAGGAGAAATGGCGAGAGGTAGGGGGTTGAGAGCAGGCCCAAGGAAGGTGTGTCCTCTGGGGGTGATGGGCTGGACGCTGCTTTTCTCAAAAATGTCAGCCTCTGGATGCAGGTTGAGAAAAGAACATGCTTTTCACACACACCATGCGAGGAAAAGAGAGACAGACAGACAGGGGCCCTGGGACAGGCAGTTCCTGTCATCCCGCCTCTTGCTGAGCGAGGGGCCCGGGCTCAGCGTGCACGGGAGCCTGGGGGCCCTCAAGCCGACCGTGTGCGGTTTGTGGGGCCCCAGACAAACCCTCCCTTTGCCCCCATTAAACTGGTCACGTTGTTGTGGAAACTCATGTCCTTTTTTTCGTGCTTTTGCAAAAGCAAAGGCGTTGGCGTAGAAACGCTGCAGACGCCGCTCGCTGCCGGCCCCTGGCCCCTGGCCCCTGGCCCCTGGCCCGACCCAGGGGTGGAGGCGGGTGGCGGCCACGGTGGTGCCCAGGGGCTGCAGGGGGGGGCCGCCACTTATCCGGAGCACACAGGCTGCGACTGGGGGTGTTTATTATGCTAAGCTTCTTAGCCAAATAGCTATTAAACATATAAAACTGTTAAATACATACAAATCCTCGTACCAAATGGTGAGCACTGACAGGAAGCTGACAGCTCACTGCACAATTTAATCTATGAAATGTGCATAAATTCACCAGGCAGGAGGGGCCACCCCCACAGCCTGAGCCCCAAACAGGAGGGGCCTGGAGCTGGGGGCCCAGGGTCTGGCTGAGTGCAGGGACCTGAGGCAGAAGTCGGGCAAGCCTGGGTTCAAGAGCAACTACGTTCAGACACAGCCTAAGAAATGCTAAATTGTTTTCTAAGAAAAACTATGATACAACATGCATAATACCTAGCACACAGTAGGCACTTAGTAAATACGTGTTGAAGGATCGGATGAGTGATAGGACATTCGCATCTTGGTGTAACTTCTATCATTGTATAATCACAGAAACCTGAAATTTACAGTGACACCGCCAAACCACAAGAGCCCACGGCCTTCCATGATCCCATGTCCTCGCCGCTGTTCACGTCCACCAGTGCCTGCTCCTGTGACACGGACACAAAAGCACCAGCCACAGGGACGAAGCAGGGAGCAGAAGGCACAGGGCTGGAGCTCTGATTCGGGCACATCCATGGCCTCAGTGTCTGAACTGGCGGGAACACCCTGAATAAGCTACAGGGCCTCCCTCCCAGACTCTGTGATGCCAAAATGCTCGAGCAAAGCAAAGAGAGTGTGGCCGAGACCCTTCCAGGGAGGCCAGGGTGATGTTGCTGGGCCAGGAGAGGTGGGGCGGGTGAGGGGGTGACAGGAGAGGGGACTCCTGGAGGATGCTCCTCAGAGGACAGGAGGGCTGCGACCTCACAGGGAGACACCGGGAGCAGTTCCAAAGGTGCCGTTGTGGGGATATTTGAGGGGCTGATAGCTCCTGTAGTAAACACCTGAGGGGGAAGGTGGACCAGTGAGCATCTGACTGGAGGAGCTTGTTCTGACAGGTCCCGGTGGCCCTGGGGAAGCAGACACCCAGGGGAGTGTCCGTCCTGGTGTCCTTCCCCGCCGGACGCAGGGCCATGTTCTCAGCTCTTCCCTGTTTTCCCAAATACCAGCAGCAGGCAAATACGTGCCCACCTCGCCGAGCCACAGCCTGTCTGGCCACAGACGTGGGGCAGCCGCAGCCCCCACTCCAGACCAGCACCCGCGCCACCCACAGGAAAGGCAGGGGTTCTCCAGTCTGGCCACGGAGAAGGGTTTCCTGGGAGGTCTCAGAAACCCTGCAAAGAAAATAAATCCAAGTCAAGGCACATTCAGACATCACAGAAAATGTGATGACAGCCTTTAAAACAGTCAGTCATGAGACTTCTGGTATTTTAATGCCATCAGAGGATTTAAACTGAGCCTAGAAACAGACGCAGGGAGACAGGCTCTGCAGAGGGACGGCATCTTCCAAATGAGAGAAGCCTTGGCTTCGTGTTCAGGTTACCTTTGTTACATCTTTAAAAAATATTATTATTGTGGTGTAATGTCCATTCAGTAAAGTGCGTAGCTCTGTGGGTTTTTACATTTGTGTTTGCCTGTGTCTGGTCACTGAGACAGCAGCCCAGAAGGCTGGCCATGTTTCTTTACAAAGTAGGTAGAAAAGGCTAAGTGAGCAAAGAAACCACCTCTCCAAAACAGAAGGAATTTTAAATGCCCTATGTGTGCAGTGTCACTAGCAAAGTCCGTGGGAAGCCACAATGGTCCCACACGTGGCGGGGAGGCAGACCTGGCACAAAAGTTCAGTCACAAAACCACCTCTGGGGGGGTGTGGTCCCTGAAGTCCCCTCGCCCCCCGGGCGTGACAGGTACATATGCAGACGGACTCACACTCACACACACACCCTTCTCCCCGAGGTTGGTGTAGGGCCTGAGAGCAGGCCGGGTGGAGCAGCCTGTAAACAAAGCTGAGGTCCGAGGCCGCAGACCCTCTCAGGCCCTCAGCGGCTTCCTCCTGCACCCTGGGTCGGCCTCCCACAGCCCATCTCCACCACCCAGCCTATGTGACGCAGACAAGTACTGACCTGGACACATGTTTATGTGTCAAATAACTCACATGCAAAAAGCCAGTGGGGTTAGCCCTGTTTTCAGGGTGTGAGGCTCTGGTCAGTGTGCACAGTGCTGGGCAGGGGTGGGTGGGGGTGACCAGACAGGTGTCCTCAAGGGGCCTCAGAGCATGGCTCTCCAGCGCCCATGCCACCATGGGACCTGCTCTCCCTCTCTCCACGCTGGTGGATGGGCCACCTCACTGCTGGGACTGGAGGCAGGACCCAGGTCAGTACGTGGGGCCTGGGACAGGGAGCAGGTCTGGGCTGTAGACAGAGGCACCTGAACACCAGCAGCCAGGCCTTCTGAGGAAGCTGCAGAGGAGCAGGGTTACTTAGGACCATGGACACGGCTCTCCCTGCCTCCTGATGGGACACAGAGTGACGTTAACTCACAACATCTGCATATGGGTTTTTCTGGGTGGAAGAGAAACTCAGCCCCAGTGAGTGGTCTTGGTGGACCAGCATGGCCTAACTGGGGACAGACACCAGCATCCCCACCTCCACCGGGCCTCCTCCACCCCAGCTGGGAGAGGGTCTGGCCCCGGGGAGGGGCTGGGATAGGTACCCCTCATGTTTACAGACATGGAATCAGGTTAAGAATCAGTGTGTGGAGAGTGTTGAGGGAGCACAGCAGGTGACAGCAGGTGACAGCAGGTGACAGCAGGCTGGTGTTCTGAGGACCCTCAGCAAAGCCCCAGGGAAGCCCCTCCAGGGCCCCCTCTGGGGACACATTTTCAGGGCAGGAGGGGAAGGTACCCCTTTTCAATGGTGAATAACATTTTCAAGCCTATAAGAAACAAGCAGGCCTCCTTTGATAGCTCTGCTTAGAGGCCCAAGTCATTGTCACCCAGGCCCACAATCAGTCAGACTCACCTACAGGGTCAGCAGAGAACCCCCTCTACCCAGTGGCCCCTCCACTGGGGCTGGACAGCCAGCCTCTCCGGAGGCCATCTGTCCTGCCCTCCCCTTGCTCACAGGTGCCCTGCAGGCTGGTCCATCTGCCCCTCTAGGAGTTGGGATTCAATGAGCTGAGCCATCAACACTTGGCTGAGAAATGGGGCTTCTCACCGTCTTCCTCCCTCAGCCACAAATGACCCCAGAGTGTCTGAGATCAAAGGACTCAGGCCCGCCCATCCCCGCCTACCCACAGTCACCCCAGGACAGGAATTCACACTCTGGGGCTGGGGCGGGCCCAGGTGTGGGTGGCTGAGTTGGGAAGCACCACCTGGAAGGGGGGTGAGTTTGAACTTTCAGAATGTGACCTCTGAGCCACCTCCAGGGTTTCTGCACTACAGAAGTTTTTGGAATTTGCATTCCAGTGGGTCCTTTCTTCACAGGTCTTTGGCTTGAGGACTCTAACCCTGCTTTCCACACCCTGTGACCAGGTCTTTAGGGGCCCAGAGGACCAGGGCCTCCCTCCTGGGAACACGCCCCCTCCAAGCCAGGCAGAGGAGAGCAAGCTGGTCTTGGGGTTCAGAGGCCTGACTGGTGTTGATTTGCCAGAAGGATCCAGAACCTGAAGGACAATGAGGGGGGGAGGTTCCACAGACACAAACGCTCAGGCTTCTGTCCACAACCAATGCTCCTGAGCTCTTCCCTCTCAGCTGACTTTGTTTTAACTTGAGCAATTAAACTGTGCCCTTGCCCATGCTGCTGTGGCCCCTGTGAAGTGAGAACTCGCTCAGAAATGTCTCAGACGGCTCCCGGAGCGTGTGGGCTGCCCAGCCTGCAGGGGGAGCTCTCTGTCCCTGTGGCTCGCACACACTGGTGCTCAGCAAGTGCTCTGATGCACGACATAGTTTCTGTGGGTTGGCCTCTGTTATGGACGGTAACTTCCTGAAACAATTCAGACGACGTCTGTCGAGTGGTGTCTGCTAACCTCAGTTAATGTTTTAGTGATATCCGAGCAGCTGGGTCTTGGACCCCACGAGACGTCAGCCTCATTCGGTGACTGGTTCCCAGGACAAGCGGATTGCAGGTAACTGTCGTCACCTGGGTCCTGTGGCTCAGATCCTGTAAAAGTACCATTTCAGGAACAATCTGATTTTTGTCTACAAGAACTGTCTCAGTAATCGCAGGCATACACCAGGACCTAGTGAGATAATTGTCAACAGAAAATTCTTCCTACAACAGACCATTTTCTATTCAAAATTTACCAACATGAAAAATACGTGCACAGCTCGCTGGTTTCTGACCCTCTTTCTCAGCCTGACTCACGCCGCATCGTTTCCTTCTATCCTGGCCCATCAGAGGCCCCAGCGGTTTGAAAGTCACGTCGACAGAGCTTTCAGATAAAAGTCCACCTGTGGTAGGGACAGAGCAGCTGTACCTCTGAGAGTCCTTCACCGCACGCCTGGGGCAGGGGAGGCCCTGCCTGCAGCATAAGCCTGGGGCTGGACCCGTGGATCCCAATTGGCATGGGGAGGGCGTAGGCGAGCCCTGCGGCCCCATCCCTGGGCCCTGGACGCACCAAGCCCATCCAGGCAGACTCGTCCCCCAACACTGCGCTCACAGTAAGTGTTCAATCGCTGTTCACGTGGCAGATGAGCGGAAGGATTAATGAGTGTGGAGATGGCCGCCCTGGGCCCTGGGCCCCAGGCTGGTTCTGTCAGCAGAGGTGCTGCTGGGAGAGTGGGCCGTGACCAGCACACAGCTGTCCTCTTACTAAACGAGGCCCCTCCTCACTCCGCGTCCCACACCGGCAGCTGTCAGGCGGCAGAGCCTTTGGTCCCTGTGCCCAGCCAGCCAGATTCAAACAGGTGGTCTACGCAGGTTAACAAGCCCCCTATCCTGTTTCCAGTTCCCAGAGCTCTCCGGTTCCCCTTCCTTCTTCTGGGAGGGCTGTGCTGCGGACTGAAACTCGAACATGGAGCTGTTCCTCTTTCCTGTCTTCACAGGCTGCTGCTGCCCGGCAGGAAGACCCCAGCCTGGGGTGCAGGGGCCTCCGGAGAGCACCAAGGAGGCTGGCGGGTGACCAGCCTGCCCACAGAGATGTCAGCCCAGCTCTGACCAAACACCAGCAACCCGACTAAGCACCAAGACCCGGGCAGGCATTCAGGGACCCACCTCCCAGTCCCCCAGCCAGGAGAGGACTGGGTTCCGACTGTATCGCCTCAGGCTGCTGCTGCGCCTTTGACCCCAGTCACACTGGCCCTTCACGGAGGGTGCCTGGGCACGAGCAGGCCAAGCTCCTTCACCCCTCTGATCCTTGGTGTCCCCTTGAGCACAGAGACTGGGTGCCTCCCTGGGGGTGGGGAGCAGTGACGGCGGTGGAGCCCATGAATGGTCGCTGACCCCTCGGCATTCACCCCGGAGTTCTCCTTCCCTCCCACCCCCCTCCCAGCCGCATCCTGGGGCCCCTTTCTCTCCATTCGTTGTCCCTGCGAGGCATCATCTCCCCAGATGTGCTGAAGTTCCTCCAAGAGGCCTCGACAAATCATGAGCTTCTCAGTCTCCTCATTTAAAAAAGGTGAATAAAAATTTCAACAGTCGGTTCTGCAAATGTTATTACTACTTGAGTAAAAATGTGTGTAAAAGTCCTTGGCCCTGGCTGGGTGGCTTCGTTGGTTGGGAGTCATCCTGCGCACCAAAGGTGGCCGGTTTGATTCTGGGTCAGGGCACAGGCTGGGGTTGCGGGTTTGATCCCTGGGGGTGTGCAGGGGGCAGCTGATCAACGTTTCCCCTCTCTGTCTCCCTCTCTTTCTCAAAATCAATTAAAAAAATTTTTTAAAGTGCTTGGACACTCTAAGGCATGACTCAGATGTTAATAACTGTGGTGCTTCTTATATTAAATAAATCCTCAAAATTCAGGGGAAAATTCATCGTGGTTTTCCAAAATACGGTAGGGAAAAGGCCTTTATTTGATAACTTGAGAAAAAAGAAAAGTAGATCTTTGACTTTGGTGTTTTTCTTCCATCTCTTAGCTTATCTGTTCTGTTTTGCTTTCTCTCTTCTCCAGTGAGTGCGTCCAAATTGACTCTGTGATTCTCGGGAACTCTGTTTCTCTCGCCCTCACCAACCAGCCGGCTGCCCCAGACCAGTCGCATTCGCTTAACACTTTACTTTCGGCGTGTTTCGTCCTGCACTGGCTCCCGTGTGACTCCAGGACTTGGATGCCTCAGGGAAAGCGAGACCAGCTGCCTGTGATGAAAGGGGTGCCAGGGCTCGTCTCCTCTCGCTGGGGACGGGTGGGCCTCCTCTCGTTTAAAATCTCGATGGGGAGGAGGGTGCTCCTTGTCAGGGGCACTGTGGTCCCCCCAGAGCCCTCTCAGTCGTGGGGAAGGTCCGAGGCTGGGGCAGTGTCTGCTGCAAGTCCTTTCACTGGTGATGAAATGGAGAGGCAGCTACTTGGCCCAAAATCATACAACAAGTGGTGTGTGTAGGATTCAAAGCCAGAATCCAAAACCAGGTCCATGTGACCCAAAGTCCATGGTCTTTTGCAGTCTGTAAGTACACACGACGCGCACACACACGTGCATGTACACATATACACGTGTGCTCACAAGCATACACACACGGATGACGACAGCTCTGAAGACTGGATGGCCACAGAGACCAGCGTGTGTGGTGTGCACAGCGGCGTTTAGTCTCAAGATGTAGACTTCCCTTCCTAGGTTCTCTGTAGGGTTGGGAAAAGCTGCTCTTTTTCTGGTCACTGGTGTTATCTAGCTGAGGACCCAAGAAGTCCCCAAGGACCACCCTTTGCTGTTTAAAGAGCAACAGTGTGGGATCCTGGGAGGCAGGGCTTGTGCAGAAGCCCAGGGAGCTGCCAGCTACCATCCCATGAGCTCCGCTTGGCCTTGAATTCTAACCCTTGAGACCAGGCACACGCCCTTCAGTTCTCAGCCATTCTCCTAACTCCCTGACGCTCCTGCCTCTCCCAGGGCACCTGAGTGGGCACCACTCAGTATAACCCAACAGCCACTGCGAGCTCTGGCCAAGCAGCCGTCCAGCGAGAGAACGGCCAGGGATATGAAGTGACCGTAATGGCTCCTTCCATCCCTCTTAAGAAAGTTTACCAGACCCCTCCGGACCTGACTAATGCTGTACTGCTCTTCCCTTGCTCCCGGCCCAGGCTGCACCTCAACCCGGGGTTTCTTCCCAGGAGTCACAAGTCACCTGCAGTGGCCCCTCCCCTGGCGTGTCCCCCAAAGGCAACTCTGGACAGACAAGGGCCAGGCAGCTTCTTTGCCCCAAGCTCAGTCTTCTCACTGTGAAGGTGACGGCATCTTTCTCCGCCTCATAGGATGATTTCCACCCAGTTCAGAGCCCCTTTCGTTCAGGAGCAGTCATGAGCAGTGGCCGTGGACTCAGCCACGGGAGGGAGGGTTTCACTGCTGGACGCATGACTAGCATTCAGATTAGGGAGACGGGCAGGCAGTGAATTGCCCTAAACCCCCCAAAACAGCACAAAATAAAATTTTTTGCTTAGAAGTTTTTTAAAGAAGTTTTAAAACTGATACTCTTTTCACAATGAAGTTGATGCATAACATTTTTATATTGTATTAAAATAGTTGCAAAGAATGTTGTTTCTGGACTATAGTGAAAATTTCCCATTTAAAAATAAAACTGCTTTATCACTCTTTCAAACGCATAAGGCCCTACGCAGCATATTTGAAACCCACCAGAAACGTCCCACTGCTCTCCTTTCTCATCAAACTCATGTCCCCCATAGAATTTACCCTAAAGTGATATAAATAAATAAAACCTCTAGGGTTACAAGGTTTTTTGCTGTGTTTTTTTGGTTTTGGTTTTGGTTTTTTAACTGACCCCTGCCTCCTATTTTCTGTGATGAAAAAAGTACAAAATAAAACTGGTGTTTAAGAATCTGTCCTCGGGCCCCGGCTGGGTGGCTCACGTGGTCAGAGCGTCATGGTTATTCGCTGAGGATGCAGGCTCGACCCCAGTCGGGGCTCGTACAAGCAGCAGCCAGGGCGCACCAACAGGTGGAGCAGCCGATCGACGTCTCTCTCTCCCTCCCTCCCTCTCTCTCTCTAAAATCAATAAATTTTAAAAAGAATCTATTCTCAGGAGATTTGGAGGAGCGACGACAATGTTTTGGAAATAGAGGTAGTTGCACACTCTTGTGGACATGCTAAATGCCACGGAGTTGTACACCTCGAAATGGCTACTTTTCTTTTGAAAGGTTTGTGCTTAGTCACTAAATACCAAAAGCCATATCAAATGTCCATTTATCTTCCCTGTTACTCTCTCACTTACAGGCACCTCTGTCCCTCCCTCGGCTCAGGTGTGTTTGGCTGACACGGGAGGGGCCGCGTGGTCCCACAGCCACAGTCTGGAGGCAACGGGCGGACCCTCTGGACCCGACTGAGGGTCAGGCTGTTTCTGGGAACTCAGCCCGGAGCAGGCTCCTCTGGTCACCTCAGTGATTCGGGAAGTGCCTGTCCTGTGTTAGACCCCCATCTGCTTAAACTGGCTCAAGTGGCTGTGGCCATCTGCACTTGAACTCTGACCCCCCCAAATCCTATATTTTCCCACAGTTGGGCCTATTCTTGTGCTCCTGCTGGAGGTGCCACTCAGAGGTTAACACAACTCCTCTGGGCCTTGTTCCTCTCATCTGCGAAATGAGACGTGGGCCAGGTGAAGGAATATTACTGGGTATCAGTTCAACTCAGCGAATATTCACTCCCCACCCTTCCCTTCCCTGAGGGGCACACGCCCACACCCACGCCCACAGGGGCGAGAGGGTGCCACGTCTGAGCCACCCGAGCAGCCCACACACTGTAGTGAGAAACCGTGGCCTCTGTGTCCAGGCCCTGGGGCGATTCGTCACATCACACGCCTGGGCGACAGCTGGTTAACACCTCGAGGACTGTTTTCAGAATGAAACAAGAAAATGGACAGGAAGAGCTTGACGCATGTTTGGTGTGTCCCACAGTAAGCACTCAACACATTCGGGTCTCCATCGGCTCTGCCAGCAAGCGTTTGCTGGGCCCAGACTCTTCCCTCCCTCAAGGAGCTCAGGGCTGCACGTGGGTCTGCTTACAGGGTGGTGCTCTGACCCACCCCCTGAGCCCCCCGCTCTCGCTCCTCTCCTGCCCTCATTTGTTGATTTACAGACACCCAGCATGGAGGGGACCCTGGCCAGCCATGTGGGTGCTACTGCATTTGATGGGGGGCTCTCCCAGGAAAGCGCTGAGCCCCCGGGAAGCCGTTCTGAATCACCATCTCTGCCTCCTCCCTGCAGCCCTGTCACTAAATTTATTTTCTTGTTTACTTGCTCGCTGCCACCGCCCAGCTGCTGAGGCTGTTCAGGCTGGAGTCCCAGCCAGGCCTCTGCAGAGGCTCGGGGACCGTCTTCCACACCAGCACGCCCGCCACCCGCCTCCCTCTCCAGACCCGCTGTGAGACTTAATCGGCACAGACACCGTGTTCCTTCCCCACTGCCAAGCTGCCTTCTCCCTCCCACCACGGCCTGTTCGCATGTGCCACCGACTTCTAATTGATTTAGGACGCCAGCCCCTTCTGCAGTCTGACGGGGCCTGTCCTCCGTCCTTGGCAGACTGACCTCAGCCACAGCGCCAGCGTGTGGTGGGTTTTGCTGCCTTCTCTTTTCTTTTACATTTCCCCACACGTTTGCAGGAATGAGGAGAGTCTCAGGCTTGGAGTCAGACAAGCTGAGCAAACCCAGACGAGATCCCGAGTCCCCCTGAGCCAGTTCCCTCATCCCTGAATGTGGGAGCCACACTCCTTCCGGGTGGTTGTGAGGACTGAGCCCAAAGAGGCTGAGAGGGGGTGTTAGCTCCAGCAAATGCTCACTGCCTCTCTCCTCCCGGGGTCTCTGCTTCCCACCTCTCCCTGTAGTGGGTCTCTCTCTGTCTCTCCGTCTCTGTCTCTCTGTCCCCGACTCTGTCTCTGTCTGTCTCTCTGTCTCTGTCTCTCTCTGTCTCCCTGTCTCTCTCTGTTAGACGTAGAAGGCAGAGAGAGGCAGGCATACCCCAGCCACCCCCCCTCAAGGCGATGGCCTGGACAACCAGAAGACCGCGCAGGAGCCCCTGCAGTGCCCACCGCCCCTCTGCAGCCCTCCTGGTCAAGGGCAGACTGCCTTTGAATCAGCCCTTGGCCCGCGAGGCAGAAGGCCCAGGGGGCTGATGGGGACTTAGGGAACTGCCAGCTTCTCTGCAGGAGCTGGAACACGAGACAGACAGAAAGAGCTGAGCAGCTGGCAGCAGAACCAGAGCCAAAGGCTCACAGAGAACAGGTAGCTTCTCAAGGACTCAGCACAGGCTTGACCAACAGGGTCACGTCTACCCCTAGGGGCCTGGGGGACCTGCTCGTCTGCATCTCTCCCTGAACCCCGGCCCTGCAACACCGCCCAGGGGCGATCAGCTGAGATGCAGCATCCACATAGTCACCAAGCTCGTCTCTCAGGAATGACTCTCTTTCCCAGCAACCAGACAAATTACCCAAGACTTGAAAGAAATGAGATGCCACTGAGAAGCCGTCGGGGAATGTGATGTAGACACATTTCTTCTCTGTGCAGAGGCTGGTGTGTGGGGACCTCAGAAAGGCCTGGGTTCCAGCATTGAATGAATGGAGCCCGCTGCCCAAGAACCTTCTCCCCCGTGACTTCTCATCAGAAACAGACTAGAGATGATGCCCAGAGGTCCCTCACACCCATTAGCAACAAGAACAAAATCACCCACACCCTTCACACCACTCTGAAATTACGCTCTTACGTTCAGCAGAGTCTCCAAGCACACATGCTCTGCTTGGAACCCACGCCCGTGGTAAATGGGACACCAGGCAGCTGCTTCTCACCGAGAGAGTAGCTGAACAATCCTGACAGCCTTCCCAACGCCAGGAGGGAGGGACAGGGTCCCTCAGAGCCTCCCACCCTCAGGAGGGAGATATAGGGTTACCCCAACTGCTTTCCTGGCAGTGGCTCCAGTTTTGGGGTGCAGCAGGGGAAACAGAGGAGTGCCGAGGGAGGTTGGGGGCTGGGGCCTTGGAGGGACGGTGACAACGACTGAACACTGTGGGGAGATCAGTAAGCAAAGCAGGTCATGCTCAATGAAGACCCAGGGGTGCCGAGTGCCAAGCTGAGCATCTGTCAGGCAAACAAAAAGCCACCGAGAGGAACAAAGGGCCAGGTTGTTGTCATTCCAGTCTCCAGGCCTCTGTCCTTCAGACCCGGGACCTCCACAGAGGGTGTCTTCCCAGAGACCTCGAGTTGCAGCCACACAGGGAGAGGGAACCAGTACGGATGGAAAAATCCAAGCAAACCCATGTTGGGAGGTTGAAACTCCCACATGCTCACGGAGTTGAGAGTCAGAATTTCGGACCATTTGGTTTGCATCGAGAGCGTCACTCCCCAAGGAACTCACAGGCCCAGTTGACGAGACACTAATTCCACTTTTTTCTGTCCTAAGGCTGGAAGTCAAGGGAGGTGGAGAGTGGAGGCACCATGGTGGTCTCTATGGACAGAGCTCAGAGATGGCACCGGGCTCAGCCACCAGTGACTGGATGTCCCAGAGAGAAGGCCCACACTGTGCCCAGCTCCGTCCTGTGAGGGACATTCTGCCAATTTGGGCTTTGTGTGCTCAGGAGGCACAGGTGTCTCCTGGAGTTGGCCGTGTGGCAGCCACCAGTGTCCCTGTGTGATGGATCACAAAGCAGCTCAGTAATTAGCCCAAAGTTCCACAGCAGGCTTGTGGCCAAGTTATATCCATGACAAGCCAACCCACAACACTGGACAGGAGACACCAAATGGTGTTATTAGGTGGCTTTGTGGGCCACGTTTTACAGATCAAGTCCACCACAGTGATTTCACAATCTGTCCACAGATTCTTTGTGTCCCTCCCTTCTAGAGGTAGAGCCCAATTCCTCTCCCCTGGAGCGAGGCAGGACGTGGGCACTCACGGAGGGGACAGGGGAAGGTGGTCACTGCTCACAGTGGGTCTTGCGAAATGCTCTGCATGGCCATGCTTGCCCTCTGGAGGGTGCCAGCTACCGTGTTGTGAGGTAAGCAGTCAATGCTGGTCATTAGTCACTGAAATGAGAAGGGAGAGGAGGGTTTGGCTCCCCTACTACACACACGTGGCCCCGAGTGCCATGCCAAGGACAGTTCTTCAGTGAATCTCCAGAGAATTGTGCTGACAGGAAAAAGCTAATCCCAAATGTATGATTCCATTCATATAACATTCTGCATATCCTGCTGGGCCATTTATAAAATTCTGCACTCTTTTCTTTTCACCCTTTTTCCTTCTTGGCTCTCCTTCACGCGCGTTTCTTGGGATGTTCTCTGTGCAAAATCCACTGCAAAACAGAGGCAGAGGGTGAGAGGAGCTGGTCCTGAATCTCAGGGCTGTTTGCAGCCAAGGGACCCCAAGAGACCTTAGGGAGGGCTGGGGGCTGGAGGACTGGGGGCTGGCGGCCAGGTGGGCGAAAGCCCATCCAGGAAGGGCCTGGTCAGCTGCAGAGCTCTGCGTCCCCCCTTTGTGGCAGCTGAGGCCCCTGAGCCTGGAAACAAATGTTTCACCTGCAGATCAGGCTCCCACTGGGGCGGGAGGAGATGCTGGCTCAGCGGTTCCTCAAACCGTGTACCACCTCTGCTGACCCACCCTGTCTGGGAAATGTTTTTCCTATAAATTTTCATTTAGTAGCAATGAGTTCTCCAAGAATCAAAGACATGTATAGCTGCCAGTCCAAGTTTTATTCAAGCAACCACTGAATTATTTAAAGAAATATTTATTAAGCAATAATGGTCAACAGGGATCTAGAGCCAATGGTGCCAAGGAGCACCTTACCCTGCCCTCTAGGGTAACAGTTGGAAGTGATGGAAGTGAAGAGTCAGTCTCTGCGGAGCAGCTGTGCAAGAGGGAGAGGGCCTGGGGGAGGAGGGGCGGGGGGTGTGGGTGGGACGAGGCACACCCCAGCCAGAATTTGAAGGATTTGAGGGATAAATGAGTTTCCAGGCAGACGGGCGAGGTGGGTGGTGGCCCCTCTGCAGAGCAGGGTCAGCATGTGAGGCTCAGCCCTGCTGACAGATGCACTGAGGACATATTGTGTGTCAGTCTGGGCCACGCACTTACACACATCATGTTTACTCACTAGGAGGAAGTACTAACATCACCCCCATGTCACAGGTGAGGAAACTGCGGCTTCGCCTGAGGCTACAGAGCCGGTAAGTGATGGGACCGGATCCCAGAGCCTAGGGCCACAGCTCTGAACCACAAGCAGCTGGGTGCTGCCGGAAGAGCGGGTGTGGGAGGAGGAGGTGAGGTGCCCAGGACCTGCGGGCACGCGGCAGGGCTTGGCTGTGTCCACAGCAAAGGCGAGGGGCAACCATAGGGAGCTGGAGGAAGGCCTCCCTTGTTTCGTGTTAATGCCCATTCAGGCTCATTCACACCCAGCTCCTCTGGCACCTAAACCTCCTGGACATTCCTCACACCTTCCCTAGGTGTTCACCTCCTGGCTGCACACAGGGTGAATGGCCCGGGGTCCCCTCTCCTGCAGAAGCTCATTTGGGGACAGTCATGGTGGAAGCTGTGTGAATCCGCTTTCCTTTTCCGGACAATTCTTTGAGATGAACTCTACTCCAAACGGGCATTTAGTTTTGCCCAGAAACGGACATGACTTGGGCGACATGTGGTCCCCCACATGCACCAACCGAAGGTGACAGTGACAAAGAATCGACCTCCCCATGGCACCTGCACAGGCTGGTGTGACCCTTCACATTCCAACCGATCCCAGGTCCTAGAGGCGAGAGGACACCTGGACACTTGGAGAGAGAGCAGTGTTTCTTAGGAGTAACAGTGAGAACCCTGCTCTCCACCGTGGTGCAAGCATAAGAATTAAAAGGTTTCAGAGGCTCTCTGTGGATTGTGGGTGACTGATTCATGGCCAGCTATTCTGGGAAGCTCAGGTCGAAGGCTATTTGAGGCCAGGCTCCTGGCAGACACCGCTGTCCCCCCAGCCAGTCCCCTGGCCCCGCCCTGCAGCTCAGGGCCTCTCCTTTTCAGGCTGCCAGGCATCTGAGCCCCGCGGGCAGCAGGTGTAATCCCTGCGAATAGCTTGACTCAAGTTTCTAAAAGGGACCAGGACCACCTGAGCCTCCCAGAAGAGGCACAAGGAGCACTCACCCTGCGGCCATTTGTGCCCAGGCAGAGCTCTCCGCAAAGCTGGACACGAAGGGCATGTGTAAGACACTTCAGCTGGTGGGTTAAATGCGGCCCTCAGCTGTCCCCGAGGCACTCTCCCAGAAATAGTCCCAGCACAGAAATAGAAAAGATAGCAGCAGAGGTGGCAGGAGACCCGCGATGCGTTGCTACTGTTACTGGGAAGGATAAATGACAATACATTACGTGCGTCTCCCGGAGCTAATACACAAATCCGGTGTTAACCAAACCGAGCTTAAGAAACGCGCTGGATACAGGGGCCAGCCTGGAAGGACACAAGCAAGCAAAACACCCTGCTTGTGCCTGAGGTAGTCTGCAGAGTTTGCTATTTGAGAAAGCAAGTGATATTTATATTATTAACACCTGAGCCTCCCAGGTGTTATCTTTAGATAATAAAAGACAAGAGTAGGAAGAAAATACATCACCCTGAAGGAGAAGCTGAGACATGGAAGGAGGGGCTTCCTGGCCCCCAGGGAGGGGCCCCCCACCTCTAGGCAGGTGGAAAGCCCACCCAGTCTGAGTCTGGGACTTATGATGGAAAGGCCTGTGGCTTTTTGAGAAACTAAAGTTTATTTTATAATGGCATATCACAAAAAGATTTCTATCCCAGTAGATTACTGTTTAATAGAAACAGGTATAATTTGCGATGGTAAGACATCAACTAGATTGCTCTGTTGATGAAGATTGAATGGACTCTGATCAAGTCTCTAAATCTAATGACCAATTTTTAGGAAAAGACATTTACAGAAACTACAGGAATGGGGTCAGTACTATCTAAAGAGTGGGGACCTGCAGGACAAACCTGGCTTCCTTGACAATGACATTTCATGGGCTGGGGGAGACTGATTTAACCCAGATGTGAACGCACTGTAAATAGATATTTATGAGACAATGGAGAAAAGTTGGACATAGACTGGATATTTGAGGAATTTCAGTTAATCTGTAAAGGTGTAATGATGCTGTGATTGTATTTTAAAATATGGTCATCTTTTAAAGGACTGAAATATTTACAGATGAAGTTATAGGATTTCTGGGACTTGCTTCAAAATAATCTGGGGGGTGGGAGGGGATGGAACAAGTAGTTATCGACATGGGTGAGGGGTACATAGGGTTTCATTAGACTGGTCTCTCAACTTCTTTTGCATGCATTTGAAATGTTTCCTAATAAAATACATGAATGAATGAACGAACTGGAGGAATTCAAGGAGAAACAGTTGTACCTCTTAATAAGCCAAAGCATGCTGGCACTTCAGATAATAAAAGACAAGACCTTGATGTCTAGGAAGTCGCCTGGCTTAGAAGAGACACACCAGCTCCAGTGCCCACATCACACAGAAGAGTCGGAATGAGAGGTGCTGAAGTTTCAGGAGGGCGCAGCTCCAAACTGGCTGTGAATTTTGAGCAACTGAAGATCTCATATCCAAGGTTTCTCCACTATAAAATTTTAAACTTATCTTTCTCACTGAATTATGTGGTACACAGGACAATGTAAATTTATTAGAGGGACAAGAGAAAGTAAGAAGGACCCCCAACCTACACCAAACTTCCTAAGTTTGACAGGTAACTGTTCCTCGCAGTTTGTGAAACTGTAAGAAACAGTGTTTGGTTCTTGCTTTTAAAGCGTCGACACCTGACATCACTCCAAGCTTCTGATGGAGTAAAGGGCGTTGGTCACTTTCCCTGTGGCTTTTCGTTAATATTTCTGTGGGAGACACGTAACCCCTAAGATTTATTAGCCCAGTCTCTTTGAGGGAAACTCGAGACCCTTCAACACCATTTGCTTTATCAGAATTTTGCAGTTTTACTAACAAGGCTAAAGCTCCTTTCATGTGCATGATGCCTGAGGGAAGCCAGAATTTCCTGTCGTTTTCTTCAGACAAACCCCAGACGCTGTAGGTGGCTGTCTAAAAAGCCTGGGTTTCAGTTTCACAGCCTGATGGATAAATCCGACTGTTATTCCGGCCCAACCATCACCTAACTGTCCAACGGTCTTTGAACACAGTCAGCCAACCAGCTCCTCCCCCAACGCTGCCCCCCCCTCCACCCCAAAGTGCCTGTGGGTTATGACAACAGTGCTCACACAGACAACAGGCACCGTCACTTACAGTGAGGGGATGGCCAGCGGGCCAGCAGCGTCCTCACCGTTCAGGCCACGCGCGTGGTTCTCAACAGTCAATTCTGAAAGTGAATGAGGGTGAGAGTTGAGGGCACAGAAGAAAACAATCCAACCACCACTTTTGAAATAATTAAAAATAAATATTTAAAGAGAAGTTAAATAGGGATCTTAACAAGTTTATGACAAGGGTTAATGTTTCAGACAGCCTCAAGTTCAAATATTTGGTCAGACCCAGCGTTCGAGCGCGTTTCAGCCTTCGGGTTGGAAAACGTCATCATAACACAGTTTCCTTTACCTTCCACTAAGGCAGGTCTGCCTTGGACTTGCTTGATTTTTCTTCTGCGCAAGAAAAAAAAAGACAAAATTACCTGCGAGATACGAGGAAAATACATGTAGCCTTTGTCAGTGGCAAATGGAAGCCACATGGGCCAAATCCTAACCGAGGGCTTAAGCCAAATGCAAGTCGGAGAAGGTGCTTCCCAACCTCGTGGGCCCTCCTCCCACCAGCACCCGCCTGAGACCCTCAGCCAGGGTCCTTAGAGCATCAGAACATCAAGGTTCATGGGCCAGGGATTTACCAAAGTGCAAGAAATTAAAGGACTTGCTCACAGCAGAAAACAAAGAACAACGGGAGAGGGGCAGCAGAATCCCCACCCCTCAGATCCCTGGGGCAAACCCTTAAGTTTTCCTGTTTCCAATGAAATTGTTTTGATTTTTGTCTCCTGAAACCACAAACAGCCCCTCCTGCTTCCTTTCTCTCTGCATCTCCCAGCCTTTCCCCCCCACACACTTGGGACCTCCACATGAATTATTACCTGCCCACTTTTCGGCTTACCTCCTGCAGTACAGATTGCTAACGATGTTGCTGGGTTTATCTCCTGTCCCTTCCACCTGGATGTCAGCATGAGCTGAGACCTGGAGCGTCAGCCAAGGCGCCCCTCCTCCCAGGTTAGGCTCAAGGCTCTCACAGGAGCTCAGCAAAGCTGATGCACCTGCACCCAGGACCTTGGCCGGGACAGGCTTCCCTACACTCCCCCCACCAGGCCAGGCTGCGCAGGCTGACACTGCCACCTGGTGGCTCTGGGAGAGGGGCACGCAGACCTACCGGCACTGAAGGGGTTTCTGGGGACCCAGCCAACTCCTCCAACAGCGCAGGATTCCCCAGGGTGCTCCCCTGCAGCATCTGGGTGCAGAGAAGGTACAGAGTGGTGAGATCACATGCTAGGTCACCTGTACATTCCAGCTCAGCTCTGTGGGGCACACCCCATGTTGTTTTCTAAGTGGAGATTTTTCCCATTATAGAAAAATATTTTCAAAGATGACAAGATCCAAGGAGCCACTAGAACCAGGACAAACGTCATGGGCAGATGCCTGAGAAGTGCCTGGAAATGATGGAGATGGTGATTGTGGTGGGGCGGCTGGGGCCTCTCCCTTTGCTGGATGCATACAGCCACCACATCCAAAATGCACACACACGGACCACTGTGAGCTCCCTGGCCCAGAGAAAACTTGCCAGGGTGTTGACAGACAAACCCTCCAGACCTGTCCTGGTGGGGAATGTCCAGCCAGCAGAACCCAAGGATGAGGTTCCCCCACCCCCAGAGCTCCTGGTCTTCCAGCTCCCTGAGTCTCAGTTGCCCATGGACACCGCTCCCACCTCCTCAGTGGAGCTCCTTCCCACGTTTCTGAGTGGCCTGCAGCTGGCAGGAGAGTGGCAGAGCTGTGTCGCTGGCTGTACAGACCCTCTAGCTTCTCCACGAGGCAGGGCTCCTTGAGTGCACTGCACTGAAGTGGGAGGTGCAGAGGTTCTGAGGCTGGTGATGTCCGCGTGGCCCTAGATCACAAGCTTGTGCTGCGTGAACATCAGCCACTGCACCACAGGCCATCTAACCAGCTCCTCTTCCCTGCGCTAAGCCCTATAATTCATCCCTCACGTCCCCCAGGGGCTGTTTCTGATGCAACCTGTCTGCCGAGAACCTAGGAGAGTTTCCAACTATGTGTGCACCATCAGGGCATTTGGTGGTTTATAGTGCAGATTTTCATATCTTAGCCCTGAGACTAGGGTGGTATGTCTGGGGTGGCCCAGGAATTAGTTTAGGACAAGTGCTCTGCATAATACAGGGGATCCACCATCCGTCGGGGGACGGGACCCAAGTCAGAAGCATGTTTGGGATTGCTCCCCTAGGACGAGAGGGGCAGAGAGGCAGAACGCCTATTAGAGCAGTAGTTAGGACTCTTTGGTAACAAAGACCATCTTCCTACTAATGGTCTGTATTCCTCTCAGGCAGGTTTGCAGTCAGTCTCACAGGCTGACTTCTCTGCCTGTGAATCAGAGCGGGAAATACGGAGGCCGAGGGGCAACTGCAGGTCACAGGCTCGGCAGGGCCAGTGCAGGCCCCTGCGCAGCCCATCCAGAAGACTCAGAAAAATATCTCTGCTAAGAACAAACCAACATCTACAGAGCATTCCAGTTCAGTGCATGAATCTAGACACGGCCAGCACCTCCAGCGAGCTGTGTCCTGGCAGGAACACGACTGACCTATGAAGGAGTCTCAGCGTAACTGCAGCTTTCTAACTGGAACTGAAGGCTGGCTGTCAAAGCAAGCTGTCCCTCGAATCTATCCAAGTGCTAAAGGCTGCCCTTGCAGGTGAGGAATTACGGTTGAACGATCTAGAAAAGCTGCCCCAGTAACTGGAGTCAGAGTTGGCACCAGGAGGATCCAGGCAGCAGTACATTCTGGAGGAGGTGATTCTAGCCTACTCCAAACACAGGCCTTCAAATGAGACCATTAAGTACGGAGGAAAACTAGGATAAATAATTTGTACCTGAAGCTGTGAAAAAGACGTCGTTAATTTGGAGAACTTTCCTAGAAACCTTCAGAGGTGAGGACCTCATAGAAAATTCCAGTCACACAAATTTATATAACTTCAAATAGTGAAAAACCGAATCCCAAACTCAACAAAAAATTCTTTGAAACAAAAAAATAAAATATTCCATTTATAGAATTGCAACAGTTAATTTTCATCAACTTGACTGGATCACAGGGTGCCCAGATATTTGGCTAAATATTATTTCTGAGTGTCTGTGAGGGTTTCTAGAGGAGATGAGCATTTAAGTTGTTAGCTGAGTAAAGCAGGTTGCCCTCCCATGTGGGGGGTCTCACCCAACACGCTGAGGGCCGGGAGGAACACAAGTGGAGGGAGCACTGAGCAGGGACACTGTCTCTGGTCCTGGGGAGCAGGGCCGACACCTGCACCTGTCCTGGTGGCCCCTTCACACTCCGGCTGGAATCTACTCCCCTGGCACTTATCTCAGGCTCGCAGATGGCAGACCATAATCATGAGTCAGTTCCTCACCATAAGTTTGTCCTATCGGTGCTGTCTCTAGAGAAACCAGAGTGCAATAAAGATGAATATGATGATGGGGCAGTCTGCAGCTCTCTCCTGACTTTGTGAGAGAAACACGAGCGACACCTCACCATTCTGTCCATAGTTTCTGTGACAGAGAATCTAACAGATATTTGTAGACCAGATTTAAAAATACGTATCTACCAGGGGCTTTAATAATTTTAATTCTTAGTGAGGTCAGTAGTAAATTTTCTGTTGTATAATTTGACTTGCTCAATACCAAGAAAACTAGTCCGTTACATGTAATGAAGCTAAAATGTATATAATAGTTCCAAAACAACAACTACCTTAGAGCCATCAAAATCCAGGTCTGATTTTAACATTCCCAAACTGTGCGGAAAAATTGTCCGAGATTTCTGGCTAAAGCCCACTTAAAGGGCTACTTGCTTTTACAATTTTCCTCTATGTTGGTGGTTTGAAAATGTGTCTCAAAACAGCTCCTCCAGGCTGCGTGTCAACAATCCCAGGAACAAGAATCTTAAAGGTATTTATTTATACCCATTGATGTCTTAATAAAACTAAGACAGAGTAGTGCCCTCTTCATAAGATGGGCTGACCATCTGCACTGATCAAAAAGTCAACTTTTCCAGATAAACTTCTTGCTCGTAAATATAAGGAAAAACTGACATGACCTGTTTTTTTTCCTCCTTAACATACAAAAACAGCTCTGGAGACAGGGAGGTACGGGAAGACGGGAAAAAGAACTTCAATGTCCCAGCCCTGTCCTGCTGAGAGAAGACAAGTGAGCACTTCAGGGGTTATTTTTTAATAAAACAAATCAGTGGGCAGCACAGACATCAATCCTTCCTCAGGGGGATGGTCTCCTCCCGGATGCCCTCCTTGGTCACAATGCAGATCCTGAGGGCATCCCCGGTGTACACGTCTCTCTCGGCAGCAGAAATGAAGACGTCTTTCACCAGCCGCATGGCTCTGTCTAAAGACAGTGGGACGTGCTCCACATTCTGCATGTTCTTAAAACCAACCTGGTGAGACAGAAAACTTGGATGAGGTATCATGTGACCGTACACGGGGGGGGGGGGGGGGAGGCAGCTCTGCCCCCACCAATGCCTTCATGCCTGAGAATTCATAATGAACTCATCCCACAAATTTAGTGTCCAACAAGGATGCAGAGACAAAGCTCTGGCTCCTGAGCAGCACACGCCCTGGAGAGGTGGACATGTGGGCAGAGCAGATAAGAATGTGCTATAGCTGAGGAGGAAGAGGGGCCAGGAGAGCCCAGACAGCCAGGACCAAATTCATTAGAACAAAGTACATTTGAGTTGGGTGTGAAGGGCAAACGGGTGAAGGAGCGAGGCTGTGGCACGCCCAAGGCTGAGGATACGGGACATGCACAGTGCTCCCAGGGTCTGTGGAGTGACGGGAGATGAGGCAGGTAAGCCATAAGCAGGGAAGTTACTGCATGCAACATAGTTCAGAAAAGCAAGGAGGGTGAACTAGGGAAGAGTGTCTGGAGGCAGAACAGGTGTGAGGAAATACACAATCCAGGCAGGATGCCATGCAGGTCTGAGCTCAGTCAGCAGAAATGGAAAAGGGGGCGTGTTAAAAACAGACTTGAAAGTTAGAATACAAAGTCAGGTGACACAGAAATGGTATCGGGGTGGAGGGTGTTTTCATGAAATGATGCAGACGGCAAGAGGAGAACTGAAAAGATGGACAGACCACAGTAAACCCAAAGACCAGGAGGTCACGAGAATGCAGCAAGCAGGCAAGGTGTGCGGTAGGTGAGCGGTGGCCAAAGAGCCAGCAGAGACCAGGAGGTCTTGAGCAGTCAAGTCACCCGAAGTCAGCAGGGGCTGACATTTCCCCACCCTCCCCAGCTCGCAGAGGAGGACTTGGAGGAGAGTGCTTGCTGACGTCACCACACCTGGAGCGGTGTTGTTACCTGGTTGTCAAGCAGGGGCTGCAGCATGGCACTTGCTGAACCTCCAGCCTTGAAGGAGTCTCTCTGGTAGGACCCCACTGGGTCAAAGCTGTACACGGCTCCCTTCCCTTAAGAAGGAAACATTGGAGAGAAGGAATTGAGAAGAGCCTTGACTCCTCCCTACCCCAAATTTTCCCTCTCCGAAGACAGACTTATTTCACTGGCTTCACTCAGACACTTCCGTCACTTTTTTACAACAGACCACTCTAAATGGTGGCACAGATCTGTTCTGAGAGAGTATTTTTTGTTTTTTGAAGCAACCAGAAGTGAACACAAATCAGAGCTGGTGAGAAGCCAGTGCCAGAGCTGAGTGACACAGAAGCAGGACAGAAATGTCCTGGTAGGGCTCTGCCAGAAAATCAAAGAGGTGTTTCAAAAATGTTCAGCAAACAAGGGTGGACATGCATGCACTCCTAAGACATTACTTTTTAAAAACTTTAATGTCAAATAAGTTTGTTAATAAATGTCATCACTAGGTTAAGCTTCCCCAGGTCAGATTTTTTAAGATCAAAATGCTAATTATCTACTTCTGAACTCATTAAAGATTGTGAGAGAACAGTAAAATAATGGACTGCCCAACATTAGAACTCTAAACACCACTCGCTCTGTGTCTTTGGACAACCATTTATTTCCCATTTAGCTTCAGTCTCTTCATTGCTTAATTTTCAGAAAATGAAGTTTTTGGGCAAGATGGTCTTTATGGTCTGGATGAAAACACCGGCACCTATGACACGCTGGCCTCTAGTTTTCCACAGAGAAACTGTACCTTCTTCGTCCAGTCCCCCGATGATGTTGTAAACATAGTAGGGAAAGAAGCGCCTGGAATAGAGGATTGTGGACAGCATGGCAGCAATCGCCCCCGTGGTCATAGCCTTATTATTGGAATGCTTGTACATCTGTGGTTTTTGACAAAAACAACAGGCATGTAGAGGCAGAATATGTTTCAGGCCCTAACTATGAACAGTAAAGTGAAAACAACATGTGTATCTTGGTGAAAGAAAAGACACCTGTTTCTTTCATGATCAAAACGCACAATATCACTAAGGTAAAATAATTCTTTATACCCTATCATTTGGGGGGCAGTAAGAATTTTTAGGGGAAAGAATGGTGTCTGCCCTCTGTATCTGGTTTACAGACTCTACTTCCTAGGTGATCCTTATCACAAGGATGCAAACTCCAGAGAAAATGCACGCATTCAAATGGGCAAGGTGAGCCAGCTCTTCACCCTGCATCTAGACTGTAGCCAGCAAGCTGCAGCCGTGGGCCAAATCAGCCCCCCACCTGTGTTTGTGTAGAGTCTTACTGGAACAGTCTCTTTTATCATTACATACTACTCATGTCTGCTTCTGCATTTCAACAGCAGAGCTGAGCAGTTGCCACAAATACCCAGTGACCCACAAAGCTGAAAATATTTCCTATCTAGGCCTCTGCAGAGTCTGCTGACCCCTGATTAGACCCAGGTCGAGGTCCCTCTTTGCACAGCAGTTGTCTGTGAGAACAGAGACGAGGGCCTCACCCTCATGCTGCAGGACTCGAGGACAGGGCAGTGGTCTTGCTCCTCTACAGTGGAGGAGAGAAGTCTCCAAATCAGTGACTTCCACCTACGTTTACTTCACCCTAGGGAACCCTAACTTATCTAAGAGTCTGAGGAATCCTACAAAAATAGCAAACAGAAAACAAATTTCAGTTCCCCAAATTGCCAGCTACATGGCAAACACCTCTAAAGAGAAACCCGGGAAGTACTGTGAAATCGTACAGTGACAAAGTACTGAAGAAACATTAGGAACGAGCTACAAGTAATAGCTAAATCGGTGTCTAAAAGAATTTTTCCAATGTGAAAGTCATAAAAAAATTTTCACTTCATTTCATTTCAAAACCAAGCACCATTTACTCACCTCACCACTCATGTAGTAATATATTGAAGAAACACTTCAGGAAGGACTGTGATCTAAGCTGAACTCATCGATTCTTGTTTTATTTAACAAGCAATTCTCCATCATGTTTATTTTTGTCCTACTTCCATTTACAAAATATGCATTAAAAGCCATACACATGTCAATAAATGTAAGTTGCTGAAGTTTTCAATGTTAAGTAAAATTTTTAAGTAAGTATTAACTGATGAATACTGAGTGAAATTGTTCCTACACATTCAAAAAGCAAGTGTCAGGTAAGTAAATCACTGTGTGCGCCAGTGACCACGACACCTCTTGCAGGTGTGAATCACCTCAGGTGTTACAAATAGCAAACAGAACATGCTGCTCAGTTTTTTATGTATCTACAAACTCTGACATATAGCCCACAAAGTTAAATAAGAAACTAGGGGCAGTAGGCTGATACTGTAAATGCCACCAACAGCTGTGATAAAACCTCCCAGGCTACAGGCTGAGAAACACCTACATTTCTGAATGCTGACAACAGTGGCTGGGAGTTCTACCCAATCTGAGCCAAGTAAACTCCATCTAGCACAGTCCAAACGCTCCTACCTTATTCTGGAAATTACTAGAAGCAAACTTGATACCATGCACAGACCCTAACCAAGTCCAGACACGCCCTTGCCTCCTCAGAGTAGATCCCAGCTCCTCACGCCTCAGGCAGTGATGGTGTCAGACCCTTTAGAGTCGGTCCAAGTCCTTCTCTCACTTCTTCCTAATGCCGGCCCTCCTCTCTCCTACCCCACCCGCCTCCAGCCAACCAAAGCCTGTGTGTCTGTGGGGGTAGTGATGGCTCAGGCGGTGCCCCTCCGTATTCCTGTCCACACATCCTATCTGTGGAGGGTGGGGTGGAACATGTCAGCCAACAGGATTCCAGACCAAGCTCCTGTCCAAAAGCTCATCTTCTCCACAGACATTGGTCTGTTTTGTTTTTCAGGGAAGAGAATCTTCAGAAGAACCCTGTTCCTGCCACCTCAAAAAGGGCAGAAATCCTTTCTACTGTAGAGATCTGACAGGTGGATCCGCTATGGTTTCACATTCTGTACTTTAATAACGCTGCATGAACAGGTCAGTTTCTTGCATCAGCCTAGTGCTTCCCCGGCTATTCTGAGCAGCAGCCATGTTGTGAGCTTACAAGAGTCTAAGGAGTTATGAACTTTCAACAGTCAGATGTGTAAAATGCATCTACCTTTAGTCTTGCTTCAATAATCTTTGTCAGGGTAAGACAGTCTCCATGGAAACCACTGCATCCAATGACTGTTTTGTCTGTTCTGCAAAAAGCACATTTCAGGAAATTGAGTTGGTTAGACAGTAAGGCAAAACATGTTGGGAAATTTTAAATTTCAAACTCCTACTCCCATTACTCACTGAATGGTAATGGGACAACTACTTAACCCCTTTTTCGGGGGGAGGGAATGCCTGTAATCTAATATCTAATTCCTTACACCAAATAAATTCTAGATGAATCAAAGACTTAAAGAAAGAATGAAACTATGAATGGGCTAAAGACAACATGGGCAAATTTTTTTATAATCTAGGGTTGAGGGCAGCTGAGTTATGCTACAACCCACACAGAAAAGTTTCATATATTTGAATACATAAAAAACAAAACAGAACCCAAAAAAACTTCTACAGAAAAATACGATGTTTAAAAGAAAAAACTAAGAAAATATATTTGTAGTACATGTGAACAAAGTCTAATTTTAACTTCCTTAGTCTACAAAGGGCTCCTACAATTAGGAAAAACATTAACACCACAAAGAACCATGTCTAACATGCAGCACGGTGACTGTAGTTAATAATGTCTTGCATATTTGAAGGTTGCTAAGAGAGATCTTAAAAGTTCTAATCACAAGAAAAAAATCTGTGCAACTATGTGCATTGACAAGTTTTAACTAGATTTACAGTGATCATTCTGCAATATATACAATTAGAATCATTATGTTGTACATCTGAAACCAAGATGGGCAAAATTATATGAAAGTCACATAAAAAGAGACACAAGTCACCATAAACATATGAAAAGAGACTTTGTGTCACTGAGAAATCCAAATCTAAACAAGAGATGATTCAACCTATTACACTGGCTAACAATGCCTTGTGCTGGCCAGTTTGTGGAAAATGGTCCTCTCAGATGCTGGGCAGGAGTATACACTGATCCCACCTTTTAGAAGGGCCACTGGCAGGATCTAGTAAAAGTTTAAGTGTACATTTTCACTCAATAATCCCACTGCTGGAAATTCATCCTGCCAGCAAGTTTGCAAAGATACGCTCTGGCCCACTTGTATAGGTTACACATGTTATTTTAATAACTCTCCAAAACAAACAGACAAATGAAAAACATCCTAAATGCTCCTGGAAGGGAACTGACTACTTTTGGTATATACATGCAAGTTCAACCATATATCTCAGAAGTAAACTCATAAATCTGGGTATCACTCTATAAAGAAAGCTAAACCAATCTTATCAAGAACTATTTAGCAGAGGCTATGATTTCTTTCTTTCAGACTTTACAGACGACGCATACAAATCATTCTTGTCCAACTGGGGGACTCTCGACACTCTGGGGAATCACCATCATTTCCTGATCTGTCCCTACATCCAGCCCCTCTGCACCAAGATAAAGGCCTCCAATCTTCCTCTAACATCAAGATGGGCTGATAATAAGTACAGACAGGGTAGGACAACATCCTGGGAGCTTCAATATGCTTTCCCCAAATATCCGGGTACATCAATGGAACGCAAAGAAAAAAGAGTAAATGTCAGTCTCAATCAGATGGGGAAGAGGCAGGCTCATCCCTAGGTCAACCCCAGAGGGCATGGGGTCAGGGTACGCAGGCAACGTCAACTGTATGCACGGGCTAGTGCTGACAACAGATACAGGAAGTTGTTAGTGTTCTATTTACCTCTAGACCTAAAGTATAGCATTAAAAAAGAATGGGTATTCACTTTAGCAGCATACACACTAAAATAGAACGTGATGCCCTGGCCAGTGTGATTTGGTTGGTTGCAGCAGCATCCCATACATCAGAAGGTGGCAGGTTCAATTCCCAGTCAGGGCACATACCCAGGTTTTGGGTTCAATACCAGGTTGGGGAGCATGCGGGAGGCAGCCAACAGATGTTTCTCTCATACTGACCCCCCAAATCAATTAAAAAGAATAAAATAAAATAGAACATTACAAAGATGAAAACACTACACAAAGATGATATCAATAAAGTTATATTTATATCATTCACTACTTTCAAATCATGAAAGTTATATCTTAGAGAAGCCATGATTTGGAGAGGAGAAAGGGGTATTAAAAGATGGGAAAGTGGTCAAAAGGGAACTGGGATGGTAAGACAAACTTCACTTCTCTGGGTTAAGATGGGGTCAGCCCTGAACCAGGAAGGACAGAGCTCCCTTCTTTATAGACTCCCTGGAGCACCACAGGATAGAACCTCATCAGTCCTTTCCTGTTCAAATTCAGGAGGAACAGGCTTTTGTGGACCAACCTGGGAACTAACCACCGTGTATAACCGTTTCCAAAAATGTTAAATACAAATCACTGCCAACCTTGCAAGATGCATTTAGGTGACCGATGCAGACATTTTTTCTTCTTTCCATACGTATGATTTTACTATTGTTTTAGAAAAAATGGAGCTATTAAAACTGTGAGCCACGGGTGTAATTGCTTAGGATGTGGCTAAACAGAATGCTTCAAGTTTTTTTAAAAAAAGGGGCAGATAAAAAAACATTCAATGGATTAATGAATGGATAGGACGGAAAAACATGATAATTATGTAAAACGTTAATAAGAGCTAGGTGGTAGTGTACAGGTATTTACCATAAAATTTTACTTCTGTTGTATATTTGAAATTTTTCATGACAAGATGTTGAGATAAAAATATTTAGATTATGAAAAGCACTGTTGGTACCCAGATATGGCAAATACCAGGAAGACTGCATATTAAATTATTAGGAAATACTAATTTAGAAAATTGTTTCCCAACAAAAATGTAAGCTAAGCTCCAAACAGGCAATCTAAAAACCCATGAAACACATTGTTTAGAAGTTAAATCTCTTGCAGCATTACATTATCACAAGGCCCTGGGAAATGTGTCCTTTGACATTTACTTACAATTTGTAACATTTGGGGCTGTCCCGGGTGTGGATTGAAAACCCTTCACTCAATCGAGTATCAGAAGCAACAATTGAAAAATCTTCTCCGGCAATTGCCAAAACAGTGCTGAGGAAAAAAGAAAGAAAGAAAAATTAATGAATCCTTCAGGACGGAAAACACGCCTGACCCAATAGAAGGATGCGGGTCCAGTTCCTGACCAATGCAGTAAAGCAATTATCACAACAGAGTGAGTGTCACACAAAGTTTCTGGTTTCTCTGTGCATAGAAAATTATGTTTACACAATATTGTAAGTATGCAATACCATTATGTATTTTAAAAATGTACATACCTTAACTTAAAAAGATGTTATTGCTAAAAAATGCTAACCATCACCTGAGTCCGTTGGGAAAATGGTGCCCACAGACTTGCTCTCTGCAGTGTTGCCACAAACCTTCACGAGCAGGATTCAGATAGAAGAGGAAAGATTGGGAAAGTACCCGTGGCTACAAGTAATCTGGAGAAACATCAAGAGCTCTCTAAAAACACAAGCCTACATCACAGCAAAGGGTCCCTAGCAGGAGGTAACAGAAGAGTCACTGAATTATCATCATTAAAAACAAATACCTACTTTGTGCCAAGTACCAATATTACATAACAGACAGAGCCATGGCCCTAGCCCCAGGGGTCAGGTGAAGATAGTGGCACCACACCAGTTACCAGAGCTCAGAGAAGAGCGGGTTGGGTTTTGCATTCCTAGCACTCAGTCACCCAGTATCTGTTGAAAAATGAATGAACAAAGGGCAAAGTTTTTGCTTTGTGGTTGTTTGGTTCATGATGGCGGCTTATTGAAGGGGCCTAGAGCATGAACACCAAAAGCAGACTGTCCAGGTTCTAAGTCTGACTCTCCCACTTAGCAGATTTGAGACTTTGGGTAAGTTGCTTAATCTCTCAAGACCTCAATGTCCTCAGACATAGAGCAGAGATCCTAACAGTAGCTGCCTTTTAGGGTGTTACAAGGATTAAATGAGTTAATAATTGTAAAGCCCTTAGACTAGTGCCCAGAACATAACTGGTTCTCCAGAGTTAGCTGTGATCACATATGTGGGAGGCAGTTCAGTGTGATCCCTGAGCACCTGGGCTCTGCAGTTTCCTAAGACCTGATGTTCCCCTTACAAATTTCTGTGAGTTTGGACAAATTATCCAAGTTCAAGTTGATGATGATAAGATTCTGTGTTATAGGGTGACCATGAGAGTTAAATGACATAACTCACATAGAGCACCCAGCATAGTGCGTCAGAACGTGAGCACTCAGAAAGCGTCAGCCACTGTTTTCACTCAGCTGGGATGTGCACTAACGCTCTGAAGCGCTAACAGACAGCATCCCAGATAACACGGAGGGCAAATAAAAGGAAATGGACCCCGTTAAAATGAACAGTCAACTTAGCCAGGTGTCTCTTTATGTGTAAGCAAGGGCAGCACATCAAGCTTATGTGATGGACGGGATCCGACTATAAAAAATCCCAAATGCCAAACTAAAGATTGCAGCATGTCGGTGAGAAACTGTGACGTTATGTGAGCAAGAGTGAGAAAAGTTCCAAGTGCAAAGTGGAGTTTTAAGAAGGCTGCTGTGACAATCACACAACCTTTGAAACGGGAGGGAAACACTTCCAGTAAGACTAATGCAGTAAGGAGGGTAGAAGTGTGAACATGAAGAAATTGGTAAATTCAGAAAACAATCACACAAACTGTACACGTTTTCATAATTTTGGTAGACTTTAACCTTGACAAGCAGCATGACACTGATTATAAGGAATGTAAAGGAAAGGTGACTGAGGGATCATAAGCTTGCCTTTTGTTTTAATATCTTGAGTTATGGTGAGAGCAGAACATCCAGGTAGAAATGTTTTACTTAAGCAGTCAGAATTGAGAGACTCATGAGAGGTGAAATTGGAGAAACAGATTTGGGAATTATCTGCCCAGTAAGGAGACACGTGACAGTGCTGAGTGACAAACACAGAGGCTAGTGACTTGGAGTTTAATCACATTTTAAGAGTTAAAGTAGAAAAAGACAGAGAAGTCTTATTTTGTAGAAGCAAAGGTCGCCCAAGAGCCAGCAGCAATAAGTGTGACAGAAAAAAACAAAGACTGAGAAAAGGAAACTGAATTTAATAATCAGAAAGTCATAAGTAACTAACCTTTAGGGGAGTAATAGCTTAAACTGGATCACGGGGTTAAAAAGTGAGTAATGATCACCGAATACTCAACATCTTGAAAGGTCTTATTACAAAGAACTCACAACTGCCTTATGAAATGGACCTAATAACCGTCTTAGGACATAACTACTCCAACAGTTGTCACAGAAAGTGTTAGAAATGAAAGAGTAGAAGCATAAACTCAGTGCAACAGAGCTATGGATTCAAGTCCCAGCTCAACTTCATATCAACGCTGTGGCTGGAGCCCCAGGTTCATTGTAAAAACGGGGCTAATACCATCTAACACTCAGGTGGCATGAAGATTAAAAAAGATAACTGTTTGCAATTTGCAAAATGCTTGATTCTCCCCCAAACTCTGAGGAGCTGAGGAAGAGAAGGGTATATGTGTTCAAAAAGTGGAGAGGCCGCACTGCCCTTTAGAGGCAGAGACAAGGCTAAAATCATACCTTCCGTTCTCCTCCAACACATTCCAAAAACATGCATTAATATTTCAAACCCACACGGCCTGATTAAATAACCTGGTCGACTTCACCATCGGTGAGTTCGAGCTGGGCATGCAGGCTTTAAGTAAAGTTTGGTCGGTAAATTCTAATCACTGCCTCAATATACAGCTGCCAAAAGTACTTAATAGAGCATTTTACTACAACCCTAATTCTTTTCTTGGATATCAAGAAAAAGGACCACTTAACATAAAAGCTGGTTATTATTATTTTTAAAAAGCACAATTTAAATGTAACATTTAAGAATAACATTTTTAAAGGCCCCCGTCTGAGTATTTTTCCCCCCTGAGCGACTAAGCCCTTTAGCTACGGACACATCTACGCTTCTAACGACAGGGACCGACCCGCCCTCACTTTCACTTCTGACGCTAAACCTGCCCCTGGCGGCGGCTCCGGGAAGCTCTCCTGCAGCACAGCCGGGCTTCAAAGCCCACCGGCGGCCTCACCGCACACCTGGCCCCCGCACGAGACCCAGGCGTCAGGCCGGCAAGGCGGCCCTGGGAGCCAGAGGCTGGCCGAGCGCCCCACGGCGGGGGAGGCCGCGCGACACCGAGGGCGCGAGCAGGGACCGCGACGGCAGCGACTGCCGGGGCCTCACCCTCCGTTGAAAGCGTAGGGCGAGAAGCGCAGCTGCACGGGGCCGGCGCTGTGCGGCTCCATCGCCAGGTCTCGGCCTGCGCCCCAGGACACGGCAGCGGAGGACAACATCGCCGACACCCGCTCCTGCTGTCTCACGGCGAGATGGCGACCCAGCCGGAAGTTGCACCACTTCCGATGCCCGGCGGCGCTCCCTCCTGTCGCCCGGGCGCGCACCGTAGCCCGGCTCGCAGAGGTCCGCGGGTCGCCGGGCCCCCTACTCCAAGGAAGCTGACGGATACGTCAGGGTTTTCTTCCTTAAGAAAACACTCGAATTCACTCTCGATGGACAAAAATTTTAAAGTCTGACCCTACAAAAGAATTGGGGAAACCATCGAGCAACGGAAGGTCGAATCGTCTATCGGAGTGTAAGCGGGCATTTGGAAATCGCCCGGCCTCGCTGAAGAGGTGTGCGCCCGAGGCCTCAGCCGTTCGGCTCCCCCGGCACCGCGGCGCGCTCCCGCCGTGCACTGCGCCAGGAGGCGTGCGCGAGCACGTGCCCTGAGCCTCGCTCCCGGTAGCCCCGGCGGGAGGTGCGCGCACGTCCTCAAACTCGGGCGCGGCGCAGCGAGGGACGTCAGCCGGCGGCCGGCGGAACACTCGAGTAACTCAGGGCAGTGGGGCGGGCCGCAGTACTCGGCTTCTTGGTTTATAAAGGTCTGTTCAGCGGACGTGTGTGTACTCACTTCTTTATATGAATATACGCTTTACAATTTTTAAAGGTTATCTTTACAACGGAAGAAGAAACAGGCGGAGAGGCGGGTACGCAGCCAGAGGTCACACCGAGAGCCGGCTTAGACATCAGCCTCTAGCCCCTTCCAGCAACGACCAATTGGGAAACGCCGACCAGCTGGCCCCGCCCCGGAACTCCTGAGTAGCCCCGCCCCGTCCTGCCTTCCCCTCAAACCGATTTTCCCAGGAAACGCGGGAAGTGACGCAGCCGCACTGCCCAGGCCGCCGCTCCGGCGCGGCCCCGCGCTGAAGCCGGCGCAGGACTGGCGGAAGTGACCTTATAAGCGCGCGCCGGCGCTCTGGAGGGTCGGGCAGGGTCGCCGTGGCGGGCGCCTGGGCCGCTTGCCGTTTGACTAGGTTTTCGCGGGTGGGTGCCGTTGTCCCCGGCGACTCCAGGTAACGGCCGCTGTCGCTTTCTCTTTTCTCTGAGGCCTGTGCGGAGGCGACTCCTCGTCGGGGCCGGGGGAGGGCGGGCGGAGGCCGGGCGGGCGCGGAGGCCGCGCGGGAACGCTCCCGCTCGGGCCGCCGCCCCGCCGTACCGGCCGCCCCTCGCCGCCTCCACGGGGTGGGAGCGGGTCCCGTCGCCGGCCCGGGGCCGCTGGAGCCGGGACGGGCGGCCCGCGCACGCGAGCCGGCCTCCTGTCCCGCCGCCGTCTCTCCTCGTTTTTGTGTTTGCAGCACTGCTGCGTTGTAGGGTAACGATATCCAGAAAGTAACTTTCCGTAAACCCCGCCACTCTCCGAGGCCGGGTTCTCGTTCTCATTTCTCGGCCGGTGTCTCGGGAGTGCGGCCCGCTGTCCTCCAGGTCTCTCGCTCGGTCGGGAGATACCAGGGTTTGCGCGGCAGCGGCGCACGCTTGAAGCGCTTGTGGGTTTTGACTTTTAACTTGTAACTGAGACCCGCGAGCCTAGTGGGAACGTCCCCGTAGACGGCGATGTTAAACTGAAGTCTGCTCCTAACAGCGCGCGTGTCCTGTGCGACAAGGTGCTGCGTGCTCGTTGAACCCTGAGATTCAGTCGGTTCCCGCAGCAACACGGCCCATCCCGGCTGCGCGGAGCACAGGGTCTTTGACAACAGTCACTTGTTTCTTTTGTCTAAAAGTTACTTCAAATGTTTAGCCAAGAAAAAAATAGTAGTTTAAGGAAAACCAGATTCAGGCACACTTTGTATTTACGGGTTCTAAAGAAATAAAGTGTTCTAAAGAGGTAAACAAACAAAAACATGGTGTCTGGACAGCTTCTATCAGTGTTTCACTAAAGTATTAGCTCAATAAATGATCACACGGAAGCCTATTGGATCCTATTAAATATTTATTGAATTTAACACCCAAGACTCAATGTTTTGGTATAAAACTGATTGGAATATTTTAGAACGTTAAGTTGCCCTAGTAGTACTGTGAATACAGTAGTGCTTAATAAATATTTCTACTCAGACTTGAAGTTTGCTTGGGAATTTGTTTTCTCTGGGTATTTTCCCTCAGAAGATTTCAGTGCTGATTATGACACCTTAATCTTGAACATTATGAATATTTGATGTAAACATGTAACAAAACAGTTTTGTCCTACTGGCAGTTTTGCTTGCATGCAGTCACAGGAAACATGGAAGGAGTAAGTTTTCAGCGTTATCGAGGAAAAGAAGTGTATTTCAAAATAGCTTCCTTTTGGGGTTTGTTTTGTGTGTGTGCTTGTAACCGTGAAACTGGTTTATACGATTGTATAGCTTATGTGTATTCTCACATTAAACTTCAAATTTTTCAGAGCAGCATCACTTTCTTGGTGAAGATAACCCAGAGAGCTTAGGAAGCCACTAAGAAGTTGCGCTGGGGATGCTCCCGGGAAAGACTGGATGCTGAGGCAGCTCCAGTGCAAAGGCTGTTGACAGGCCCAGAAGAAAGTGATTGCCATGGATCAGAACAACAGCCTGCCGCCCTATGCTCAGGGCCTGGCCTCCCCTCAGGTAACAGAGCATCTGGGGTTGAGAATTGATTTGTATTCTTTAAGCCTTCTGTATCTTGTTGAGGTCTCCTAGGCTTTGAATGGGGTGTAATTTGGGGGAGTCTACTTGGAAGCTAAAATACGTATTTTGTAAAAACTTTCTGATAAACACGATGGTGTTCCAAGTGATTATAGGGTCTTTGATTTTGAAAGTGGCTCTCACAAAAGTATTTTCTAGTTTCATCTTTTTGTTTTTATGTTTAAGATTCCAAATAACTTACCCCTTTCTAAAAAGTTTTAAACAACCTCTGTTGAGGTATAATTTCCAAACAATAAAAACACTCATTTTCAGTGTATGTTTTGAAATTAGATCCCCCTGTACAAGTTATTGAACTTTCCAGTTACCTAAAAAATTCCTCCTTGCCCATTTGTGGTCACTCCCCTACCCCAGGCAGCTACCCATCTGCTGTCCAGAGCTACAGATAGTTTTGCCTAGTCTAGGATTTCATACAAATGGAATCCTATCAGCTTGTGCTTTTTTCTGTCTGTCTTCTTTGCCCAGTATGTTTGTATGTTGCAAATCCCTTCTTGCCATTGTGTGGATGTACCACATTTTTTTATCTTCTACAATCACTGACTTTGTGGGTGTTCCCATGAGCAAAGGTGCTGTAAACATTGTGTACAAGCTTTGTGTGCCCTGTGCTTTTATTTCTCTTGGGTAAATATTAGGCACAGGGTTGCTAGGTCACAGGGTGGTAAGTGTATGTTTAACTTTATACGAAAGTCCCACCAGCAGCATATGAGAATTCTGGTTGCTCCACATCCTCACTGACACTTGGCAGTTTTTACTTTTAACTATTCTAGTGGTTGCTGAGTAGTATTTTTTTGTGGTTTTAATTTGCATTTTCCTGAAGATTTATGATCTTAAATATCTTGTCAAGTGCTTATCAGCCATTTGTCTATCACTTGTAAAAAGTTCTTTGTCCATTTTTATTGGTTCATTTGTTCATCTTTTATTGAATTGTAATTGGTCTGTATGTACAGTTATCCCCACTTTCCATGGGGGACATGTTCCAAGACCCCCAGTGGATGCCTGAAGCTGCAGATAGTACTGAACCCTATATATACAAACTTCCTGTACATACAAACCTATGATAAAGTTTAATTTATAAACTAGCCACAGGAAGAGATTAACAACAATAACTAATAATAAAATAGAATGATTATAACAGAATGCTGTAAGAAAAGTTATGTGACTGGTCACTCTCTCAAAATATCCCATTGTGCTACATATACAGCATGGAGATGCTGGGCAAAGGGGTGATTCCCGTCCCGCGTTGGATGGAACAGGGTGCAAGATTCCATCACGCTCCTCAGAACTGTGCCCTGTTTAGCTTAGGAATTGTTAATTGCTGGAATTTTCCATTTAATATTTTCGGACGGTGGTTGTCCACGGGGAACTAAAACCACAGGAAGTGAAAGTGCACGTCTAGGGATGACTGCTCTGGATTTACGTCCTCCCACAGACGTGTGTCCTGCAGGTATTGTCTCCCTGCTGATGACTTAATTTTTAATTTTCTTGATGGTGCCTTTTGGAAAGTAGAAGTTGTTCATTTTTTTCTGGTCACTTTATCAGTGTTGCTTCATGGTTCATCTGTGTCCTAAGAAATCTTCGCCTACCTGAAGTCATAAGGTGTTTCTCTGCATAGTTCTTGCTTTTACATGTATGTCTGTCATTTATTCATTTCTAGTCCATTTTTATATATGGCATAAAGGAAGGCAGAGCTTTCAAAACCATAGTCTTCTTCTTTTTAAATTAATGTAACCTGCATTTTTTATAGCCAGTGTTTTTATAGAAGTGAGCGGTAGATGCAGTGGAATAATGCCTGTACCTACGGCCACAGGGCACAGCTTGTCCTCTCCCACTCTTTCTGCCACCACGTTGGTGAGACAGTTTGACATAAATATCTTGCACACATTTCGTTTATGCTTTCTGCCAAATAAAGTAGCAGAAGCAGGAAAGGGTTGTGGTTCTTTTTTGAGTCTTGCACCCATTTGAAAATCTAATGAAAACTGGATCTCTCCATGCAGAGATTTCAGGTGCGGTTCTAAGATGTTCATGGCCTTGACAAGCTCTGCAGGCTCCATAGTCTCCATGGATTTTGGTGTCGGGGGAAGATTGGACTGGGTGTCAGGAAAATGTGGTTGTGATCTTGGCTAATCTGCCAACAAGACCTGTGGTCTTGGGCAACTCGTTTACTTGTTCTTGGCGCCGGTTGTCTTGTTTGGTGGAGAAAGGGCACATGCCTCTCTTTCCCAAAGGGCTGGGAAGGCTCAGGCAGTGAGTAAATGTCTCAGTGTCCGGAAACGCTGAGAAGCAGTGTAGAAAAGTAAATTGATATTCTGATAAGTGCATTGGACTTTGTTGATTTAACCTTTTTGGAGAGCAATGATTAACCTTTTTCAATAGTGTTCGAATAATCACCCTCGTTGCTAACACTCAGTGTCTTCCATGTGTCTGTCGTTATGTAGGATGCTGCAAGTGGATCTCTCTAGGGTGACCATGTAATTTATCATCATAACTGGAAACTGGTGCTCCCCGGATTGTATGCAGGGTAATAGTTTAAACAAGGATGCGTGGTCACCCAGTGCTCCCTCTGATTCTTCTAACAGTCTTAGGGCATTATTATCCTCTAGGTATGTCTAAAGAGTTAAGCAGCTTTCTCAGGTTCTCACATGTAATAAGTAGCAGAGTTGGATTTCACACCCAGGTCCAATTCCAAATCCTGAGCTCTTACCTACTATGTTATGGTAACAGAGAAAGTGATTTGTGTAAGAACAGCAAGTTTCTCCCTATTGATGCTCAGTAATACATTTATACCAGAAGGTGCCTGTCTTTACACATCTCATCTGTCCTTTCATCGGGCAGCACCAGCCAGCCTAACTCACCGTTCTCCTGACTTTGCACAGGGCGCCATGACTCCTGGAATCCCCATCTTTAGTCCAATGATGCCGTATGGCACAGGGCTAACTCCACAGCCCATTCAGAACACCAGCAGTCTGTCCATCCTGGAGGAGCAGCAGCGGCAGCAGCAGCAGCAGCAGCAACAGCAGCAACAGGCAGCAGTGACGACAGTGACAGCCACAGTTCAGCAGTCAACATCCCAACAGGCGACTCAGGGGGCCTCAGGACAGACACCACAGCTCTTCCACTCACAGACTCTTACGACTGCACCCTTGCCAGGCACCACGCCCCTGTACCCCTCGCCCATGACCCCCATGACCCCCATCACGCCCGCCACACCGGCGTCTGAGAGTTCGGGGATCGTGCCACAGCTGCAGTGAGTACTTGTGTTGGGTCCTCTTGCTTCCCTGGAGGGTCTTTGGAGCATGCTGCTTTTCTTTGTTTTCAAGGGGATCCATGAATTTAAGAGGGTGGCATTAAGTGATCCTGGATCACCATTTTCTGTCTCTAACTTGGGAGGGAAGCAAGCTGTCCTAGTGAGTCGCCCTCAGTAAGAAGCTCTCACAGCTTTAGAAATTGGTAGCTTATGTTTATACACTTGGACCAGTGAAATCCCATTTGTATTTCCTTGTTATTATAGACATTTCCCTAAAGCTGATTTGCTCAGTCAAGCTGGATATAGTCTCCTTCCCTTGGGATATTTTCAGTTTTTGTTAAGATTAGTTACTGCCCGGCAGGGCATGGCTCAGCGGTTGAGCATTGACCTAGGATCCAGGCGATCGGGGTTCGATTCCCAGTCAGGGCACATGCCCAGGTTGTGGATTTGATCAATGGCTCTCTCATCATTGATATTTCTCTCTCTCTCTCTCTCTCTCTCTTCCTCTCCTTTCCCCTCTCCGAAATCAATAAAGATATAGTAAAAAAAAAAAAAAGATTAGTTACTTAGTCATGGAATTACTATGGTTCATAGTGGCCCTTGTTTTTATTGGTTATTATGAGACTGTGTATAAATCTTTGAAGAGCTGTGTCTTTCACACAAGCTGAGGATGGCTGTTTATGCCCTAAATGGATTTCTCTATCTAATGAAGTGGGTCCTGTATGTAACAGGATTGGGGGGAGGGATATGATGTATCCATACAATGGGAGGCAGTGTTTAATGGGTATAGAGTCATAGGGATGCACAGTGATGGTGGCAGCACAGCACCGTCAATGTGTTGACCACCACCGAGGTGTGCGTCTAAAACTGGTGAGGATCCTAATTCTGTGCATTTTGAGACAATTTCAAAAAGAAAAAAAAGAATAATTTAAGCCCTGGCCAGTGTGGCTCAGTGGTTAGGGTGTTGTCTTGTGTTCTGAAGGGTCTTGGGTTCGATTCCCAGACAGGGCACATACCCAGGTTGTGGGTTCAATCCCCAATTAGGGCATGTGCGTGAGGCAACCCATTGATGTTTCTCACATCGATGTTTCTCTCTCTCCCTCTCCCTTCCTGTCTCTAGAATCAATGATAAACATATCCTTGGTGAGGATTATTTTTTAAAAAAAGAATACCTTTAATAGGTATATGACTAAGTGTGTGATAGATGCACCAAAATTTACTTGACTTGAGTTCATAAGTGGACAGATGTTGCAGGCACGCGTGCATTGAAGTGGATCGGAAGGAGGAGGTGGTGTGGGGATGAAATCCTGCATTGAGTTGATCATCCTAATTGGCCTTACAGTCGTGCACTAAAGAAGACAGTCAAACTGAGTCACCAAGTTCCCACCGTGGTCCACTTAGATAGAAAGAACCAGAGGCAGGCATGTGTTAGAACCCACGGGAGGTGTGTTTGCAGCCTGGTCACAGTGTTCACAGGACATTGATTGGCGGGTCCATGCATGATGGTTTTATTCAGAGGGCATTGCACAGTGCAAGTCTGTACTTTTAAAACCAGGAAAATACAGAATAAAAATTTAGGTTTGCTTTAAATTTTTATTAAAATTCCTAATAAAGTTGTTTTTCACTATAGTATATTTTTTCTTTTGTAAGTTATTCAGAAAATGATACAAGAATGCTAAAAATGGGGGCATCCATTGGGCCTAGATAATGAAAGGTTGTCTGTTTTTCCTGATTTACTGAGGGTCAATCAGAACAAAACAGGCTTTTCCTTGTGAAGACACTGCGTTCTTGCTCTTCCAAAGGGCACTTGTTTTGAGAGGACTGAAAATGTCATGCCTGCCTGTTTCCTTTTATATAGCGGTTTTAGGGTTAGAAGTGGTGGTGTTTCAGAGCTTAGGGTTGAACTGTGCTCTGTGAAGGGCTAGGGCTCTGGACAGACAACTCAGACCCTGCCTCTGGCACCGAGGTGCCACGTGTCCTGAGCAGGTTACCCCATTTAAGCCTCAGTATCTTTCTCTGAAATAGTTATTACTTCCCAGTGCATTGTAAGTATTAAGTAATGACTTATGTAAAATGCTCATCATTGTTACACAGTTAATAAATGTCAACAACTTATTAAAATTTTAATTTAAAAATTTTGTTAAAACAAATTTAATGAAATTAAATTAGTTCTAGTGAAAGAATCAGGTTTCTAGATAATCATCTAACACCTCATCCTGTAAAAGTTAAATAAATCACATTTTCTTTTTAATTTTTTGCAGAAATATTGTGTCCACAGTGAACCTTGGTTGTAAACTTGACCTAAAGACCATTGCACTTCGTGCCCGAAATGCTGAATATAACCCCAAGGTCAGAGCAATTTTAATGTATTTCAAACTGTAATACAGGAATTTACTTTTAAAGATCCCTAGATCAAAGAGTTTGTGCCACAGTAATGCATTAATGCTGTTTCTAAAAGCCGACTGGAAATGGGAGGTCATTTCAGGACCTGCTGATGTGCTTGTCGTCTGATTTATTAATTCCTTCCGGAGGTGAAGGTATTTCAAACAGAAAGTTTATAGTTACAGAAGCTAGTCATGGGAAGCAGCACATATAAGATAGACACATAGGCCCTGGCATTAATCAAGGATGTAATTAGTTAAGAGAAAGAAAATGGGGCCCTGCCTGGTGTGGCTCTGTTGGCTGGGCATCATCCTGTCCACTGAAAGGTCGCCAGTTTGATTCCTGGTCAGGGCATATGCTTGGGTCACAGGTTTGGTCCTATGGGAGGCAGCTGATCCATGTTTCTCCCTCTCGTGCTCTCTCCCCCCCCCCCGTAAAATCAGTAAAAACATATATATGTGTACTTTTTAAATTGCAAATACTGCCTATCTTGTAGGAATATAGGAAAGAATACACAGATCGTGGTCCAACTTAGTCGTCACAGTTCTTCCTGTGTGAAAGCTTGCATGCTGCCTGGTACAGGCCCTGTGTGGGGCCGAGGCATGGGTGCTGAGGTGGCTGCACCAGGTCTTCTTAGCTGTCGCTGCCCAGTTTCCTCCCTAACAACTGTCTCCACCATTTCAGCGGTTTGCTGCTGTGATCATGAGAATACGGGAGCCCCGGACCACAGCCCTGATCTTCAGTTCTGGGAAGATGGTGTGCACGGGAGCCAAAAGGTAGGTGTGAAGAGGCCATTCTCCTGTTTCTTGTGTGTTCTGGGTGGTAGGCTAACACTTTATTAAAATGCTGTTCCTTTCCTACTAAAATGGTTGGTTCTAATCACTTTATTCAGCAGTAATTTCACTTTCTTAAAATTAGGCTTGGCTTTGGCTGGTATGGCTCAGTTGGTTGGAGTGTCATCCTGTACACCTAAAGGTGGTGGGTTCGATTCCTGGTCAGAGCACACCCCTGGGTTGTGGGTTCGATCCTCAGTTGGGATGTGTACGGGAGGCAACCAGTCAATGTTCCTCTCTCTTCCTCTCTTCTCTCTCTAAAAATAAATTTTAAAAAAGATCCATGAAAAAAAATTAAGCATGACTTTCAGACATATGTAACCATTGCTTATTTCCATACAATTCAGTTGTATTTTATGCGTATTTGATAAAATGTCATGTCAAAACTACTTAGTGAATCTCTTTATCTAAAAAATTTTATACATAACAAATTCATCCCCAAGGGAAAAAAAATCTGACTAGGAATCACGAGAGCTGTGGACTTCCTTGGCTCTGGAGTGTGATGTCACTGGTGCTGCTGCCCTCATGGTGAATGGTGTTCATTCTGAGGGTTTGAGTCGTGTACCTTTGCATGAAATGCTGCTGCCCTCTGTGCAGATCCCTCTGTGAAGTGCAGTGAGTGTTTTGGGGCCTTGGCTAGTCTGAGCCTGTCTAACAGCCCACAGACTTGGTAAGAAGCATGAGGGGGTTTGGGGATTAGAAACATCAAGTAAATTAAACTCTTAAAAAAGACGATTAAAATGCACTTGAAGGTGCTAACATAGAGAGGGGGCTATGGAGGTTTTGCTTATTCTGAACTTGGGAGTTGTCTTTTAATGAAGGGAAGGCAATGGGTGTGACATTCTGGCTCTAGTCTCAGTGTTTTCAGAAGGCAGGTTCACCTCTGGCTCCCTGTCACTGTTCATGTGGGTATGTCTGTGTGCTTGTTCTCGGGACGAAGCAGCAGAACCTGGGATTCACCAGTGAATGCTCCGTGTGCCCCCTTCTCTAGGCGTTTCGTGCAGACTTGCACCCTTTGTCCACAGGTTCTTCACACGGATTAGTGTGGATCTATTTGGGTGATGATTTTATCGAGATAAGAAATCATAAATTTATTATCCTCAAAAAAAAGTGCTGTGCCTATGGTGAGTTTTTTCATTCCTCACCCTGTGCCTGAGAGTTGTTTTCGATGGTGTTCACACACTTTTTTTTTTTTTTTTTTAATATATCTTTATGATTTCAGAGAGAGGACGGGAGAGGGAGAGAGAGATAGAAACATCAATGATGAGAGAGTCATTGATTGGCTGCCTTCTGCACACCCCTCACTGGGGATTGAGCCCGCAACCCGGGCAGGTGCCCTGACTGGGAATCAAACCAGTGACCTCCTGGTTTGTAGGTCAATGGTCAACTGCTGAGCCATGCCGTCTGGGCAGTTCACACACTTTTTAAGATTGCTCACCTAAATAACTGTCGGCTTTGAGTATGAAGAGCTCACTTTTCCTTTCCCTAGTGAAGAGCAGTCCCGACTAGCAGCAAGAAAGTATGCCAGAGTCGTGCAGAAGTTGGGTTTCCCAGCCAAGTTTTTGGACTTCAAGATTCAGAACATGGTAGGGAGCTGCGATGTGAAGTTCCCCATAAGGTTAGAAGGCCTCGTGCTAACCCACCAACAGTTTAGTAGGTGAGTCTGAAGGGTATTGGGATTGCTTTTGGTAAAAGTCTGTTTAAATGTTCATGATAAAGCGCCTGCAGAAGGATCAGCTTCTGGGAACAAATTCTGTAGCTCCTGCTGTGTTTACTGTGGAGGTTTCTCCTGACGGCTGTGGTGACACCTCTGGCCCCCACTGCACGTGGTGACATGAAAACCCCCATTACCGGGTGGAATTGATTCCCCATCTGATGTTCCACTGTTATATTGTTCAGTGATACATTTCAGATGCGTGAATTAAACCTACAACCTGTGCATCAACTGCCCCCCTGTTGTTTGACTCTTTGGTCTCCTCAGCATCAGAACCACCAGTCAAGGGCACGGTTGAGCGACATGAATATCCTTTCTGTTTATTCTCCCTAATGCTTCCTGCTGAGACCCACCTGGCAGATGGTCCCTCCACAGCCTCCCTGCTTGCAGCACCCCTAAGACTTGCTGTGCCCTTTGGGGCACCAGGGCCTTTGCACATCCCTCTTTTATACCCGGCACAGTCCTGTTTCACTTTTGCCTAGAAAACTCCCACTCACATTTCAGAGATGGGAGCATCTCTTCCTCAGAGAAACCTTGAATTTTCCACTGGTGACACACACATCCTAACTGTTTTCAGTCTCTGAACTAATGAAAGGAGATTACTAGGGCAAGAATAAAACGCCCTAGTAGAGCGTTTTATACGAGTAGAGCAGTCAACGGAGTTGGGAAGATCCATTCTCCACTCAGTATTTGTTCTATCATTTGGTTAAATTGCCTGACCAGTGTTAACAGCTAGGTAATAATCCAGTGTAAGGAGATGAGATGGGAATGATTAAAAGGCAAAATGTTACTGTCACATCTGAAGAGCAAATGCTATCCTTGAACTTGTCCAGAATGACACTGGGTAAGGGTCAGAGAGACATCAGAACATTAATGTAAAGCCCTCTTTATGTCAGAAAGTCCAGATTCCTTAGAAATAGCTATTGGTCCTCGAGTGCTGGTCACTGGTTGGCCTCACTGGCTTTCTGCCACCTCTGCTTTGATGTGACCTGAGCTGGGCTTTGCCTCTTTGCAGCCATTCTTTTGTGTTTTTGCTCATACAGGTCTCATTTTATCTAAAAGCATGGACAGCTTTTAATTTACAAATTGTCTTTATGGTCCCCTCCTAGCTACGAGCCAGAGTTATTTCCTGGTCTGATCTACAGGATGATCAAACCCAGGATCGTCCTCCTGATCTTCGTTTCTGGGAAAGTTGTGTTAACAGGTGAGTTGTAACAGGAAGTAGTGTCTGAAGGTTTGAAAGTTTCAAGAATGTCATTGTCTCCATGCTGAGAAATAGTTTCACAGAGTTGAGACCCTTGGTAACAACTTGTAAGAGGCCTTTTCTTTCCCTTCCACCCAAACATGCTGGTGAGAAATGCACCCAGTTGGAGGGAGGGAGAGGAGGGAAATCAGACTCCACCTCTGCTGGTCCTTCATCCCAGGCTTGACCTGTAGGGGAGGGAGAAGTGAGCATCCCACTGGATAAGAGGTGGAGTTTTAAGTGGGAAGTTGTCCCTTAAGCCTTCTAATTCATCGGCGATGTGGTTTTGAGACAACAGAGGGAGATTCCAGGAGCTTGGTGGGAGGCAGCCCTTGGAGGATAAGATTCAGCCATTGTCCCTGCACCTGGGGCCCAGATCTGGTGCAGGGACCAGCACAGTGACACCTACAGAGAGGGAGGTGGAGTCACCTGGGGCGTTGCTTTTGCAGTTAAAAAACCCTTTTAAGGAAATACTGCTTTAAAAAACGAAAACGGCTGTGACAGGGGGCTCTCTCATTAAAGTTTTAATGCCTGCATCTGCTAGTCCAACAGATGGAGAGAATTATGCTAGTGCTTTTGTTAAAGTCATAAGTTTACCTCTTAATAGGTTAAGAAATGCCATTTCAGACTCTCTTTGCTACTCTACTTGTCTTCATAGGTGCTAAAGTCAGAGCAGAAATTTATGAAGCCTTTGAAAACATCTACCCTATCCTCAAGGGCTTCAGGAAGACGACGTAATGGCTGCCCTGCCCTCCCACCCACTTGTTTTAAAAAAACATCAGTTTTGGTAAATTTGAGTGGTGGTGTCGTGGGTGGCCTGGGTCTCCGTGGGTTGCAGCCTGCACGTGCGCCTGGCATGCCCGGGTGTTCCTGTAGTGGCTGCACTGTGCTGCCGTATGTTTAGATTTAGATTTTAAACTCTTAACTGCTGTTGACAAGTCGGTTTAAGGGAGAAAATGTTGGTGTTAAAGCCACCTTCACAATTGACTGGACTTTTAATTTTGTTTGTTTTCTTCCCCATAAACCACAGTTTTTATATTTCTACCAGAAAAGTAATGTTTTTTAAAAGTGTTGTTTTTCTAATTTGTAACTCCTAGGGTTTATTTTTGTGCCAGACACATTCCGCCTTCTCAGTATTGCAGGACAGACAGATGTATTTTGAACACAAATGGCTGTAAATATTTCTCTTCTCAGTGCTCTGTACAATAAATACTGTTTATAAAAGTGTTAGGTTGATGTTATAAATGATGCCTTGTAAGATTTATGTGATCATATGTTTAAAAAGTTGTATTTTAGATACAATGCCTGAAACCACTTCAGCGTGTTTGCTTGTTTGTTTCAGTCAACATTTCATTGAACATTGCAGTGAAATGGAAGAACCACCTGAAAACTTAGGGTTGCCCATCAAACAGGCGTGTATCATGTTCCTGTTTCCAGGGATGCTGCCTGTAACTTGCCCTAACCCTGCCTCCCAACACCCAGAACCCTGCCACCCATCCCAGAAGCCCCCTCCTGCTATGCACCAGCCACAGCCCCTACCCCGTAAAATAACCATTATCCTAATAGAGGTCAGTCTATCATTTTTAAAAATTTGCTATGTTTTTATATCTGTTTTATTCCTTAAGTTTCCACTCCATCTCTTTTCCTTAACATTTCAGGCCATTTGGCCTGTAGCTTCTTCCTGTGTTTTGCTATTTGCAGGCTCTCGGTGTGGTTCTGTGTGTCCCCTCTCAGCTCCTGCAGGTGGGAGTCTGCAGCCAGAGGCTTGATCCCCTGGTCAAGACTGAGTGGGGTGTTCTGTTAGGAACCAGATGTTTGGTTGTCTCTCTTCTCATTGATCTGTCATTAACTTGTTAGGTGGTTGCAAATGACGAGATTCTAATCATTTCATTTTTCTCATAGTCATCGGGACACTTTTATACAGTGATGCACTTCACATAGCAGGATAAACGCTTCTTTCCCTTTAAAAGTTTTCAAGATAAAACACCTCATGAGTTCATACAGATATGCCCAAATCTAGGACTAAAGGGGTTTATTTAACCAATTGTATTATCTTTTACACTAAAAATTCTTAACTTTTAAAAGCACACGGGACAATGGGTTAAAATATCCTGTAATCAGTTATCTCACATTATACACACAACAGTCTTAGAGTAACAGAACATGACCACAAGTATGATTATTGGAAGCATTGCACCGTATTTTTGTTGCTGTGCTTCCTGAGTTGTCAGAGGCTGATGAGACCAGGACCCAGTGCCTGCTGCACAGTGAGTGGGCTGCTCCCTCTCCCACAACACGGGCTGTCTGGTCAGACAGAGTCCGGCCATGCAGAGATCTCGGGTGGAGTGGATGGGTCGGCAGTGTGATGGATGTCCTCCGCAGGAGCAGTTACCGGGTGAGTGTTTGCTTATTTATGGTGATTTTAAATGTTTTGACATTTGTAGAGGCAACTGAGTTGTGTGATGTATTATTTTGTATTAATTATTTTTCAATATAGTTGCTATTTTTAAAAAGGCGACATCTCAGTTTATTATAGGAGATGCTTAGGATCACTCCCAGGCTGTTGGAGGGAGGGCTATTCCAGCTTGTGAGGGACACTTGCCACCTGCAGAGACTTGTAGATACAGAGGATAGACTGACAATGCTCTGAGGGGAGGGAGGTGGGGACCTGGGTGAAAAAGGTGAAGGGATTAAGCAAATCAAATAAACAAAAAACCTCTTAGATACAGACAACAGCATGGTACTGACCAGAGGAAAAGGGGGATGGGGGAGGTAGAAAAGGGTCTAGGATAAATGGTGGTGGAAGGAGACTTGACTTGGGGTGGTGAACACAATATAATATACAGATGATGTATTGTGGAATTGTACAGCTGATACCTATATGATTTTATTAACCAATGTTACTCCAATAAATACAAATTTAATGAAGTCACCTGCAGAGAATGGGGTGTGCCTTTCCCTCCAGCAGTATTAACCCCCTTATCAGATACATGATTTGCAAATATTTTTCCTATTCCACAAGTTGTCTTTTTTCCTTAAATATATCTTTATTGATCTCAGAGAGAGGAACGGAGAGAGAGAGAGAGATAGAAACATCAATGATGAGAGAGTCATTGATCAGCTGCCTCCTGCACGCCCCCGACTGGGGATCAAGCCCGCAACCCGGGCATGTGCCCTGACCGAGATTTGAACTTCGATCGCCTGGATCCTAAGTCAACGCTCAACCTCTGAGCCACGCCTGGCTGGGCCACAAGTTGTCTTCTCACTTGGTTGTCGGTTTTTTGTTTTTGTTTCGTGGGGTTTTGGGGGTTTTTTTGCTGTGCAGAAGCTTTTTAGTTTGATGTAGTCCCAATTTTTTATTTTGTTGCTTGTGCTTTAGGGGGTCATGTCCAAGAATTCATTACCAACAACCATTGCAAGGAGCTTTATTCCTGTTTTCTTCTAGGAGTTACATGGTTTCAGGTGTTACATTTAAGTCTTTTTTAAAATATATGTTTTTATTAAATTTCGAGAGAGAGGAAGAGAGAGAAACATCAGTCGGCAGCCTCCCACACACACCCCACCAGGGATCGAGCCTGCAACCTGGGCATGTGCCCTGACCCGGAATTGAACCAATGATCTTTCAGTGCATGGGACAATGCTCAACCAACTGAGCCACACTGGCCAGGGCACATTTAAGACTTTAATCCATTTTTAATTTTTGTGTGCAGTATAAGATGTGGGTCCAGTTTCAGTCTTTTATATGTGAATATCCAATTGTCCCAGCACCCTATTGAAAAGACTGCCTTTTCTCCATTGAGTATTCTTGGAGCCTTTGTCAAGTACTAGTTGGCCATATGTGTGTGGGTTTATTTCTGGGCTCTCAATTCTGTTCCATTGGTCTGTGTGTCTGTTTTCATGCCAGTATAATGCTATTTTGACGACTATTGCTTTATAGTGTAGCTTGAAATCTGGAAGTGTGATGCTTCCTCCTTTGTTGTTCTTTCTTAGGGTCTTTTGTGGGCTCATAAATTTGAGGAGTGTTTTTTCTCCTGTAAGAATTGCCATTAGTATTTTGATAGAGATTGCATTGAATCTACAGATGGCTTTGGCAGTAACGCTTTAACAATATTAATTCTCATCTATGAAGACAAAATACTTTTCCATTTATTTGTCTTCAATTTCTTTCCTCAGTGTCCTATAGTTTTCAGAGTAGAGTTCTTTAACTTCAGTTACATTTATTCCTAAGTATTTTTCTGTTTTTGATGCTATTATAAATGGGACCAGTTTATTTCCTTTTCAGAAAATTTGTTAGTTGCTATTTTTTTAACATGGGTCCCAAGTTGGTGCTGTGACATTTTACTTCTGGTGACTTGTACTAGTCTGTCTCCCTGTAGAAAGGCCCTGTGGACACTCGCCATCATTTCCAGAGCTTGGTGGGGATACACATCTAAAGGGCAGCTTGGCTGGTTACTACCAACGTGCCTGCAAGAATGTCCACATCTTCTGGTGATGTGTTCCAATAAACAGACCATAAGGATTTGCCTGAAAAGTCCTTAGCAGTCAGGATGCTGTTCTACTTTGGAAAACCTACTGTAACATATACTGACGATAACAATTATTTTAATTTGGGATGTGAGGCCCCACTAGTCCTATTTTCCATAAGCCACTGAGCTTCCTAGCAAGTGTGACTATTATTTACTTATTTTAACCTCTTTTAAAAATGTTTTTATTGATTTTTTTAATAGAGGGAGAGAGGGAGAGATAGAAACATGAATCTGCTGCCTCCTGCACACCCAGTACTGGGAATCGAACCAGTGACCTCTTGTTGCACAGGCGACACTTAATCCACTGAGCCACATGGGCCAGGCCATGAGGACTTTTAATGTGTGCTCTGGTAGCCATGGGCTATCACCAGTTATGGTTGATTCTCAGACTTAACACTACCCCCAGCTGCAAGACTAACACCATTCTCTCCCTCTTTCAAAGTTGTATTGAACAGATTCCCCCCATGGGAAGTCTGTACTGCAGTTTCCCATGAAAACTGCTTTATATGTACATCTTTATGAATTACACATACATATGCACATACACACACATGGACTAATAGGCCACTACTTTCCGATACAAATATAGTGAAATAGCCAAGAAGTCAGTGACATTAGCAAGTGATGTTACCTCCAAAAAGACTTAAGGTGGCAGTGCGTTTCCCGGTTAGCAGGGAGGTGTGTGAGAACACGACCATGTAGATTACAGTAACCGGGAAACAGTTCTCGGAATTTGCTGTCGGTCTGCAAGCACTGGTCACCAGCAGTCTCTCCAGCTTTGCCTTAGTGCTGAGTGGGCATCACTGGGGTAGAGAACTGGAAATTATCACAAGGTAATTGTAAACTGCTAGGTGCCGGCAGGAGCCTTAGAATGGTTAACAGCATAGATTTAGGAGCTACTTGTGTAAACAGATGCACCTGAAAGCTGATCTCCTGGGCTCAGTAATGGGACCATCCTGTGGCTGACCCAGGGACATTTTGACGGGGATTCCTGCACCCTTCCTCTGGCTTTCTGCTGTGTGCGTTGGTTTGAGATGTGAAGGGAAGACCAGTGCGCTCACCTGTCAGTCTCGTCTGTAAGCACCACCACTGACTGACCAAGGTTGAACTAGAGCTTTTTGTAGGTTGTCTGGCCACAAACCTTTTTCCTTACCTGTTAACTCTGCTGCTGCTTGAGAACAGTCGGGCACCCTTCATTGTGCTCACCTGCCTAGTGGGGTTGGTATTTTTCTCATGCTCTGGATTTCCATGTATACTAGAGCCTGTGCCAATCACCTGATTACCAGACAAGTCTTCTGGGGTTTTACCCAAATATTTTTCTTTTACTGTAAGTTTTAGGGGGGAAATCGATCTGAGTGATGTTTTGAATTAGGCATATAACCATTTTTATTGAAGAAATACATACAGGTAAAAAGATTATTTCACTTAGTCCACTATTTAACCAGTTCACACCTAGTATGTCATTCCAGATTTATTTCCATGCACATACACATGTACAAATATTTTAAAAAATATACACTCATACTAGGAATGCCATCTATAATGGTATCTTTGTGTCAGTTCAGATCTGTACCTCATTTGGTGCATACAGGTCTGTCATTAAAAGTGCACCACCTTCCACTGGACAGACACACCAGAAATGATGTAATTCTCTGTTGCTGGACATTTTTGTTTTGCTAATATTTGGAAATTGTAAATAATGCCTAAAATATCTTTGTGCCCCTCTCTGGTATGATTCTTTCCTTAGGATAAAGTACTAAAAACTGGAATGGCAAGGTCCAAGAGATCATGAGCATTTTTAAGGCTTTTCAGGGCCTTTTTCTTTTTTTTTCAAATAATAGTTTATTGATTTTGAGAGAGAGGGAAGGGAGAGAAACATCAATGATGACAGAGTCATTGATTGGCTGCCTCCTGCACACTCCCTACTGGGGATGGAGCCTGGAACCTGGGCATGTGCCCTGACCAGGAATCAAATTGGCAACTTCCTGGTACACTAGACACCCAACTGAGCCACGCTGGCCAGGGCTCGAGGTTGTCTTTAAGGTGTATCTGTTACATCTTGCTTCCAAACAAATTCCTCTGTGTAGCCAGTACCCAGGCTGCAGCTCTCAGCACAGGTGAAGACAGCCAGGATGCCCCAGTCAACACTCCTGCCCAATCTGTCAGCCTTTAGGTAGTTAAGCAGCTGAGGCATAACCTGAGGAGAGGACGACACAGTCAGAGATCTGCTTCAAGTGAGGAGCACTGTATGCTTTCAACAGACCTTCCCTGCCAGGGTGATTAGAGGGATCCTGAGCTTTCCGTGTCCACACTACACAGGATTATAAACATTATGCAATGAATGTCTTTGATAATGTAAAAATATCTTGCAGCTCTGTCCTCAGAACCCCTCTCTACTTCACTTGGTGCCTTCCTTTCCATTTGAGAAAAAAGTTCCCAAGTATAAGAGACTGGCCAATACATTTGGCTTGGCTGGTGACCTAATTAATTTTATTAATAATGTGCCACAAAACAGGACTGAAGCTTCTATCTGGGCAACTTTTACTTTTCGTCATGTGAACAGCAGATGCTGTTACTATGACTTTGAAGAAACACGAGTAGTAATAAATACAAAAAGGAAATCTACTGATGTCTTTGTGTAGAAGGGGATCCCAGGAGTCCGATGGAAAAGAGTGAAGATCTGCCTCCGATATGAAACTGCTTCACATACACCAGCAGCTCATCTCGGTGTTGGGATTAAGAACCAACCAGTGTTGGATGCAGTCCTCACAATCCTCTTTCCACCCTAAGGAACAGGTATTCCCTATCACCCTGTAAGGTCAGTGAATCCACAGGTAAAGAGGATTTCCACCCAACCCCAAATGATTTTGATGCTAACAATGCTTTTGAAAAATATTTATCTTAATGATTACATCCATTTCTTTTCCTAATAACTCCACAAACCAAGACTAAACAGAGTAAGCTCTAAAACAGTCCTCTTACAAAGTAGAGAGTCAGACCCTGATTAATTGGACAAAGCATAGTATTTAAAATTACAAAGGTAACAACAAAGGCACTGAAAATAATGCAGTAACTACACTGGGAGGTTGGGATGGTCCAGATGGTAAAAGTGAACACTGTAAACCCTCACTGTAGTAGAAGTCAACAGATGTCTGAAAACTAGTTAAATGACAAATACCAGAAAAATCATGTTATTTAGAGAAGGAAATAACTTCCAGATAAAGCAGTAAGGGACACTTTTAAGCCCTTTCTTGGGGCAGAAAAGTTCTGATATTCACGATGCAGAGGGCAACTTCTTCAATACCACACAGACCCTGTGCATATGTTACTTTGACAAAGTTTTATAATGTTTAAAAACATAAAGCAGGGGAATTCCATAGTAAAACAGTCCCTATTTAAGGTCATACCTGGAATTCAAATATTCTCTTGGCACCACAGGGACAGTCTGGAATATCCTCCTCTTGGGGGATGTTTTCACCAGAGATCCAAATGGGGGCAAGCCCTCTGCCATACCTGAGAATCTAAAAACAATTAGGATCATTTTCCAATCACCCACATCTCACCTAAGAGTTCCATTTGCTCCTACACTTGATGGAACTTTCTGAAAGGAGTTTACTGCCACATCCCCACACCCCCGCCCCTGGCACATTCTCAAAGTTATGTCTTCTCAGTGTTATCAAAGCAATTATTTCAGCTTCTCTAACTCAGGGTATCAAAATTACATTTCTTAGATAACATGGTTAGAACCTGAATCTTGTGAATATTTTGTGAAGGGAATAACAAAACTCCTATTTCCCCATTCTGAATCCAAAATGCAACTTTCTGTGCTTACCTTCACACAGGTCTAAGGAACCTTAAACATTTTTTTAAAATGTTTTTATTGACTTCAGAGAGAGGAAGCGAGAGAAACATCAAGCCTTAAATATTTTAAAAGGGACAAATACCAGGTGAAACATGGTGTTTAGGTAAATACTACATATAGAAGTAAGTTTCATAATATATAACTGAGTGGTTTTCCTATGTTTTGTTAAAGGCATACACAGTGCTAAAAACCACCCTGTCAGTGTGTCAGACCTAGACTGGCTCTTCCTGTGAGCCCCTGGATATTGATTTGATCCAGTGACCCTTTTATGGAAATTTGGCCGAGTTTTCTCTTGTGACTGCCGTTCAAATTCACAATGAGGAGTGAAGAGGAAGAGCAGAGATGAGCAAGGGAAATGTGCTGAGCAATCACCCTATTTTTTTCACACTGTGGTTGTGATTACATCAGAAGCTCATGATGTAGCTCCAGGATTCGTTTTACAAAACTAGTGTCTTTGTGTTAACATGACATTTTGGTTTTACAAGCCAAAGTCCAGCAGAAAATGGGGGGAAATTTCTTTCTGTTATCATTGCCTGAACTCCATGTATCACAGGCAGCATATCATTCATCCCCATTCATCGTATATGATAACCAGCCTAACTTGTTCTTCCAATAAGTGTTAGGAAATTTTTTTTAAAAATATTTTTATTGACTTCACAGAGAGGAAAGGAGAGGGAGGGGGAGGGAGAGAGAGGGAGGGAGAGAGAGAGAGAGAGAGAGAGAGAAACATCAATGATGAGAGAGTCATTGATCGGCCGCAGCCCGCAACCCAGGCATGTGCCCTGACCGGGAATCGAACCCCGATCACCTGAATCCTAGGTCAACGCTCAACCGCTGAGCCACGCCCGGCCGGGTGCCAATAACTGTTAGAAAGATCAGCACTGCAAAGATCCCTTTCCTGTGTGAAGGGCTGCTGTAATGAGACAGCTTCTAGGAATGACAGCCCTAAAATAACCCCTGAAAGGAACAAGAGGGAGCTATGTAGTTCTACTTTACCTGTTCTGGTTCCAGGGCTATTTTAGTTTTAAACTCCTGGAAAATTCTGTCTTCCCTGGATTCATGTTTTGCCATGGAATCCAATTCTTCCTCGGGTGCTTCACCTGAAAAAACATCAACCACCATTATGGCAACAGGAATAATCCCCGTGACTTGACAATTCACACTGGCCGAGGGCAGCCAGTTTCAAACAACCAAGTGCTGAATGAATCAGACCATGAAGGGCAGATGTTCCCAAGGGCTTTCCCTATTTAAATTCATTCAGGTTGGTTCTGTAAGACCATCTGAATTCCCAGGTACTCCAGGAAGCACTATTCACTATACAGGCTCCTAGTGAGCACTTTCTTCATTAAAGCTTCACATTTAAAAGAACAGACCCAAGTCCTGGGCTCAGGATGGCTGTACCCAGCACAAGACAGGGCACACAACAAATGTGAGCCCTTCTTTTTAAAAAAATGTTTTTATTGATTTTAGAGAGAAGAAGGGAGGGGGACAGAGAAACATCGATGATGAAAGAGAAACCCCCTTGATTGGCTGCTTCCTGCACACCCTCTATTAGGGATCAAGCCTGCAACCTGGTCATGTGACCTAACTGGGAATCGAACCAGGAACCTCTTGGTTCATGGGTCCATGCTCAATCACTGAGCCACAGAGGCTAGGCTGTGAGCCCTTTTTATCACTAGTGCCCTAAAGCCACCTGGACTCTTACTTTAGGTCTCCTCATGCCTCACATTTCTCTTCCCAGCTGGTCCGCTTGCTTAGCCATCATGTTCACGTGGGACCTGCCAGCTTGTTCTTCTGCGCTCTCAGCTCTTGGGACCCCGGCTACTTCTACCACAGATGTCGCCAACAGGAGTTAAGTCTTTGTGACAAGTATCAATGTATATTTCTGATGTCCTTTGATGAACTATAGACCAGTAAGCCAAAATTCTAATCTAAAATCTAATTCGGTGGTGTTGCTTAAGAGCTCAAGTTCTAGTTGGTGAGACGTGAGCTCAAACTCCAGTTGTAAAAATAACTTGGGTCAGTTACGTGACAAACACGTTACACCCAGAACCTCAAAGTACTCACAGCAAAATGGGGTAGTGTCGCTAATTTGTTGATTTTCATGAGATCATGCACAAAAGCCCTTGATGCAAAGTAAGTATTGAATAAATGCTGCTGCCAATCAGCCTCTTATGTATTTGATCAGCAGAGGCTTTGGAGTAGATCAGCTCTAGAGAACCAACCAAATTGCATTATGTAAAACTGATCAGATGAAAGAGAAACTCACTTTGAAAGGGCCCTGCTGGCCCTGGCTGGGTAGATCAGTTGGTTAGAGCATCATCCCTGATATGGCAAGGCTGCAGGTTCGATCCCAATCAGGGCACATACAAGAATCAACCAATAAATGCATAAATAAGTGGAACAACAAATCTTTGTTTTCTCTCTCTCTCCCTTCCTCTCTCTAAAATATAAAAAAGAAATTCCAGGCACTCACGTGCACCATCCTAATCTGAGGAACAGACCTTGATGCAGATGAACTTACTGTTTTCCAGCATCCTGTGCAGCCTACCCAGTGACCACCTGGATTCTTCCTCTGGTGCATCTTTATGGAACCAGAATGTGCCTGACATTTGTCAAGGTGGGAGGTACAGGAAGGATATTGTGAAATAAGGCAGTATTTGGAAAGTCTATACTGCAGCCCCCAAAGTGAGTTGACATTTCGTATCAGTACCTCTCTTCTTGACATATTCAACCCTTTGTTTCAAGCATTATGTACAATCACTTAATGAATAAAGCTCTGAAACTGACTCCTTACCCATGCTCCCTATAATCTCTGGTTCATCTTCTTTTTCAGAAACTTCAGGTGTAATCTCATCTTCTGTTTCTATGACAATTTCAAATTCTGGAAAAAGGAAGTTGTGATCTGGAACAGTATTGTCCAAATTATCTGAAACAAAAAAGGTAACTCACACCATTAGTAATAACTTGGTTTTGAAAATGGTCTAATAGTGTCCTATTTCTTTTTTATTTTTTTTTTAAAAAAATATATCTTTATTGATTTTGGAGAGAGGAAAGGAGAGGGAGAGAGAGAGAGAGAGAGAGAAACCTCAATGATGAGAGAGTCATTGATCGGCTGCAGCCCGCAACCCAGGCATGTGCCCTGACCGGGAATCGAACCCCGATCTCCTGGATCCTAGGTTGATGGTCAAGCGCTGAGCCACGCCCGGCCAGGCCCTATTTCCTTTTTAAATCCTCACCCAAGGACACTTTCCCCATTACTTTTCAGAGAGAGGAAGGGGGAGAGGGAGAAAGAGAAACAAAAAGAGGCAGAGAGAGAGACAGATACAGAGAGACAGGTGCCCTGCAACTGAGGCACATGCCCTTGACCGGAATTGAACTTGAGACCCTTCAGTCCAAGGGCCGATGCTCTAACCACAGATCCAAACTGGCTAGGGCAGTGTCCTATTTCTAAAGGATACTCCATATAGTAACAGTTTCCCCTAGGAAATTAATATATATAGCTCCAGCATTTTAGGTTGTAGGTCACAAGTTAAGTGCCTCTACTATGAGACATAACTAAGTGGGCAAGATCTCACAGCTCTTTTTTTCAGACACTTTTTAAAAATTGATTTTGAAAGAGAGAGGAAGGGAGGGGGGAGGGAAGGTGGGAGAAAGAAGGGGAGGCATCCATAGGCTGCCTCCTGGACCTCCCTACTGGGGATCAAGCCAGAAGCCAGCCACTTGAGACACAAGCCAGGGCTCATAGCTCCTCTTTCATAAAGGTGTTGCTACCTAATGCCTGAAAAGTATTATAGCTTTTCTACTTTTAACTTTTCTCCACAAAATAAAAAAACCTGGGTTGACAGATGCTATGAAACTGAGCTGAAATTAAAAAATAAGATGGACTCACCCGACTGTCTACACGCCTGCTTGTGCCCCGATCTCCAGTCCACAGTCTGGTGCTCCTTGCTGCAGTAATGCGCCCGGTGACAGCCGGAGCACGTCTTGGGGCCTAAACAGCCGCAAACCCTGCAGAGATGAGCCCCGGACTTGAGCTGGAGGCACACGGACTCCCCCGCTGGGGGAGGATCCTCAGAAGGCGGCTCATGTGAGTAAAAGTCATTTTTCCTGGGTAGCTGATTTCTAAAAACTAAGAAAAATGAGAAGAAACACTGTATTTTAAATGAAACTATGTCAAGTGAGATATTTTAGTTTCCATTCCATACAGGACTGAAAAGACACCTGTTAAAAGACAAGGCAGTCTTTGCTTTCAGTGAACTTATTTTCTGAAAGGAGAGGAAAGCGGAAGAACAGGAGTCTTTAAGCCTGGAGAGCAGTTTGGGACCCACGACCGAGCCCGCCCAGCCTGCTCTTTAATCGAGGTAGTCGCCGGAGCAGCAGGCGGCGGAAAGGCCGGGAAGCTGCCGGACACCGACTTCGTCCGACCACGAGCGCGCACCGAGCGCCGACCCGGTGAGAAGGTCGGGGGGACGCGGACCCGAGGGAAGCCGCCCCCGGGCGCCCCGCCGCTCACCACGCAGGCCCGCGCAGCAGGGCGGCGCGCGGCAGCAGAAGAGGAACAGGCCGCGGTGGAAGGCGTCGGCGCGGCCGGGCAGGGGCGCGTACAGCTGCAGCACGAAGGCCAGCGGGCGCCCGCACAGCGCGCAGGCCAGCTCCGCGGGCCCGGGCAGCCCGGCCTCGCCCAGCCACGCCGGCCGCCCGCCCACCTTGCTGGGGAACTGCTCGCTGCGCAGCCGCCAGGCCGGCGCCGCCTCTACGAAGCCCAGCTCGGCCGCCCCGGCGCGCACGGCCGCCATGGTGCAGGAGCGCGGGCCCGGCGCCGCCCTGCCCCGCCTGGCCGGAAGGCGGAAGGTGGGAGGCGGGCCCCGGAAGGCGCGTCGGGCAGCCGACCAGAAGCGATTGGACAGCACAGCGAGGGCGTGGCGGGCTTCCGGTCTCGCGCCTGGGAGCGGGAAGCGCTGCTGCCGCGGGTTCCGCGCTTCCGCCACCGTGGGCCGGGCCGGAGCCGGGCCGGAGAGGCCGGAGTTCTCTGGAGCGGAGGTGCTGCCGAGCGCCAGGAACGGGCTGAGGGGACGGAAGAGCGCGGTTAGGCCGGTGAGAGAGGAGGCGTCAGGTCGAGGGGGGAAGGGTTCGGGGCCCAGGGTTAAAGGGTTGGGGCTTAGGCTGGGGCCGGGCTTTCGCGTTGGGGTGCAGTGTGCGGCTTCCGGCTCAGGGCTTAGTGGTCAGGGCTGCCCTTGTTGGGGTTATGGTTAGGGTCGGGGCTGGGTTTGCGGCTGGGGTAGGGTCCTCAGGCCACGCCGGGCCTCTCCCCGGCGCCTTGCTCTGGGCTGCCCGTGGAGCGCGACGTTGGTGGGGAAACCCAGAATTCCCTCTGCAGCTCGAGTCCCTCCTGCCTTCTGGGCTTGTTCCCACTGGGGACGGTGGCAGTCAGGAACTCCGTCCCTGGTCGCGGAGCAGAGCAGCCGTGGTGTCTCCCTGTTCTTCCCGCCCACCCCCAGCAGCAATGCAGCCAGACCCCAAGCGGTGGCCGTGCTCTCCACAGGGCCCACGTGCATGAGTGCTTCCTAGGTGTGTGCCCTCTTGGCGCTGAGGCCAGCAGGTGAGGACTGGGCCTTACCCATGTCTACAGAATGCCTTCTGGTAGATTTCCAAAAGATGCAGAGAGCCCTGCTATTAAGTTGTGGGTTGTCTGACACTCGGGCTAGAGACTGGACCCTCTGCTCCCATCATTGGCCTGGGTTCAGCACATCCCATGGGAGCGGAGGGTGCTCCACAGCTGTGCCCATCAGGCACCTACAGCGAAGGGGAGTTCCTGGGCACCTTGGCTTGTGAACGAGCCATGGGCTACTTCATCAGCCCACAGCTTGTCCAGTGCACTCTCCCTGTCATGTTCGCTCAAGGCATGTTTTGTTCACCTAGTCACTTGGGTGCCCACCTCTTGCCCAGTCCTGGGACTAGCTGCTGCCATGTCACTGGATTGGACACTGAGCCTAGAAAGTAACCAAGCCAACAGAAGCATTGGGGGGCCTTGAGGAACTGAGGGGAGGTCCTGGAAGGTGGGCATTTGCCCAAAGGTGCTATTCATTCAACAATTTCAGTAGGTTGACACCGGGCAGGACCTGGCTTAGTCAACCTGGGGTGGGGGTGGTGACAGAGAAGCACACGAAAAATGGTGGTGATCGCGCAGTGACCATCTGGTGTTGGGTTCCTGCACAATGTAAAGCTGAGGGCTCTTGCTAAGCATGCAGTCCCCAGAATAAACACTCCCAGTTACCTTGGGGACTTTCTGTGCCCCGTGAACACTGTTGCTGGCTTCCACTGAGAGACCAGAGGGACTGGGTCATGTTCTGTGATCCAGCCCAGTGAGCATTCCAGGTGACAGCACCAGCACATTTAGCTTGAACGTTGGCCCGGATCTCAAGTGGAGTAATGCTTGTTTGTGCGTGCCACAAAGATTGTTTTAAACCCGGTGTTTGTGTTTGCTGAGGAGATAGGAGTTTTATATAAATAAAGATTCTTTATCTCCTTTTTTTTTTTTCATTTATTAAACAAACATACTGTCAGGTATCCTTCTGAGCACTTTCTCTTTAGTAATTCATTGACTCCTCCCATCCAGAGGAACCGTGGCCCAAGAAGGTAAGTAGCTTGCTGCCTCTGCTTGGGTTACCCTGAGACAGGGATTCACATGCAATTAGCTGACTTAGAGGAGATCCAAGGGCTGTTATCACACAGTGCCAGCATGGGTAACTGCCAGTTAACCCTGCTCGAGCTTTGAAAGCCATGCACAGTGACCTACCCCCTAACTCAATATTTACCACTAACTATACTAATTCCAATAAAAACTAGAATGGCTATGAAAAACATGTCTCTCAAACTGCTACTAAGGCACAAAAAATTTAGTTCTAAAACTTACTATTTTCCTGGCCTCTGAAATTTTAAGTAGTAATTGTAGTTTACAGCATTATATTGTTACAACCTTAGTCCCAGTTAAAACACAATCAAACATAAAATTAGAGCTTCCGATTACACAACTAGCGGGAATCTAATAACAGCACCTGAATGTTTCCAATGGGAAATGAACCATAATAAATTAAAATCCATCTCATAATTGAATTGTAAGCACTAAAAAAATGTTATGCCTTTAAACTATAAATATTATACTAAATACAAAATATAAATGCAGCAGGCAACAAAACTGGAATCATAATAACTTATAAATTAAAAATAACCCATAATGTTTTTCTTAATAAAGGCCCATGAGACCTGACTGCGTACCAGTTACCTGTCTTTCCCTTGACTTCCTGCCAAGGTTATGGTCTTGGCTTATCCGCAATGGTTGTGGAGATATAATGTGTAACTATTTTCTTGGATTTCACAGGCTTTTTGCTTTTTGAATAGCTTCTGTTGGTGCACTGAAGTTTTTAATGTCAGAGAAATATCGTTTATATATTTTTCTTTGGAAGAGGTTGCTCAGATTCCCCAACACTAGCCTTCTGCATCTCGTGTCTACTGTGCATTGTCGTAGCGTCATTTCACTGTGTTTGATTTACTGTAATGATATTTCCCCCCCATTTAAGTTAGATTAGAATTTTAGAGGATCAGGCTGAGGATAAGAGTTAAGGTTAGGGTTGAAATTGGGGTCAGGAGGTTGTGGACGAGATGGGATGGGTTGAGGGTTCAGATTGATTTCTGAGGTCAAAGAGCAAAGGGCAAAGTTCGAGGGCTCAGTGCCAGAGGTTAAGGGTCAAAGGGTTATAGCTCAAAGACCATGGGGTCTAAGGTCATTGGTCAAGGGTCTCAGGTCAAAAGTTCAAAGGTTGAAGGATATAAACTAGAGGTCAAAGTTTGGAAGTCAGAGGGTCATGGGTCATAGGTCGTGGGCCAAGGGTCATGGGACAGAGATCAAAGGTCAAATATTGGAATAACAGGTCAAAGGTCAAGTGTCAGCAAAAGCAAGGGGTTGGGGTTAGGGTTTTAGGATTATGGCTAGGGATTAGGGCCATAGGTGACAGTTCTAAGGCTAGAGGTTTGAAGCGAAGGGTCATATGTGAATAGTCGCATAAAAGGTTAAGGGTCAGGGTTCAAAAGTCAGAGTTTGTCGGTCGAGGGTCAGAGGACTTCAAGGGTACAAGGTCATAGGCTAAAGGTCAAGGACAAGCTTCTGGTATTGTAGGTTAAGGGTCAGAGGGTATGGGTTGGGTTCAAAGGTCGATAGCTAAAGGGTTCTAGGTTGTGAGTCAGGGGCCATATGTCAAGGGCTAAGGGTCAGAGGCCATGGGGTCAGGGGTCAAAGGTTAAGTGCCAGAGTTCAAGGGTTAGAGGTCAAAGGTCAGGGCTGGGCACTATCACAAGAGGCAGCTACTACCTGACAGTTTCCTAACCAGGTACTATCACCAGAGGCAGCCAGTTTTGTGAACAACAGCACTATCGGGAGAGGCGGCACTACCGGGAGAGATGGGCAGTTTTGTGAGCAATGGAACTATCGGGAGAGGCAGCCACTATAGTGAGAAGCAGGCAGTATCGCGAGAGACGGCCATTATTGCAAGAGGCAGGAACTATAGCAAGAGGCAGGCAGTATCGCAAGAGGCAGCCACTGTCACGAGAGGCAGGAACCATCGAGAGAGGCAGGCAGTATTGTGCGAGGCAGGAACTATCGCGAGAGGCGGCCACTCGCAAGAGGCAGGAACCATTGCGAGAGGCAGGAACTATCGCGAGAGGTGGCTATTATCGCGAGAGGCAGGAACCATCGCGAGAGGCAGGAACCATCGCGAGAAGCGGCCATTATCGCGAGAGACAAGAGTCAACACGGGAGGCAGGCAGTATCGTAAGAGGCAGGAAATATCACGAGAGGCGGCCACTGTCACGAGAGGCAGGAACCATCACGAGAGGCAGGAACCATCGCGAGATGCAGGAACTATCGTGAGAAGCGGCCACTGTCACGAGAGGCAGGAACCATCGCGAGAGGCAGGAACTATCCCGAGAGGCGGCCACTATCGCGAGAGGCAGGAACCATCGCGAGAGGCAGGAACTATCGTGAGAAGTGGCCACTATCGCGAGAGGCAGGAACCATTGCGAGAGGCAGGAACCATCGCGAGAAGCGGCCATTATCGCGAGAGACAAGAGTCAACACGGGAGGCAGGCAGTATCGTAAGAGGCAGGAAATATCACGAGAGGCGGCCACTGTCGCGAGAGGCAGGAACCATTGCGAGATGCAGGAACTATCGTGAGAAGCGGCCACTGTCACGAGAGGCAGGAACCATCGCGAGAGGCAGGAACTATCCCGAGAGGCGGCCACTATCGCGAGAGGCAGGAACCATCGCGAGAGGCAGGAACTATCGTGAGAAGTGGCCACTATCGCGAGAGGCAGGAACCATCGCGAGAAGCGGCCATTATCGCGAGAGGCAGGAAATATCGTGAGAGACAGGCAGTATCGCCAGAGGTAGGAACTATCGCGAGAGGCGGCTGCAATCACAAGAAGTGGCTATTATCGCGAGAGACAGGAGTCATCACGGGAGGCAGGCAGTATCATGAGAGGCAGGAAATATCGGGAGAGGCAGGAACCATCGCGAGAGGCAGGAACTATCGCGAGAGGCAGGAACCATTGCGAGAGGCAGCCATTATCTCGAGAGGTGGTCACTGTTGCGAGAGGCGGGAACCATCGCGAGAGGCAGGAACTATCGTGAGAGGCGGCCACTATCGCGAGAGGTGGCTATTATCGTGAGAGGCAGGAACCATCGCGAGAAGCGGCCCTTATCGCGAGAGGCAGGCAGCATCGCCAGAGGTAGGAACTATCGCGAGAGGCAGGAACCATCGTGAGAGGCAGGAACTATCGTGAGAGGCAGGCAGTGTCGCCAGAGGCAGGAACTATCGTGAGAGGCAGGAAATATCGTGAGAGGCGGCCACTGTCGCGAGAGGCAGGAACTATCGCGAGAGGCAGGAACCATCGCGAGAAGCAGCCATTATCGCGAGAGGCAGGAACTATCGTGAGAGGCAGGAAATATCGTGAGAGGCGGCCACTGTCGCGAGAGGCAGGAACTATCGCGAGAGGCAGGAACTATCACGAGAGGCAGGAACCATCGCGAGAAGCAGCCATTATCGCGAGAGGCAGGAAATATCGTGAGAGGCAGGCAGTGTCGCCAGAGGTAGGAACTATCGCGAGAGGCAGGAAATATCGTGAGAGGCGGCCACTGTCGCGAGAGGCAGGAACTATCGCGAGAGGCAGGAACTATCACGAGAGGCAGGAACTATCGCGAGAAGCAGCCATTATCGCGAGAGGCAGGAAATATCGTGAGAGGCAGGCAGTGTCGCCAGAGGTAGAAACTATCGCGAGAGGTGGCCATTATCGTGAGAGGCAGCCACTATCGCGAGAGGCAGGAAATATCGTGAGAGGCAGGCAGTATCGCCAGAGGTGGAAACTATCGCGAGAGGTGGCCATTATCGCGAGAGGCGGCCACAATCATGAGAAGTGGCTGTTATTGGGAGAGGCAGGCAGTGTCGCCAGAGGCAGGAACCATCGCGAGAGGCGGCCACTATCGCGAGAGGTGGCTATTATCGTGAGAGGCAGGAGCCATCACGAGAGGCAGGAAGTATCGCGAGACACAGGCACAAAATGTGGGACTTCCTAAAATCTGAAGGAGTTGGAAACAGAATCGTAGGCATCTAATCCAACTAGTAGAGGCCAAGGAGGCCCCTGCCCAGCCCACTCCTGACAGGTGGGCACCATCGGTATCCTTTCATTTACCAACCGTAATCCCTCTGAGCCACAGGCTCTTCACCTGCAGTAAGATTTACCTCCTTAGGCCATAGTTTGGGTGAAGTGAGGGAATTCATGCAAAAGCACCTAGCACAGTGCTTGGCATGCAGTCGTTGCTCAGAACATAGGCTATTGTTGAAGGAAACTATAAAATAACCTATGTTCTAACCACTTCTGTAGTCCTTATTGATACTAAAATAAATAAAAATAAAAACACATGTGCATGTTAGCAGAACTTAAACAGTATGAAAAGGTGCAAAATGAAAATAAAGCCTCTTCTGCACTCTCCTGGTTCTCCTCCTGACCGGAAGCACGTGTGTCCTTTTGTTGTTTAAATTTTTTGACCTTCTATTTTGGGTACAAACAAAAATTTTGCATAACATCTTGCATGCATTCATTTTTTTAAAATATTTTCTTATGATATCAGGTTTAATGTAATATAGTTGGATTAAACTATACCTTCCTAAAAGGTGTGGGTCAGTCAGTGTTTGGCACAGAAGATGCATTTGTAAATGGGCTCCTCTCTTCAGGTAACTTTTCCTTAATTTCTAATGTGTAAGCTTGGATGTTCATATTACATTTCTAAATCAAGGTATATTCTGATTTAGTTGTATTATTTTCCAACATTAGCATTGGAAATAATGGTATTGATTTGCTTAGTTTTAATGGTTAATGATCAATAGCAGGATCATTACAGATTGGTTTGGGGGGAACGGTGCTAGTACTTAATGTATAAAGGATCCATACTAGGAAGTAGTTTACTGTATTGAAATACATTACTTAGTCTGTAGTGGAAATGAATTTGGTAGGGAGCTGTCATAACCCTTCTGTTGTATCTCGAAGGTTATTGTTCAGTTCCAGCCTTCGTCAGTGCCAGATGAATGGGGGACCACACAAGATGGACAGACAAGGCCCAGGGTTGTAAAGTGTGGAATTGATGATAACCTTGATGAAATTCCCCACGGTGAGTAAAATTTGTTTAGGACCAGTGCCACTTCTAGACTTCTCTATTTTAGCATCATTCTTTAGAATGATGACAAAAAGAAACAGTGATTAGGGTTACCTGCCATAACAAGTTGGCAAAGATTGTTGAGTGTGTACTTTAGCCCATTCAGTATCCTTAGTCTAAGTGCCCACAGCACTCACCAGGCACTGTGACAACCAAAAATACCCCCACTCAATTTTCAATGCTTTCAATTGAGAACCACAGATTTAGGTAAAAATTTTTTATTTTTTTATTTTTAGGTAACATTTATGCTAAGACACAGGCTAATAACATCTGAATTTTGGCGCAAGTCATCATGTTTCAGGACACATGGTTTAATAAAACTGATCCTGCAAGCAGCATTTATCCATGTTGGGCCCTGGTATGAGGGTGTTTTCTTTCTCTGGATGTTGTTGAACTTTGCTGTGGCCATTCTCAAATCAGGGAAGATCTTAATTCCATTAAGCTCCTTGCTTACTTCCTGATACTTTATTGTCCTTTCCACTGACAGTTTTTGTCAGGTATCCCGCTTTCCAATAAATTGGAAGAAAAATGAAACAGTAGGCTTTCTTCTTTAAAAATAAAAATATTTTCATAAGCCTTATTTTATATGATACCTCTTCAGAAATTCCCCAAATTCATAGTACTGTTAAAGGCATAAATAGCAGCTTTTTTGCTAATCTTGATTTATTTAGGATAACTCATTCTACAAAATCAACTCATATTTGTGGGACTTTTTTACTCAGTATATGTTCAGGACTCAAAATATAAACTGAAAAAAATTCATAAATTGAAGGTGGCTACTGACATGCTTTTTTCTTTCTAAACAGGAATATTAAAATCACTTTACCAAGTATTGGTCGGTTTTGTCACTTTACCAACTAAACCTTGCTAGATATTCTGTTTTACAATAGCCCCACCTACTGTCAGAAGATTGTGGAAAAGGTGGTAACGGAGATAAACCGTCTGCACGCACTCTTTCTGAGTCGGAACCCAGACTTCAAAGGAGGAGTCTCTGTAGCTGGTCACAATTTATGTAAAACTGTCAAATATTCACGTTTTAAATAAAATACTTGTTGAGTCATCACTGCTTTCAGGGTGGATGACATTGGTACAAGATCGGAACGACAGGTTTACGTTTTACGAAGCGTAGTGGTAAGTGGGTGCTTTGAACTCAGAGCTGCTTCTGCTATTCACCTTCATGTCACCTGCGGATGCTTCGTATTTAATTTATTATGCTGCTCAGTAAGACAGGGATGCTGATGATCAGGTCCTAATTAGCACCTGACATGTGTGCCTTCTGCCTAGGGACTTTGAGAAAAAGTAGGAGAATGTATTTAGTGTTATAAAGAGCACTGAGAACATTATAAAGCAAATGCTTCTGTTTTTTAGATTCTTTAACATTGTTTTACATCCTATCTAATCACAAAGATTTGACTTTATCAAAGTCTCCAGGGCCTTTTGATGTTGCTAATGGAGCTGTGAAGCAGCTGCATTTGCAGGGGAAGCAGGTATGGCCCAGTTAACAGTTAGACTTGGAGTTGGAGCTGAACAGTTTCCCAAAATCTGAACTGTTTCTGTATATCAAAATACACTGAAGTTTACAGGTGTAATGGAACCATATAGCTCGTTGTTATTGTAAGAAATGGGAGCATGTGTGATTTATTGATTTATATGCTTTTTCAAAATATTTAAAAATTGGGATGACAAACTACCAAAAATTAAGACTCTGTGACTGTGCTCAGGAATCACGGAGCAGAGGTTCCAGCCACGGAGCAGGGCTGGATGGTGGGCGCAGGTGACATTGGAGATGAAATGTTTAACTGGATTGACCTTTCCCCCCAGAATGTTGTCATGTGTAACTAGATGATTTTGCTAAAAGAGCTTCAGAACAAAGCTCACAATGATATTTTATGTTTGTATGTCATAGTCCCCTCTCTACGGAGCAAGCTGCTTTCCTAATATTTAGGACAGTTAATTGTATGAGCTGAAGCAGAGAGTAGACAGGACTATGAGGCAGCCTTACTTTCGTTATGAAATGTATATGAGATAAGGAAAATTTACGTAGGCCGATTCTGACACAATCATTTCAGCATTTTGGTTCATTTCCTTCCAGTCTTTTTTCTTTATGAACAGGATTAAAAGCAAATCTAGCTCTAGACATACTGTGTACACAATCTTATGTCACCTCATTCCTTGTTATAATTATACAACATATGTATTATGATTTCCCCCATGTTATTATTTTTATGTCTTTATTGATTTCAGAGAGAGAAAGGGAGAAGGAGAGAGAGAAACATCAATAATAAGAGGCATTGACCTACTGCCTCCTGCACGCCCCCTGCTGGGGATCAATAATCCTGCAACCGAGGTATGTGCCCTGACTGGGAATCAAACCGCGATCTCCTGGATCCTAGGTTGATGCTCAACTGCTGAGCCACCCCAGCTAGGCTTCTTGTATTATTTTTATGACCATTTTAAATGGTGCCAACATTTGGTTGGTGTAATGACTTATCTTATTATTCACGTAAATTGGACAGTTAGATTGTTCTTTTGCTTTTAGAATTATTTCCTTGGGAGAAATGCCGAGAATTGCCACATGGCCCTGTTTCCCTGGCTATGACTGATCAGACTAGGCCTTTAAGCTCTGGCCAAGGGCCAGTATCTCCAACAAGGGTCCAGCCTGAGCTCCTGATGCTCCCGGGTCCACAGGTGGCTTTTGCTATGTGCGAGTGCCCTAAAATTGTGTGAAAAATTTTCTGGTTCCCTTCCTGTAGTTTTCTGGTAAGAGTATCCCTACTTTTATCACATTCATAGAGGAGGTGGGGCTTGACCCCACCTGGTAAGAACCAGGTTTTAGGGAAACGAGATATAGAGATGCACCTGATGCACTTTATGACCATGTGTACATGAGCACAACACCCTGTGCAGCACACAACCACGCACACTGGGCACTTTGAGTGGGGGCCTTTGTTAGTGGCAGCGAGTAGGAGTGTGGCTTGGAGATAAAAGGGGGAAAAAGAACCAGTGTATAAGCCAGCGGTGGCCCTTCAAGTGACCTGGCTCAAGAACTTTGGCCACTAAGACACTCCATATTGGAAGGTGACAAGCTGAAAAATTTAGTCCTTCAGGGAAGTTTGTAACGTGAGATGTGGAGAGTGGCACAGATGGAGGCAGCTGTGGGATGAGAGCTGAGCATGGAGGAGCCCTGGGGAGGGAGCAGCTGCCTGCTCTGCAGAGGTGACAAGCTGTGTGGCTGTCAGAGCTGTCCTCAGGCCTCTGCGGGGACTTGAGCTGATGCAGAGGAGAAGCTGCCTCATCGTGCCTCCTTCATGGTCTTGCTGCAGACCTGGTGCTCGAGAGAGACTCTGAGGACTCATGTTACAGGTTATTCTGAGACAGCAGCCATGCAAGTGATGCCCAGGTGGTTAGAGGACCGTTGGTGTAGGAAGGTCCTGGGGTACAGACTCAGCATGCGTCTGCGTCCCTGAGCCTGGCTGCTTCTCTAGGTTGGGAAAACCACAGGGCCGGTGTCCTGTTTAGGCTCTCTGTGCTCATGCAGCTAGTTAGGATGTGTCAGGCTGAGTGACAGCAGATATAATAGCCCTTCTTTCCGGCTCCCCCAAGCAGCACATCAGTTCCCTGTTGACAGGTCTAGAGAATTCATCCAATGCTGGGCAATGTTGTAAATGAGTTCCAGGTCGAAACAAAGACCATTTCTCTGTGGAGGGGCCAGGTGTGCAGCTGGGGCCCGTGCTGGCAGTCATCTGTTTGGGAAGAGGGGAGACACATTTTGCTGACATAAATTAACATCAGAATGAGAAAGTATTTGTTTCCAGGCTCTTGCCTGCAGGGCCCCCTGAGACGCACACTCCGTCGACGGGCCTGTTAGGAGCTGTTCTCAGCTCCCTGGGTGAGTCCATGTCCCACAACACTCACGAGTCTACTTTTTGGTTTTAAGTTGAGTAGTTGGATCCTATGACACGTTCTTTCTCAAGAGCGGAAACATCACAATGGACTTCAAGTCAGTCAACGGTGGTCAGAAAATGCCGTCTTGTCGAGGTGTCGAAGGACTTCATGGTGAGACCCGACCTCCCACCCAGGAGAAGGGTGATGTGGGGTGACTTATGGCCTCTGGGGTTCAGCAGACTGGCACTGAATGAAGCTGTAAAAGCACAGGCGTTGGCACTCATACAGGGTCAGGACACATCGGTCATTATTCATTTGCCAGCGTCAACACTGTCCTGCACATGGTGGGTGTTTCGACAGGTTCTCTTTCCTTCTCTTGAATCTCCAACACTGACTTTGCATTCACTCCTTGGCAGTGGGCAACGTCAGTATGATGGGATAGTTAACTGTGGAAGCATTTTTGGTGCAACTTGAATCACTTGGATGATTGTTGACACTTTCTGAATTTAATAAGGAAATCTTAATGTCTAGAGAACGATGTGCCAGCAGCTTCATTTCTGTAGTGGTAAGGATGTAAGGGTTAAGGTTAGGGTTAGGGTTAGGAGTTGGGGGTTAAGGATTAGGGGCAAGGGGTAGGGGGTAGGGGTGAGGGGGTAGGAGTTGGGGTAGAAGTTAGGGGAAGGGTTAGGAGTTAGGGTATCGGGTTAAGATATAGGGTATGGGTTTAGAGGTTAGGGGAAAAGGGTTAGTATAGGGTTAGGATTAGCATTAAGGTTTTAGGGTTAGGGATTGGGTTAGGACTTTAGGGTTAAGTTGAGGGGAAGGGTTAGGGTTAGGTTTTGGGTTAGAGCTAGGGTAAGGGTTAGGGCTATGGTTAAAGTTCGGGTTGGGGTTAAGGTTAGGGCTAATGCTAGGTATAGGGTTAAGAGTAGGGCTAGGATTAGGGATAGTTTTACATTTAGGATTAGGGATAGGGTCAGCGTATAGGGTCAGGGGTCGGTTTGGGGAAAGGGTTTGGGTCAGGGTTTAGGGTTGGGGTAAGGGTGAGGGTTTTAGGGTTAAGATTAGGGTTTTAGGGTTAGAGTTTTAGGGTTAGGGTTTAGGGTTGGGGTTGAGGTTGGGGTTAGGGATAGGACTAGTGTTACATTTAGGGTTAGGGTCAGGGCTAGGATTAGAGTTAGGGGTAGTGTTAGGTGTAGGGCTAGGGTTAGGTTTCGCTTAGGATCAGGGCTAGGTTTAGGGCTAGGGTTAGGGTTAGGGTTATGTCTAGGGTTATGTTTAGGGTTAGTGTTATGGTTAGTGATATGGTTAGGTTTAGGATTAGGGATAGGGTTAGGGTTAGGGCTAACAGGTTTAGGGATAGGGTTAGGGTTTTGCTTAGAATTAGGGCTAACTTTAGGGTTGGTTAGGGCTAGGGCTAAGTTTACGGTTAGGGCTACTGTTTCCCTTAGGGTTAGGGTTAGGGATCAGGTTAGGTTGTTGCTTAAGTTTAGGTCTAAGGTTAGGGCTATGGGTAAGGTTAAGATTAGGGCTAGTGTTTAGGCCAGGGTTAGGGTTAGTGTTAGGGTGAAATTTGTGCTACGTTTTGTTAGGGTTCTGTGTCGGGGTCAGTTAGCAGCTGAAGCTTGCCGTAACAGCTGCCTATTTGGATTTGTTTCTATATATTAGGTAGGCCTGCTAGGACAAGCTGTCCTTTTGGAGGGTCTGTAGTGCAGGCCAATGCCAGATGCTGTTTGTGAGTGGCCTTGAGCACCCTGTTTGGAGCTATCAACAACCCACAGCTTGAGGTCCCCTCTGTCAGGGCTGAGTGTGATTCGACAGGATCAAGATGCACACCTAAGTCTGCTTTTGCAAGGCCTGGGTCCAGAAGCAGATCAGGCAAAGACTCAAAGCACTCTGAGGTCTGCCTCTGCCTGCAGGCTGATAAACCTGATTCTCTTAATGAGCCTCATGCTGTAGAAACTCCAGGGGGGTAGGGCTAGAGGTTTTCTTGCAGGGTGGGGCAATTGCTTCCTCCTCAGGCAAAAGCTGTTTGGAAGGTAAGTGTCTGCCTCTGCAGTCTGGAGAATGGCTCAGCACAGGAATCCAGAGGGGTGCCTTCAGCCTAGATTCTCCTCACACAGCTACGGTTCACTCTGCCCTCCCTCTGCTGGAGCCCAAGGTGAGTGGCTACACAGGAAACTTTGTGTGTTTGCTCTTTAAGGGGGCGCAACTTTGTGTGTTTGCTCTTTAAGGGGGCGCCTGCATTTCCAAGCGTCTTTCCCTGGCAGATAGAAATGCGGCTGCTTTTCAGGGCCAGATGTTATGTGCGCCCCTGTCTCAGGTCTGGTGCTCTGGGCTGGGGAGCCCCACCAGGGGTTAAAGCCCCAGAGTCCTCAGTGGGAACTCCCCACAGCTGAGATCTCTCTCCGGACCTTCAGCTGCTGTCTGTGGGAGCCCATCCAGCCCTCTGGTGCCTCCGCATTTCCTACATGTCTCTATACGATCACCCCTTTTCCTCCTTGGTTATGGGGGTGCTGTCCAGCTTGTCTTCAGTTGCAGTTGGTTATTCAGGATGGTTTTCCTGTAGTTTAGTTGTCATTCCAGTTTGTTCCTGGGAGAGTGGCAGGGTAGCCTCCACTCAGTCCACCACCATCTTCAGTCCTCCCAGGTTACCCTTCTCATGTCTTTTGTCAAAATAAAATGTGCACATGAAACAAAATAGGACAGTGAGGAAAGAGCAAAAATGAAAGGAAGCCGCTGCCAGCCCTCCCCACTGCAGTGCCCCTGAGGACCTCCTAGGTCCTGCCCCTGCAGCAGAGGGTGGAGGTTCTGAGACCCGCCTCCCCCCACTCTCACCCCACAGTAGAAATATCATTATCTTGGTTTATTTCCTAGGGGTCATTGTTGTCATCAATCCCTTTAAAGAATGTGCACCACGATAGGTGTCTCTGTATTGTCCTCCAGTACAATAGCATCGTGAGACCTCCCACCTCCTCAGGAAGGTGCCTGGGCTATGACTGCGGCCCATGCCCCACATTTCTGAGACTTCTGTGGTTGCAGACATGCTTTCTTGGGTTTTCTGTCTTCCTTCTTCCATCACCTGCTTTTCTTCACATCCTTTAGTCTTTCTAGTGCTTGAAGTGTCCCCAGTGAAGACTTGCTGCTTGCAGCCCTCCTCCCTGTCCCCATCCCAGGGATGTGTCCCTGAGCCAGGGGTTAGGCCGTCCTCCCAACAGCCCCTGCAGTAGCTTCCCTGGGTCGGCTCCAGGGTGTCCCGAGTCACAGGTTTCCCCCTCTCTTTCCCGACACATGTCTTATGTTGGAGACCATGTTCAGTTAATTTTACAGGAAAGGGTGAGTGAAAAATAAATTTCCTGATCTATTGTTCTCAGGCTGTCTTTAATCTGCCCTCATATTGGACTAACAATTTGATAGGGCAGAATTCAGAGTTTAAAATACTTTTCCCACTAGAAACCTGACGGTCTTGTATCAGTGCGGCAGCCAGTCTCTTTGATAAGTCACACATCACTCTGACGTTTCCTTCTCTGCAGGTCACATGTGATTCCTTTATTGGGGCTTTTGAAAAGATTAAAGTTATGGAGGTAACATTGGTTACTAACATCATGTAATTGGAAGGTACTTTTCATCATAATTTGGTATCTGTATACTCAGTTGTGCACTTCACCTTCTTTGACTATATATATATATATATATATATATATATATATATATATATATTTATTTTAATATGTTTTCATTGATTTCAGAGAGGGGGAGGGGGAGAGAGAAACACCAATGATGAAAGTCACTGATGGGCTACCTCCTACAGGCCCCCTACTGGGGATCGAACCCAAAACCCAGGCATGTGCCCTGACTGGGCATCGAACCACAGACCTCCTGGTTCATAGGTTGACGCTCAACCTCTGAGTCAAGCCACCTGGGCTGTTACCCTATATTTTGAGCACTTTACCCAATTCTCCCTCCCCCATCTCCCGGTAACCACCATTCTGGGACCTGTGCTTATGAGCTGGATTGTTTTTGTTAGTTCACTGGTTACTCTTTGTTTTATATTCCATCACCCGTGAGTGGCTAAAGCTGAAAAGGAGGGTTTTGTTTTGATTTTCAAGTCCTAGGTAAGAGTCTTTCTAATTCACCTTTGTGTTAAGCCTTTGAGTTTAAATAAGACATCAAAGTCTTTTAAGCACTGGGCATTGTTCGGTCATCTTACTTGATAGTCTCTTTGATGATCTCTTCCCTCCGTGTTTTCGGGTCTCTCTCTAGCAGAGATGTTATGTGGATGTTGGAAATGCTGGACCAGTCTTCCAAAATGGTGGCCTTATTTCTTAGGTCTTCTTTTCTTTGTAATTGGACATGCTTTTGAGGGTGTTTCTTGAACTCTGTCTTTCAAGATTTTATTTCGACAGTTGTATATTTTAAGAGATTTCCAAGCTCTGCCTTGGTTGTGCTGCATGTGAGCTGGGCCCCATCCCCCAACATTGGGCTGTGGACGTTTCTTGTGTGCAGGGCTGGCAGGCCCACCCGGGAGGCCCCGGTCAGATTCAGTTCCCGGGATCATGATCCTTGGGGCGCAGAGGGTGTAGCGCCTTTGTTATGCTCCCTCTGCGCCCTGGTCACGGTCACTTTAGAGAAGATTCCAAGTGTGTTTCTCTGCTGCCGCCTTCTGGGCACCTTGGGAATAACACCCGGGTGCAGGTGCTCAGGAAAAGCTGTTGGGTAGAGTGGATTATTTGTGACTGTTGACCTCCATTTGCAGGTCATGTTATTGAAATTTCTTACATCCTTATTGTATTTTTAGTGGGCGTCTATTGGTTCTGAAAGAGGTAGGCTCTGCCCCTGAATGAGAGGTGTGTTAAATCTATTACAATTATAAATTTGTCTGTTTTCCCTTGTAAGTCTGTTTTATATTCTTGAAGTTTGTTATTAAGTTCAGACCTTTTTACCCATTCTGAAGCAACCAGCTTTAGAACAACTCACTTTATTTTTCCCTTCAAAACATGTTTCCGTACCTTATACCTTCTATTATCCAAAGCATACAATTTCTTTCAATTAATTAAAATTCTTTTTTTAAAAAAAATGTATCTTTATTGACTTGAGATAGAAACATCAATGATGAGGGAGTCATTGATCGAGCCCACAACCCGGGCATGTGCCCTGACCGGGAATCGAACCCTGACCACCTGGATCCTAGGTCGATGCTCAACCGCTGAGCCACGCCCAGCCGGGCCAATTAATTAAAATTCTTAACTCTTTAAAACCTTTTGCTTTTAGTGACCCCTCTAAAGTAAGCAATTACTATTCTTTAGATTGAGTTTTATTAACACATTTCAAACATACTCTCAGTTTCAAAAAGCACACCTCCCACAAATTATAAGACATTACATTAACAGCTTGAAATTTAAAAAGGAATAGTTGAAATAAGTGAAATTGATTTACATAGATGACTAAGGTTCTCCTTTTTCTTTTTCTTTCAAAAAGGCTCACCTCCCAGAAACTTGTATTTTATTTTAGTATTTTAAAAGATTATCTAGATAAGAGTTTTTGACCAGGTATTTGCATTTCAAAGGTCCAAGGCCTGGGTTTCATAAAACCAATTATCTATGTGCATTCTGAGGAACTGAGGAGGTTTGGGGAGGTAAAAAGATTTGGTGGGCTTGGATATTTTGGAGCCACACCTGTGGCCCTATAAAGACTAATTGTAAAATAAAGACAGTCACTCTTAAAACCTTAAGGATTGGGAAATATTGGCAAAAGACTAACAAACTCATTCATCCATTCTTTGAAATGGGCGAGGGCGAGGGGGATGGCTAGATTTAGAGCTAGGGCTGGGGCTAGGGCTACGGTTAGGGTTGCTAGGGTTAGGGTTAGGATTCCTTCAGCCTGCCTGGGATTCAACTGTCGATGGTGACCACATGATATTTTTCTGACTCATCATCTACATGTCTGAGTCTATTTGTCCACTGAGAGCAGGAGTCTCACAGGGAGGAGCCACTCCTTTGTGTCTGTACCACCTTGCTCCCACTCACCGTCTGATTCTTAAACAGGAGCTCCCTGTTCAAACAAACTCCACTCAGTACACAGAGCTAACCATATTATGCCCACCCATGATCTAGCATGTAGAAGGTGGGCTCCCACCAAGCCACAGGAGGGATGTGTGAAGCCAGAGGACAGGGGAAGAGGTAAACACTTCTCACCAGCCAGGAGTATCCGCTGTTGGCTGCATCTTCATCTTCTGTGATCTGGCCCTCATGAGGGCCAAAGTGCAGACCCACCAGTAGATCCGATTCCTCATTCCACACTCCAAACCCAGCCTCAGGGATGCCTGACAGTCTGATTTTCAACCCAGGGGACAGATTGAGGGCTGAGCAGTTGGGGTGACCCTTGTCCACTGCACTGTCTTTTACAAATATAGGGGACCCATGCACAGCACAGCTGTCAATGAAGAAGTTCTGACACTTCTCACAATCTGGAGGCAAGAGGAACAGGGATCAGGAAAGGTATAGTGCATGTTCCTGGACATAAAGAGCTTCAGAGAGAACCCAGGCACTCACATTATTGAGCCTCAATCCTGTACTTCAGGTCATGAGAAGAAGGGAATGATTTGGGGACCCAATGACCAGATGAAATTATTGTATCAAGATATAACATGCTTCTTGGTGAGGGTCACTTACAGAGGTAGTTGTTGTCCTGGAGTTCTCTGACCTCTTGGTACACGTGGCCCTTTCTTTCTCATTGGCTGTACATCTGCACCTACATCTCCTTCCTCCTGAGTTCTAAGTTTGAGAAGAGCAGGTGAGCGAGGGTGGTGGGGTGTGTTTTGTGAGAAAACACACAATCTCCTCCCATTAAATTATTACCTGTTCTTCTATATACTCTGGTATTTTCCTCTGTTAACTAAGAGACACTAAGACTCCACAAAGACTACCGAAGACCAATTCAATTTTAGTTTCTAGATTTTCCCATTATCAGGGAAAATCTTTCCCAATCTTTACTCATTCATAAAATATTTATTGAGGGCACATTATGGGTTAGGTATTGAGTAAAGGCTTGGGCATACAACACCAAGAAAGTATGGTTGCTATTATCACAGATGGATTTATAGGACAACTTGCATGTGTCAGTTACTTTAAATATAATGTAATGCTCTCAAACAATATATGAGTCATGTATCCTTATGTTCCCTTTACACATGAGCATTCAGGAGCTCACAGTTTATAAGATTTGCCCAAAGTTCCAGTGCTACCTTCTGTCTCAGCTTAGTCCAGCTTCAATCCAGGCCTCTGCAGTCTACCCCACATACATAAGCCATACTTACCAGCCTTTCTAGAGGACTTAGTGGAACTGAAACCTCCAAATTATTTCTCTTACCCAGTTTTGGTCTAGAGTGCTGTCCAGAGGTACTTGCTTCTCCAGGAGGGGACACTGGTTTCTGGGCCGGCTCTGAACCACTTGTGGTCAGCAGATTTGCTGTTCCAAACAATTCCTTCCAACTGGAATCATTACTTAATGGTGCCCTGGACATTGGCTTCAATGTAAAAGTCACACGTTAAAAGACAACATTCATTTCTTTAATTCTTTAGGACTTATGATATATTTTACATGCATGACTTTAATCAATACTTAAACAACCCTTGGAAATACCTAGGGAGTATGAATATTAGAGGGAAAAGAAAGGGCCGTGTGGGTAGTGAATCCATGATTGGAACCCATGACTTAAGGTTCTTTCCTTTCAGCTTTCTCTATAATAGTGAAAGTGAGGGGTATTGGGGAGAGAAAAAAGAAATAGTTGGCAGAAACATAGCTAAACAATAAAGAAAATGGTGTTGAAATTTGCAAATTGCTGTATCTTGGAAAGAATATTTGTGATTAGTTTAGCTGGCTCCCATCAAGTATGTTTGAGGAAGGTTGTATCACTAGCTAGTTCTCTTCAGTTTTCTGATCTATAACATGCTCATTCTTAATGTTATAGTGAACATGAAATACAATGATGTCCACACCAAAGTATTTTGTGAGCTATTTAATACAGTATGACTGAGATTACAGTCCTGTTATTTTACCCCTCAGCCATCTCCATATTTGAAATTGCACGTTAATCATCTTTAGTATTCATTGACCTTCCTCTAGTTTAATTTGTAAATATGAAATCATTCATTTGGCAAACATTCAGGGGACCCTCAGGGACCCTGAGCTGAGCCTGGGACTTCTTAGAAGAATCAGCGTCTCAAAGAGCTCACAATGCAGAGCCAGGCAGGCTGAACAAATGGTTCCAAACAAGATGAGAGTGGCCTAATTAGAGCTCAGAGAAAGAAACTGGTACTTCCTCCTACAGGAGTGGACATTTGAAATCAGTTCCAGATGGATAAGTTTCTATTGAATAGTGTGTAGCATATATGCAGTCCTTAAGTCACTTTATTATTTATTTTTTGTTCCTCAATCATCAAACTTGAAGCTTTTCAGGGATGGGAGATGCTTTCTTTTATTAGAGTGGGAGGCTCTGATACCGGGGATCCTGTACCCTTCTTCATCTGGGACCACCCACTGTACAAACTGTCTATACATCAGTGAGCTTCTGTTAGTTAGAGGGTCTTAGTGCATCTCTCAGTGAAGCATAGCAGAAAAGAGCTGAGTTTGGAATCACCAGTCAGATGAATGATGCAGTGATATATGAATAAGACAGGGTAAAATGTGTAGAACTATGACTGGTTTAATGAGCTTGTAAGTGGTTTAGAGAAGAGGCTGTGGATTACATTACACTACCACTGATACTGCGATCTCAGAAAAATCAAACATTTCTATATGTCTGAAACCTTAGCTTCCTCATCAGAAACGGTGATAGTTATAGCTCATAGGAGTGGGGTAAGGTTTAAGTGAGTTTATTCATGTAGAATTCTTAAAGTCTGAAACATTGTGAAAATAAAGTGAGTGGTAGCTACTATTGTTGCTGTTGTCATGAACTATTAAGATGATAATATCGGACATTGTATTGAAGAGATCAGCAGAGGAAGGCAGCGGTTCCTAGGATACTCTCTGCATTTTCCTACTCTTACCTGCATTTGCATCCATGAGTAAGATTTTCTTGTCAACAGGATTTGGGAAATACTCACCTTCTGGTGTTTACTCTGTTCCACTCTGAAGGCCACCCAAGAAGGTTTGACTAAAAGATGATGAGAAATCAGTGTTTTGGTTGGTAATTTTTTCCCAAATCTGGAGATTCTTATTAGGGACAGAGAATTCTAAATCAGAGAGTAATACAAGGATAGTCCAAGGATAACTGGAAAATATATTCTGAGGTTTCCTTAAGGCCTATGATTCTATTGGGGACATCAACCAATTATCTTAGAATGTTTAAAAAAAAAAAAGACAAAGCTTCCTCCTATGTTTACAAGGTATCTATTACATTTATGTAAAAAATTGGCCTATTCATGACAGAAATGTAATAAATGCCACGTAACCGTTCACAAACTCCATTTCTCCTTTCTGTCTTCTTGATTCACACTGGCCTTGTCCAGTCCAATGGCACCGTGACTACTTTGCCTCCTTCCTTTCTTATCCTTCCACCTTTGCACGTACTGGCCGTCCACCCCCTTTCTTAATCATTTGATTCTGGTAAGCATCACACAGTCTTAGGAACAAAGGCTCAGGTCTGTTGGCCATAGACACAGAGTTTTGGGTAAATTAGAGATAACATCTTGACTTCAGCTGTGTTTAAACCCCAGTCCCGTGAAAGCAGGATGACTCTACTGACCACACTTTCATGAAAGTTGACAGAATGATGCCATGGCAGACATCAGGACCTGATTAAATGATGAACTACTCTCTACCCTGGCCCATAGCCCAACCCCCTTAATCACCATGATTAGTAATTTTTCTCCCATGTCCCTATGCAAGCCAACAGGCAGCTAGGTCTTAGAACTCCGCTCACCTGCAGACCTTCCTCCTGAGTGATGACAGCTGTTCTCAATTAGTTAGCTCTTACTCACTTTTGTATTTTATATACTTAATGCTTAGTAATTATCTATAAATATATATTTATTTATTCTTTTTTTCTTTCTTTTATTTTTCCAGCACCATTTATCCCCCCTATATCCTCTTGCACCTCCACGCTGCGTCTATTATTATTGTTGTTTTTTAATCCTCACGTGGGGATATTTTTTCCATTGCTTTTCAGAGAGAGTGGAAAGGAGAGAGAGAGAGAGAGAAAGAGAGAGAAATATCTATGTGAGAGGGACACATTGATTGGTTGCCTCCTGCACGCACCCTGACTGGGGCCAGGGATTGAGCCTGCAACCAAGGTACCTGCCCTTGGCTGGAATCGAACCTGTGACCCTTCAGTCCATGGCTGATGCTCTAACCACTGAGAACTGGTCAGGGCTATTATTATTGTTTTTAATCCTCAACCAAGGATATGTTTTTATTTATTTTAGAGAGAGAGGAAGGAGGGGGAGAGAGAGAGAAACATTGATCAGCATGCACCCCTATTGGGGATCAAACCCAAAACCTAGGTTTGTGCCCTGACCTAGAATCGAACATGCAATCTTTTTGGTGTAGGGGAGGATGTTCCAACTGACTGGCCCACCCAGCCAGGGCTATCTATTTATTTTTATTTTGAGAGTATATTTATTAAAGATGGGCACAGCGAAACAAGGAAGGGCTTAGGACAGAAGCAGCAGCAGGAGAGCCTAGTCTGGGCTGCTTTGGCTCATTGTTATAGGAAAGCAATCAGCCTAGGCGGGGCTGCTTTGGCCCATTGTCAATTCACAGAGAAAGGGCCTTGGAGACAGGTTTAGGGGGTTATCCAGGAACAAGCTGCTGATGCTCATGCAAACCTCCTGGGGTCGTTTAGTGTTTAGGAGACATACGCTGTGGGGAAGAAGGGGGGGGGGCAGAAAGGCATGGGTGTGCTTTCAATATATATATATATAAATATATATGGGAATGGGGGCCTCTGTAATAGTGTCGACAATAAAAACATATAATTCTTTTACACATTTAAAGAGTTTATATGAATAGCCCCTTACTGTATAACAGTTTTGCATCTTGCTTGTTTGCTGAACAAGCAAACACAGTTCCCTTGGTAACTCCTGAGATGCAGCCTGACCTAAACCCAGGTCCATTCCGGGAGGGCACCTCTGAGTTCTCCAGGCCCCTCACCTTGCTGCCTTGGGGTTCACTCCTCACCAGAGTCCTCAGTGTCCTCCACCTGGGGTTTGGTGACCTGCCTGCGGTGACACATGACAGCTGGTCGAGGGGCTCTGAGACCTGGAAGGAAACAAAACCTTGGTCCTGAAAGTGAAGAGTTTGAAGGAGGAACAAAGGCCACCAAGCCGGTGGGGATGGGATGCGATGGGGGGGGGAGGGGAGGGGGTGGGGTGGAGAGTCCTGAACCAGGTGCTGAGAGCTCTGCGCGGCCAGCGCGAGCCCTGCACTGACACAGGAGCAGCATCCCCGGGACTGGTGCCCACCCGGGAGGGCGCTGCAGGCAGAGCGCCTGAGGAGAGACAGCCCCGTGCGCCGTGTCCCGGGTCCCCCGGCCCAGCACCGCCGCCCCCTAGGCTAGGAGCCCCTCGTGGCTCCTCTTCACGTTCCCGCACCGCGTTCTCCCGTCTCCCACCTGTGCCCGCTCTTCCCGGGGGAAGTAGACGGAAATGTCTCTGAGAGCGGCTCTGGCCTGGAGACGATAATAGATCCCGTCGACAACTCACTCCTGCGGGAGAACTCGCAGCGGGGCCTTCGCTCCGCGTCACGCGGGGAGCAGCCAGGCCTCTGTGGCCTCTGCGGAGCCGGGACGAAGCGCTCTGTCCCCCGCCCCGCCCGTCGCGTCCCGGCTCCTGAGCCGCTCTGGCGCTCGTGCCCCCGCTGTGACCTGACCCGGCCCTGACCCCTGTGGGGCTCTCCCGGCCTCCACGCTGCCCATGCGCAGAGAGGGACACCCAGCCCTGCTCCCCGGCTCCCCGCGGACCCCCAGCTCCCACCTTGGGTTTCCACCCTGCTCTCCCCCTTCTTCCTCAGGGCTCTTCTGCGAGCACCTGTCGGGGTTCATGGTGCTGCGACCCCGAGTCCCCGAGCCTGAGGCCAAGGTGCCTGTGGAACGAGAAGGTGCTGAGAGGGTGACAGCCCGTCTCCCCGTCTGGCAGGGCGTCCAGAGGGGAAGACGCGGGACCCAGCTGCGACCAGGGCACGGCTGGGAGGGGGACGCGGCCATGCAGACCCACCGGTGGAAGCAGACTCGCTCCCGCAGCTCCCGCCTCGCTGCCGCAGGGGCGTCTGAGGGGCCCTGGGGGGCTCAGCAGGGGCGTCTGAGGGGCCTGGGGAGGCGGGTCAGGGGTGGGTGAGGGGCCTGGGGGCGCAACCGTGGGGTCCTGAGGGGACCTGAGGAGAAGGCTGGGGGTCTGCGGGCCCTGAGGGTCGAGGCTGGAGGCGCGCTGACAGCTAGGAGGGGCTGTGCCGGCGACAATGGAGGGAATTCCATCTGGACATTCTAGAAAAATCTGCGCATAACGAGGCGCAGTCTCCAAGGGGCAGAGACTTCTCAGCGTGAGGGGACTTGGACAAGACCTGGGTTTTTCTGGTCAAGGACATTTAGGATGTTTGGGGTGACAGGATTTGGGGCCTCTGAGGGTGAGGAGATTTGGGGTCTCTCATTAAGGGGTTTCAGGCTTCCTGACATTGAGTTCCCAGGATGGGGGCATTTAGGGTTTGAGTTGTGGGAGATTTGGTCTTTCTGGGCTGTATTTACAGTGCCCCCGGCTGAGGGGAATGGGGTTTTCAGGGTGTCTGGGGATGTGAGCATTGGGGGGTTTAGTGTTTATCTGGGTGAGGAGACTTGGGGTCCTTCAATGCTGAGAGGACTTGGAACATCTCAGGAGGAGATGCATCTAGGGTCTTGGGCTGGAATTCGAAGGCCTCGGGCTAAGGGTTTCGTATAGCAAGGTCCCCATTTTCCAATTAGTCTCCCGGCTTTCCTGCTGCGCTGCCCACCCTGGCCGAACGCCCTCTCTGAGCCCCTTGCGCTACCTTCCCTCAGGAGAAGTAGGGCCGCCCGGGGCTAGGTTCCCGCCTTATAGAGACGTCAGGCAAAGCCACCAATCAGTGCTGCGATCACAGGGCCCTGCGGGCCAATGGGTGGTCAGAAGAAGCTGAAAGGGCGGGGCATAGCATGGAGCCCGTCTGTCGGACATGGTCAGGATCTTGGGCTCGGGTCTGGTGGGCGGGTCTTCGCATCCTGTGGAAGGGCCCGCCCCACCGCGCGGTGATTGGCTGCTCTGGGGCCTGCGAGTGCCTGTCAAGAAGCCTTCCGGGCGGCTGGCGGTTTCTCCCGCTAGTTTCCCCCGCGGCGGTGAGGCGCCGGCGCCGCAGGAGCTGGGAGAGCCGAGCGCCCGCAGGTCCTGAGGGCGGACCGGGCCTTCCTGCCGCCAGACTGTGCTCAGGCCGCGGACTTTCTCCTGGGCCCGTGGGCGCCCTTACTTGTCAGCCCCCTTTCAGGATGAACAGTACCCAGGTCGTGTGTGGTGAAGGCTGCGCTGCACCCGGGGGACTGTCAGCACATCCTCCCCAGACAAGTCGTGGACGGAACAGTGCGTGGGGCTCAAAGAGTCAAAGAACAGGTGAAATAATATAGTAGGAGAGTCACTGGGAGAACTTTAAATCTCGAAGTGGCGTCCTGAGTAATAGTTATGTTTAACTAAGGCAGGTCCAAAAAGGCTTCAGAAATAAAGCGTCACAGACCGAGGTGTTTCAGAGGGAAGAGGGAGGAGGGAAGAGTCACCAATGAACTTGCAGGTGTTTATGCCCGTGAGGGACAGACGGTAGTGTCCATGCCTGTGAGGGACCGACCATAGTGTCCATGCCCGTGAGGGACGGGCGATAGTGTCCATGCCCGTGAGGGACCGACCATAGTGTCCATGCCCGTGAGGGACGGACGATAGTGTCCATGCCCGTGAGGGACGGGCGATAGTGTTCACGCTCGTTAGGGAGCCATGATAGTGAGGGGAAGGCTGGAGAGG